>NW_023270314.1:2354287-2704694 GCF_011800145.1 Mirounga leonina | reverse complement strand
TTCCTTCCTTCCTTCCTTCCTTCCTTCCTTCCTTCCTTCCTTCCTTCTTTCTTTCATATTTAAATTTACACTCTATGCTAGGAGCTGTTAAGGGTACAATTATTAAGACAATAGCTTCACCCTCAATTGTTTGATATTTGGAGGAGTCATTAATAAACAAGAAGCTAGCAGGCTGGGATAAATGAAAGCTCTCTTGTGGGAATGTAACTAATTTTGACTAGAGAAAGAGCAAGCAGGAAAATTTCATGGAAGAGGGAGGAATTGGTACCAGAGTATTTCACCCCAGTATAACCCACTTCTTTTTCAGTATATTTCCAGGTAGATTTCCTTGGTAATGAAACACCTCAGGGTGATTTTCTTCTCATGGCATCCTGGTTAAGTGCCTGCTATTTCAGAGAACCAACAGTAGGGGGTCCTGTGGTAATGTCCATGCAAAACCCTAAGGGAAATACCATCCCAAGGAAATCTTTGAACAAGAGTGTACACCTCACAAAGGTGACAACTGAAGGATGGTTTTGCCTCCCAGGCAGCAGGAGTTCATGGATGCTCTGTTGTCATTCATGCAACTGGGACAATCTCTGTGTGACTGCTCTACTCTCTTCTTTCTCAGACTTGCTTGTATAACTCTCTTTTCTGTATCTTTTATCTTTGCATCAGTTCATTGTTTCTGCTTCCTTATATTTTAAGCTTGCTCTCACCTGTTCAGCACCCCTCTACCGTCTATCCTCTTTCTGTCTATTCACCCTCAAATCTTACTACAAAAAAGCTTAAGAAAAAAACCCCATCATTTTCTGGTTCAAGCATGAGAGATAATCTAACAGGCTAGAGTTCTTTCTTTTCATGCTTGCATTAAACTCTGTTGGCCTGAGTTGGCACCATCACCATATCAGGGCTAGTCCAGTGGCTTGGCTGTGTCCCGGCCACTGTGGGAAGGGTGGCAAGATCACCCCTTCTGTGTCATTGTGTGAGGAAAATGAGTTCTCAAGGAGAAAAATCTGAACCCATTAAACAATCTCTTAAGAAGCCACAGTTACCAGAGGTCATTTTGATGCACTAGAAGATTCTAATTTAGAGAAAGTACCATTGCCAAAATTTCCAGATTATGTTAATCCTGTTACCAAAAAAAAAGGTGGACCCAGAGGCCCAGAACCTACTCAATATGGAGATTGGAAATGAAAAGGACACTGTATTGATTTTTAAGCCACATATTATTAACTTCATAAATGTTTCATGACAGCTATCAAATATAGAGATAAATTTGGTGGCGTGAAAATATTTATGGTCTTTATATCCACCAAACATTAATGAAAAAACCTGATGACTTCCAAAAACTGAGGTAGCAGCAATGGAAATGCATCATTCAGATCTCCTCTTGTGGGAAGCAGAGTTGACTTGAGAACTCCAGCTGTTGCCCCATTGGATCCCTCACTGTGTTCCTGCTGAAGCCACACTAACCCTCAGCTGTTCTTAGCCAATGAATGAATATGGTGGGGCTGCAGAAAATGAGTATGCTGGCCCACTCCCCTAATGGGTGACATTGGGTCAAGGACTCCCCATTAGCCTCCCCAGAATTTTTTTGGTACCGTGCTGCTGTTAGAAACTCTTCCTACCCAGTCTTCCTTTTTGCTCTTTCCCCCTCACAGGTGTCAGACTCTGCCTACTTTGCCCCTTTATAATTCAAAACGTCTTCTCAATAAATCTCTTTCACATTTAAAAAAATAGAATAGAACTCTGTTGGCCCATTGGTGAATATACAGCTTTGGGACATGAAACATGGCTTCCTGAGGCTACTGTATTAGCAGGAACTTTGTGTGGGATACTTACCCTTAAAAGGGATAGGGGCTATGACAGGTGCTTAGATTGACTGACATTTGAGTAAAGTAATATTCCACCTTGAGAGGTGCTGACATTTTGTTTTGGAATCACTTGGGAGAATATTTTCTATAAATGTTTGCAGTACCTCAGAATAAAGGGTTTGAGGAATCCATGTGGTACACTGATGTTGACATTTTCTCTCTAGCTTTATAATCATTACTTATTATGTTGCTTAGCAACTCTGTAGCATTATCTCCAAACCTAATATTAACTTGAAATACATTAGAAATGAAAATTATAGAAACTTGACTCTTAGGAATTGATATTGTTTCAAGTTGCTGTCAGCAATAACATGATATTAAAGGGCAGACTATACAATATAGAATATTTCATGGCATTTCTGAGTTTAATATAAAGACTAATCTAACACTGAGGAACTTTAATTAATAGCAATAGAAATGTAATGGCAATAGAAAGCCTTTCAGCTGGCTTTTCACATCCCTTAATCTAAATAACTTTTCTCCAGAGGAAGAACAGAACAAAACCCTGAATTACATATATTTTTTTCTTCTTTGAAAATTGTTCATAAAGGCAGAAAATGTGGCATAATGTTTTTGAGTAGTACAATGCCATATTCATCTTAACGACCTTTATTATTCTCCTTTTCAAAATTTGGGCAATGCTTTGCAAAAGGATTGTTTAAGAAGCAAAAGCTTTCAGTTCCTATGAAGGAAGGAAGGAAAAGTGGGTCACAGAAGGACACATTAATTACTTTGTCAACACCATTCATTGAAAACCTATCCTCTTGGCACTATGCTATAGTAATTACTTATAAGACAGAAAGAATTTGGCCAAACCAAAAGAAATATTGAGCTAGGGTTCATATTGCTGGTGATATGAAAAACCTAAGTATAGAGAATTTATACCTGTATGATTTGCAGATATTTAAGGACTTTTTCACTTTGAAAATAAACACTGACCCATATATCTAAAAATGAAAAGAATTCAGGAAATGTGTGTGGACCTTCGAAAATTGGACAGAGAGTTCAAAGAGAAATGCCACATTCTTTCTGGTGAAATCCCCACCTTTCACAAGTTAGCGAGAGCCCTCTTAGAGCAGTGTGGCTTTTAATTTTTGGAAGGATAAAGACCACTTTAAAATCTGATGAAAACCATGGACTTTCTTCTTAGAAAAATACAAATCATCAAAAAACAACATTTTACAATGAATTTTCAGGGTCTGTAGAGCCACAGAAGCCCACCCGGGAAACTGATATCAAAAAAGAAACCCTGATTCTAGAGAATGTGTTCCTAGTGGATGCAGCTGGGAATGGCTGAAGGAAAGTAGAGGTGAGGTAGGAGGTGAGGGAGTCCGGTTGAGAGTATATGGAGCTAAATAATATTCTCCAAAACAAAGAACTCCCTTCAACTTACAACTGACTTTTCTCCTGAATCATTACTAGACCCTCCCTAATTTCTCTACAAATAGCATAACAACAACAAAAAAAAAATTAGGATTTTGAACTCTGTCTCTGCTCTTATTTAACCAAGTGACTTTGGACAACCAGTTAATCCTCCTTAACTTCACTTCCTGATCTGTCAAGTGGAGATAATAATTTAAAAATTATCTTAAGAATTAAATATCATATGTAATGTTCAAAGGAAGCCCTCAAATGATACGCATTATTGTATTTACTAACACTACCAAAGTTTTGTATCTATTTCAATTTTAACCTGTAGGCAGGTAATTGTTTAGCCAGAAAACTTTTAAAAATATAACAAAAGATGTTGCCTAAAATGAAAATATTTCTTTTAAAATTCCCCTAAGTGACATGCCTTGGGTATTTGTTGAAAAGAAATTGGTTGATAAATTGGAGCTATAATAATAAAATAGAAAAAAAAGTTTTGTTAGAACAAAATTTTAACAGAAGATATTGAAGATAAATATTTAGATATTGAACTATTTTGGTATATTTTTATAAATTTTTTTACATTATTAGATCAGAATAATTTTTATTTTAGAGATAAGCTGTATTTTATTTAATTTTTTTGAGATAAGCTGTATTTTAATTTCAATACAATCCATTATTAGTCTTCTTTAAAGTTTGTTAATAAAATATAACCAACAATTACATATAATATACACTTGTATTAATACATTATTTTTGACATTTCAGAGTGCAGATGATTCAGATATATCTGTCATTGCCCAGAACAAGAAATGCTTTGACAACGATATTGTTTGTTCCAAAAGTGTTTTGATTTCAGTTGGGGATACTGAAATTTACCTGAATGATACTCCTTACAAACAGGTTAGTAAATTATTTCTTTTAGGATCATTTTAACTTCTCCTGAGAATACTGAAAACAAAATAGAAACAATTCAGGGTACTTTTTCTGCAAGTGGTTACTAGATTTAGATTTTCTCTGTTGTTTTATGTGGCTTCAGTAAATCATACGTGACTTGTCTCTTTTGCTTATTTTTTTTTTTAAGGATTTTATTTATTTGCGAGAGAGAGAGAGGGCGTGAGAAAGAGCACCAGTTGGGGGGGGAAGGGCAGAGGGAGGGGGAGACGCAGGCTTCCCACAGAGAAGGGAGCCTGATGTGGGGCTTGATCCAAGGACCCCAAGATCCTGATCTGAGCCAAAGGCAAACGCTTAACAGACTGAGTTACCCAGTGCCCCAGTCTCTTTTGTTTATATCCCACTTCTCTGTATTCCAATTCTTTCCTCTTTTCTTCAAACCCATGGTCACCTTTTTGGCCCTAGCAACCATCACCAGTTATCCGGAGGACAGCACCATCTTCCGCACTAGATGCTTAGCTTCCCGAATTAGTTCCTCTCCTCTTACCTTGCCATACTGCAGCCAGGGTGGCTTTTTTTCTAAAATGGGGATCTAATCTCCCATCAGTCTAGTGCTTCAAAACTTTCAGATGACTTCCCAGTTCTCTGATAAGACCTTACCAGTCTGGCCATTGTCCCCTCTCCTGCCTCATGTCTCCTCACTTTCTGCTCCAAGCCCATGTTCCAGAAGGTGGACCTTTCATTAGTTCTTCAGACGGTCTGTTCTTTCTCTCACCTCTGTTTCTTCGTGAATGTCATCGCTCCTGCCTGGATCTGCCTTTTCTTTAACTTATTCTTCTGTGATAGGTCTCATCTTAACTCCTTCAGGAGCTCCTCTTCATACCTCGAAGCACCCTGTTAGGACACGCAGCACACATTAGTGAAATTACTTGTGTGGTTGTCTGCTTCTCCCATTTGTTTACAAATTCTATGAGAAGCGGGACCACTGTCTCTCTTACTTATTCCTGTACTCTTGGAGCCTGCCCAATTTTGAAAGCATGAATACATTTCGTTCATTCATTCATTCATTCATTCGTCTACTATCTACCAAAACCTATATTAATTATTGGGACTGAAACAGTGAAAAGACACTGTGCTTGCCTTTAGGGCATTATACTCAGGAGAGGGAGAATATTCAAATAAACAAGAATGCACGTGGAATGTGTTATAGCAGGAGTGTGTATAGGACAGTATGGGAATCCCTGAGAAGAAGCCAGCCTTGGATGTTTAGGGTAGTTGTTAAGGGTGTAGACTTTGGAGTCAGTTGGTAGTCACCTAGAACCCCTGTTCTATCTCTTGCTGGTTGTGTCACTTTGGGCAAGTTTCCTTCACCTCTTCAAGCTGCAGCTGTCCCAATTGTAAATGTGGGATGATTATAGAATCTACTTCTTAGGTTCATATGATGATTAAATTAGATAATGGATTTCAAGAAATGACTTTCTTCCTCTCCTTCACCCTCCTTATATTTTGAAGGCTCAGAAGATATGCTTTGGATTAAATGATTTGAACTGAGTCTTAAAGGATGAGCAGGTATTAGCCAGGTGAAGAGAAAGAGTAGAAAGGCAGTCAATATAGAAGAATGGTCATGTTGAAAGGAACTGAGTTGAAAGATAAAATGGCTTGTTTGGAGAACTGCAAGTGATTTAGTTTGGTTGAAGTATGTGGGGATAGTGGAGGGAGGGTGTGGCAAAGAGATTCAGGGGGGAATATCCAGACCGACTTTAAAGCAGGGAGCATGGGAACAAGGGCAGTAGATAGGAGGCTGGTTCCAGACCATGGAGGCTCTTCAATGGTATAAGATATTTGAACTTATTTTACAAGTAAGAAAGTTTTAGAATAGTGTTTCTTACAGTTTGGTCTATAAATATGTATTAAAATCATCTGGAATATCTACTCTAAAAGCTGGTTCCTGGGCTTCCCCTCGTAATTAGAATGGCTGAGGTTGAGAATGAAGATCAGTATTTTTTAATAAAGATTTTATTTATTAATTTGAGAGCTAGGCGAGAAAGAGAGAGAGAGAGCTGGGGGAGGGGCAGAGGCAGAGGTAGAAGCAGACTCCCTGCTAAGTAGGGAGCATGACGCGGGGCTCGATCCCAGGACCCTGAGATCATGATCTGAACCGAAGGCAGACGCTTAACTGACTGAGACACCCAGGTGCCTCTGAAGATCAGTATTTTTAATGGTACCCCCTGATTCTTCTGCACACTAAAGCTTGAGAATCAGGGCTGTAGATCACAGCTTCTATTTCAATCAGAAATATTGAGACCAACCAGGCAACAATCGAGCTTTTGGCAAAACAGAGTTTCTATGTCATGTTGACATCTTTTGAAAGTAATTACTGAAGTTTGGCATAGCCAGCAGCTGGATATTCATTTATAGGTGAAGTTTCTAAGACCAAGAATATGTTTTTTTTTAAGAAAAAAACTGAAGAGAAAATAGTAAATGCTCTTGTAGAAACAATTTGACACGTTTTTGAAGTGGTAATTACAGTTCAGTGTAACTTTCAACTTCCAATGTTCACCTGTATGCAGGTGTTGATGAATCTCCATATCAGTTGTGAAGTATGAAGTAGGATAAAGGAAAGTCATAAAAATAGTGTGACCCTAACAAATCCCCTGCTAATATTTTTTCTTGAACATCAGAAGTGAAAATAAGTACGACTATTTTTGGCAGATGGATTGCTCATTGAGGGGAAGGAAAAAAACTGTTATTCTTTCAATAAACACACAATTTTGTTTTGTCAGACATGTAAGATATAAATGTTTTATGAATTTATTTAAGCTGCACTCTAAATATTTTGATTCTCCACATTTGTAACTTATCTTTCTAACATCATTCTAGTTTGTTGAAAGTGCTATAATTCTCATCTGAAGTGGAGGTCTCGATTTTGGGCAATTCACAACACCCTCCCTTTTCTAATGGAAAGCAGCATCTTTACTTCCTAATCTGAAAAGAAAGGAGCGCACTATCCCCTTTTGACCAAAGAGAACTGTTTTTCTTGTGGTAAACTTCCCTGTTTAGTAAAAATGAAGGATTTTTACCTCTACAGGCAAATAGAAAAGATAACTTTTACATCAGGATAATGGCTGCAACAACAACCTGAAAGAAGTCTAATGATAAACTGCCTGCCTTATCCAAAAATTGTTTTTAAGTTCTAAAGATATGTCAACCAGTCCAAGGGAACCTTAATAGGAAAATACATGAAAAAGTATTTTATTGATTGAAAGGAGCTATAAGCCACAAATATTCTGCTTACTTGCTTTAATTCTTGCTGATCAGGCTGGAAGGTGAGACCTGTGAATAGGCTGTTGCAGGAAGGTTTTAAAACAGGTAAATCAGGGCGCCTGGGTGGCTCAGTTGGTTAAGCGACTGCCTTCGGCTCAGGTCATGATCCTGGAGTCCCAGGATTGAGTCCCGCATCGGGCTCCCTGCTCGGCAGGGAGCCTGCTTCTCCCTCTGACCTTCCCCCCTCTCATGTGCTCTCTGTCTCTCTCATTCTCTCTCTCAAATAAATAAATAAAAAAAAAAATCCTTAAAAAAAAATAGGTAAATCACACCTTGATCTAGAAGCTGAGGATACTGCTATAAACTTGACAAAGTACATCTTTCAAGGAGCTAGTATTCCTTAGGAGAAGACAGATAATAAAGCCAAAGACAAATCATATAATAGAAAGGTACTGAAAAATATAATCAAAACAATAAAAATAGGTTCTATGGCAGAGAGTGACTTGGGGGCAGGGTAGGCCTAGTGAAGAATGAAAATGTGATGCCCCTTGTTCAAACAGGATTTTTTTTTCTCCCTTTGTTTTGCTGTCTCTTTTGACCTGTCATGGTGTGTGTGTGTGTGTGTGTGTGTGTGTTTTCTTTATTATTTAAGACCTTGCTCACTCAGGAACAAGGATACTCCCAGGTTGAGTGCAGACCCTCATAGGCACCCAGGGCCTTGCCCCATAACTCCAAGTTGGCACTGGGGAGTAGAAGGAAAAGAGGTTAAGTAGAATCCATTAACCATATATATGTTTACACAATATATACTATTACTTATAATATGCTGAGTCCCTGTAAGTTTGAGCTTGGTCTAGAAGACTGAAAACTCTTTATGGATATGACTAAGTTTATTTACCTTGTGCTAAGGAATGTTTCTAAAATAGTATTCCCCAACTATGATTTTGTTATTGTATAATCAAAGGATTGTATATCCCCTTCACAATTTTTATTTTGCTTCTGGCTAAATTTGCTTTACTTACTCTGATTTAACCATGTATTTTTAAAGTTATTATATGAGTTAATTACAATGTCAGACTTAATGTAATCTTTTATAGGGTATAGCCCCTGCTTATAAGGAACGCTGCATATTTGTTCTTTAGGCTAAAGGTATGCTTAATTTTCCGAACAGGTTCCATCTCTAGTTTCTCTTTAATGTTATTATTTATAGCACACAGATTATTTTCCTTTAATATAAACATGGTCTCTCACTTTCCTATTCAAAAGCTCTTATTGAATGCATTTTGCACATAGAATAGCAGCCCTTGACTGTATGGATAACTTGGCTGCAAAAGGTCTCTGATTATGCTTGCCATGGAATCCATGGTCTAGCCCTTTGGTGCTCTCCTTAGTCCTGAACAAATTTTGAATTTTCTTGCCCCTAAGTCTCTATTCAAGTTATTACTTTTGCTTGGAATGATTTCTTCTCCATTCTCATTTCCAGCTTTGTATACCTTCCTATGTATGGCCTCTTACAGATCCATTCATATCCCACTCCTTGCAAGAAACCTTTCCAAGTCCCTTTAATGGAAATTCATCTCCCCATTCTCTCTCTCCTGATTTACATAGATATAGATATAAATATAGATACAGTTATAGATGGATAAAGATAGATAGATCTATTTATCTATCTATAGATCTACCTATCTACCTGTATATAGATATATATACAGAGAAAGAGTACACATACACTCCGTGTTTTTGTTTTTCAGTTATGCAGGTAACATCATATATTTTTAGTACTTAATCATATTATTCATCAGCAGCATAGAATTTCTGAGTCAGCAGGTATATCACCTTACCCTTAATGTACTCTATGTCTGTGCTTTTGTTTATGCTCTTTTCTATAATAGAAATACTTTTGCTTATTTATCCATATTGAGCCCATCTATCAGATTGTGTCTCATTACCAATTTATGTATTTCCTATTTTATGCATTTGTTTTGTCTTTTACTACAGAATTTGGAAAAGACAGAGCCAAGAAAAATACTAGTACATAGATACTTATTGGTGGATATTAATTAATGTTTACACTTTGGTTAACAAACAAGGAATTCATTTTTTTCTTTCTTTCCTTCTTCTTCTTCTTTTCTTTTTTTTTTGAAGAAACGATCAGGTTTTTTTCTGGAAAATAAACCTACATACCAGCTTTGGAAGGCAGGGTACTACATAGCAGTATACTTTCCAGAGAACGATATCACTATTCTTTGGGATAGAAAGACAACCATTCATATCAAAGTTGGACCTCAGTGGAAGGTAGGTCAACCTATTTGGTAGGCCAATCCAAGTGAGATGTAAGAAATGAAGTTACATTTACCTTTAGATGTTTTATGGAAATAAAATAATTGATATTTTCTTTAAGAAACAAGTTATATTATCAGAATTACTAGCTCTTAACCCAGTGAAGAAAACTCCACCAATTAGGGTACGGTGTTGTGTACAGTTCTTTTTGACTTTAACCTTAGAGTAACCAGTTTTCCAAAGTTACTTAGGTCAGCTTCTTTCTTCCCATCCCTTTCAGCGTGGTTATATGATATGTTTGTCATACATTTAGATTCATTTATTACATTCTGCATTCTATCTTTTCCTCCACATTCTGGATTTTTTTAAGTTTGAACATAGTACATTTATTAAAAAAAGTTATGGTCTAGAGTTCTATGGATTTTAACAAATGCGTGGAGTTGCCTATCTACCACCAGAGTTCTATATAGAACAGACCTCTCAACTCCCTGATTTCTCCCATGTTGCCCCTTTATTGTCAACTCCTACTGATCTATTTTTCACCTCTATAGTTTTGCCTTTATGCAGCCTGTTGAGTCTGGCTTCTTTGACTTGGCAAAATACATTTAAGATTCACCCATACTGTTGAATGAATTAATAGTTTGTTCCTTTATACTGTTGAGTAGTATTCCATTGTATGGATGTACTAGTTTGTTTTATTCATTCATGGTTGAAGATTCAATCGGGGTTGTTTAGAATTTTTGGCAATTTCTATTTTAAATTGTTTTAAATATTGTTTTCTGTTAAATATTGTATAAATGTTAAGTGTGTTTGTTATTTTAAATCTTATTAAATATTTTAAATTTAGATATTGAAGTTGTTTTTGAAACATTAATACATTTTTGAAAATCCGGTTTATCTGAACTTGAAATTCAGCCTCATGGATATAACGTGTGGCAAGTTAGGGAAAAATCGGGATGGTAACAACATATTCTTATAAGACTGTGGAAAAGATACATATTTTTAAAGATTTTAATATGGTGTATATTTAAGATATGATTGTATATTGAAATCATTTTCTTTCAACCTCAAGTGAGATAAAGTCCATAAATCTATTATTAGGGGTTTGCTGGCTTCTTGCATTTCTTTGATGCAAGTGAAGTAACTTAGTCATTGCCATACTTCTTCAACCATGTTTCTCTGCTATTCTTTATTATTTATCCTCTCTTCCCTACTTTTTGGAAGTGAATGAACCAATTATTCTTCTATATCTCCCCTTTTACTGCTGCCTTAAATTGTTGGGTGACCAATGGAGGAAGTGGCCATTGTCTTTGGATAGTTATTGTGGCTTCTGAGAGCAGAGGCACTATGAGAAGCTGTGGTCATGACAGTTGCAGTCCCAGAGTTATTGTCAGATTTGCTGGAGACTTGGGCAGCCTACTTCATCGGCTAAGGGCTGCATTCCATTCTGCAGTACATGAAGAGAGCGTTCAGTTTGTTTAATTTCAATGTTTTAAGGTGGATTTCCATTGTTTTAGGAAGATCATTCTTCTTTGTACTTTTGGTTTATCTTCCTCCCCTAAGAGTAAAGCCTTTCACATTATTTGAGAAAATGCAGTGGGTAACATTGACATATATAATTCATATGGCACTTTCAGTAACCATTTCATAACCTATAACAATCTTTATAAATGTGAAGTAAAATGTGGTTTCTATTTATTGTGTCTCATAGTGGCATGATACATGAATATTAAAGTTAACTTTTTCTTTAGAAGTTACGTTTTGAATGTTTTGGCTTTTCAAAGTATGACTTAGAGAAAAATTTATTATTTTTATTGTTTAACATTTATAGTGTTACAAAACCTTCAGCATATCTGGAGGTGGGTTTTTCATCATTAAAAATGTATATGTATATGAATTTATACAAAATATACTGTAGTGCCTATATTATACTTCTCCAGGTTGCTTATATTATTGCTTGTATCAATGCTAAGACAAAGGTAAGTGTGGATAGATAAAATTTGGAAGATGGTGAAACACTGTTAAGAACTTAAAATAACTGTTAAATATAATTAAATAGATATGAAATTATCTTGAAACATATTTACATGGTTGTGGAAATTCTTAAAATGTCTATTTTAAATCTTTAAAAATTTTTAGTGAATGAGACCTTAAATGTTGAAGTGAATATTTCATATTTCATGATAATTTTCTTTCACTTTAGAACAAACTATCAGGATTATGTGGAAACTTTGACAAATGTACTTCAAATGATATGACCACTTCCAATAACTTGGAAGTGAGAAATGCCCAAGTATTTGGAGATAGCTGGGCATTAGGGCAGGTAAGTAGAATATATGTATTATAGAACTTAACAAATATTTTTTGATATATTTATTCACTCAATCATTTTATTCTTATAGGAAAATTTATTTAGATAATACTATTTTATGTCATATTTGTATAGTAATTCATAACTGACAAATTACTTTCACATTTACCTTCTCCTGTAAAGCTTGTGACAATCTTGTAATGTAAAGGGTGTTGCCTCTATATGATAGTTGAAGAAATTGAGGCTCAGGAAGATTAAATACTTGCTTAATAGTATATGTCCAGAAAGAAGCAGAGGTGATATTCAAATTCATATCTTTTAATCTCATGCTTTTCCTTCCATAGCAAATGCTTTATCAATATATTTATATTTCTGATAATATAACTTTTGCCAACTAAAAACAATGAAAAAATGAAGGCAGAATTTCTTACCATTTGTTCTCCAGACATGGTTGTGTATGGGGTGGGGATGGGTAGAGAATGGATCTGTGGTCAGCTACCTCTAGGAGCAATTTGAATAAATTAAGTTAGACATATTTCCCTTTTGAAGGATTTCTTGAGGAATTATAAGCTTCCATGGGAGGGATGAATCTGAAGGATTTACCAACTTATTGACACAGAACCTGTTTTTATGTATTAGTTGTCAAGGAAATAGTGTCCTGTGTGCCACACTTTGAGAAATGCTGAGCTAACTCAGAAAACAGAGTCAAATTGGAAATTAGTGTTACTCTTTTCTTCTCCTTTTTCTTTTTAGCCTATTTTTCTTTGTAGCTGAAAGTGGTGTCCATAACTACAGCTTTCTGATTGGTTACTATCTGGTTAATTGCTTTCCACTTTACCTAATTTACCTAATATATCTAAATTTCTTTAAAAACATAAAAGGGGGCTGGGATAAAACATTCACCTAATTCAGTAAAATTTAAGCAGCATATTTAAGATGAAAACTATAAACATTTTGTTTAATATATGAACTATCTACTTTATGGAGAGATACAAAATCCTTTTTATTATGGCTTTCATATATCTTGTTGCATTTAGAAGTCTTTGAAGAAATTATACATTTGTCCTTTTAAAAAGAATTAAGGAATAACCAATTTTAATACTTAAATATTTGGAGTAATCAAAGAATTTTATACTCACTATAATATGTATTCTTATTCATACCCAATGGTAAAAACTAAAAATTAAAAAAAAAGTTTTTTCATTTGTTAAGTTCAATTTTACACTTAGATGTTTTCCAGGTTATATGAACCCATAATATGATTAAAACACAGCCTCTGTCATTAGGAATTTAGAGTCTAGGTTAGTAGTTGAGGTAGAAAAATTAAGAATGAAAATAGGAGATAGGTGCTTTGATAGAGGTGAACAAAGCATTGGCTTCATTATGGTCAAAGGAAGTTTCCCAAAGAAGGTGCCATTGGGTTGAATCCTACAAGACACAAGAGCTAGAAAAGTGAAGATGTTGGGAAATGGTGTAGCAGCAAAGGAGGGAGCAGCTTATTAGAAGGTGTCAGGAAGACAGGTGCCTAATGGGAATTTCAAAATTCAATATGGCGGCTCTGGAGGGTTTGAAGTAATCAATGGCTGGGATGCAAAGTATAGAGCTGCAAGGTATGAGTGCTAGGATCTAGGGCCCTAAACTAGTTAGGATGTTCTTATAATCCAGCTGGTAATGTTAAGTCAGTGAAGATTTAGAAAACTATATAATTTGAGAGGCATTAAAGATTAAAATCATCAGCATCTGTTGAAAGATTGCATTTAGGAAGGATGAATCTGGAGAATTCAAGAAAGTCTTCTAACTTCTTGGCTTATTGGGTTGCTTATTGCTGGTACTGTTTCCTGAGGCAAGGCAAAGAGGAGAGATGATGGTGGAGGAAAGTGGGGACAGGACAATTGTGTAGAGATAAGTACAGGCTAGGATGCATTGAGAGATAAGCTACAGAGAAATTTATGTGGAGATGTCCAGTTTTGAGATTCAGGAAAGAAATTTGGGCTGGAAATATGGATTTGGCAGTTACTAGTATGTACAGGTTGTTGAAGCCATGAGAAGTGTACAGAATGTGAAAAATAGAGGTTTGAGGATCAAGCTTTGCACAGAAGGGAGGAGGCAGAAGAATGGGGAGTAGCAGCCATTGAATTAGGAAGAAATGCAGAATAAAATGGTATCACAAGAAGTAAATGAGGAGAGACATTTAAGAAGGGCAAAGTAATAAATAGAGTCAAAGGTAGTGAAAAGTCAAGTGAGATGGAGACCGAAACCTGCCTTTATATTTAGACAACTCTAATGAAGAGACCATTGATGACATTTCTAGGGTGGTTTCAGGGAGGTGAATTAGAAGAAGCAGAGACCAAATTGCTGAGTCTGTGGGAGGTGAGCCTGGAGATACGTGTGCATATACAACTCCTCAGAGAATGGCTGTGACAGAAATGAAAGAGCTGAAAATGAAAGGAAAGAGAATCATTTGCTCACATACTTTTTTAATGACTGCATTTGAGACAAATTTAAAAACTGTTTACCTCTACTCTCTAATATCACCAGAATTTAATAGTATGCTTGTTTACAAAAATAATATATACTCTTGAGTTGGCTGAGCACAGATGCTTTAGGTAAAACCTATCTAAAAGAATGAGAATATATGATGGGACGCCTGGATGGCTGTTGGTTAAGCGACTGCCTTCGGCTCAGGTCATGATCCCAGAGTCCCAGGATCAAGTCCCAGGATCGAGTCCCACATCGGGCTCCAAGCTCAGCAGGGAGTCTGCTTCTCCCTCTGACCTTCTCCCGTCTCATGCTCTCTCTTTCTCATTTTATCTCTCTCCAATAAATAAAATAAATAAATAAATAAATGAATAAATAAAAGAATGAGAATATATGAGATGTGATTGTAATGGATGGAGTCAGAATAGTTTACTTTGGTTTCAGCCTCAGAAGTCACCCCTTTGAAAACTTTCTCTTCTCCCTTATTTCTCCTCAACAGTGTGAAACCCCAAGTGAATTATTTAAACCCTGTGAGGCACATCAAAACAAATTTCCTTATGCCAAGAAAGAGTGCTCCATTTTGTACAGTGATGTTTTTGCTCCTTGTCACAATGTGGTAAATGAATACTTTACTTTCATATTTGCATGGGTACTGCTGTATCTGTAACACTGAGATGAGCAGGACAAATAATTTAACTAACTGTTGGCTTTTCAGGTGGACTACCTAACCACTGTCAGACAGACAAATTTGGTAGTTTGTTTGTTGGTAGAATTAATGCATTTATTTGATTTATTTTCTCCCCCAGTCCATCTTATTGAACAACATACATTTGTACATATTTTTTGTAATATTTTGTTCTAGTTTATGAAGGATTTTAATACCTCCTCAAAGTCAGAAATGATTGGTCAAAGCCATAAATATTTGTTTTTCTTCAGAGAACATTGCTGCACGGACATTCTCCTCCTCAACTCAATGTATACTTTAAAAGTATTAGTAGTGCCACATTTAAAACGGTCTTAAAAGCATATACCAAGATGGAGTAATTTAAATTTCTAAATGCCTTCCCAACATAATAATTTTAGGCCCCAAGAGAAGTTTAAAAAAATGGTTTAAGGTATTCATAAAAATCACCAGAAGTACAATTGGTAATAGAACATTCTTTTAATTCCATGTGAATATGCTAATAATGAAACAATGAACTTCTATAAAATATCAAAATATTATTATATTGCAGGTGTTGAAATTACATTTTTTGTTAAACCCATTACCTGTTTTGCTGGTTCTTTGATCTTACATTTGCCTAATAAATTCTCCTTTGGTCCATATAGAGGTTTGAGATATTGAGAACTCTAGGTAGCAGTGTTAAGTTGGTAATACCAGATTTTGAGAATCTACTGGTTAGTTTTCTTTTAGAAGGTTGAATTTTAATCAGTTATAGTTAATATTTACTGAAATTAACTCATTTTTCATTTCATTTTCAGATTGATGTTACTTCTTTTGCCAAAAATTGCCACGAAGACACGTGTAACTGTAATCTCGGTGGGGACTGTGAATGTTTATGCACAAATGTAGCAGCATATGCATACAAATGTTGTCAGGAAGGGGTATCTATTCACTGGAGGTCATCCAGTATTTGTTGTGAGTACCCTAGTTAAAACATCATCATCAGGTGGGAATCTTATAAGGAGATTAATTTGTCTTACCACAGGACAAATGCCATGGAATTCATGCAAATAGAATTTCTCTAAGATAACTAAATTTTGTATTCCTTTGACAATACAGATAAATTACAGTGTAGCTAAAGGATTTATAAAAATAAAAATCGAGGTAAAATTTTCTATTCTGTTTGACTGTTGCCACTTTAACATTTGAACTATAAATTGTATACCATCCTCAAATAGTTTATGACTTCATTCCCCTTACAGCTGTGGAATTTCACTGTTCTGATTATAAGAAACAGATTTGAGTTTTTAAACTTTTCATTTACTCACATAAATGTAGATGCCCAGTCAAAGATTTTAATACTTTCATTTCACATTTCTAAGTAGGCAGATATATTTGCCTACCTATAAAATAATCTTAGAAAATTTAATTTTTCAACACATCATCCTTAAAGAATCTTCTTTGCTCAGAGGAAGTTCCCAAATAATGATGTCATTCTGTGTTCTTTCACTTGGTCATTGATAAACATATAGCCATATTTTGCATACTGTCAGATAAGGGGTCAGATTCTTATATAGTTTAACATTTATTCTTTTATTTTTTAGCACTTGACTGTGAATATTACAATGAAGGTATGTGACATTTAAATAAAGACTATTACTATAGCATTCTGTGGGATGTATTTTCAGATTAAAAGCTTTTGAATGATGTCTGGGAACAATAGTTCGTAATTTGGTATAATTCACTGAAAGTCTTTACTTTCTAAAATTTATCTAAATTTCTAAGTATTTGAGTCAAAACGTATTCCTTATAAAATGAGTGTGTAACTAAGTTCTCAGCATTTAGGAGGCCCTCAATAAATGGTTTTTGTATGACATGAATAAGTTAATGAGTGAAGATAGCTATTTTTTTTAGGCAAAAAGGATGAAAAACATATGCCAAATGCTTATCTTTTACCATTATGTATGACTATAAACATTATTCAAACATTATATCATAGATATCATAGATATCAAACAAACTATTAGTGTGATGGTAAGAACGTAAGGAATTTATTTCGCCATCATTGTAGGCAAAAATAATTATTTACATATAATCAGAATGAGAATTTATTGATTTAATAGTAATACTGGATCTCTCCTAGCCCCATCAAACAACCGAATTTGCAGTGAGAGCTCTAAGAGGAGGTGCTACCTAAACTAAGGCATAGATATAAGAAGAGACAGAGTGTTATATCCTCAGTCAAAATGCCAGATAATGGCAAAATTAGAGCCTGCTTTTTTGTCAAACCTACTTATTGAGGAATGTATAGCCACTTAAATCTAATTCAAACAAGTGAGATGATCCAGGACGGTGTTCGGTGTTCATTTTGTCAGTGAATGGACAAACTCTGGACTCACGATGGGATAAATTAGAGTAATAGTTATAGGAAAACTGGGCCATTACAAAAACCCCAAGCAACTAATCAAAGGCACTTTTGGTGTCTTACTGAGCTAGGGAGGAATCTGTCAGCTTTAAATACCCAAAGAAAGCCAGATAATTTTAGAAAAATAGAGATGATGAATCCATCATTTTAGTTTTTGGTTGTTTCTGTTACATTTATGGAAGTTTGATGGAGAAAAAAACCAACATTAAAAAAAAATTCAGTGATAGTTAAAGAAAATATAAACCAAAAATATCTCCTGTTGAGAACTTCACACGCACACACACACGCACACACACACACATTCCACATCACTCCTTTGGATGTCATGCTCAAATTGAGACTGATTCTCTAATATTAATAACAGTAATAATAGCAATAGCTTTTATTGTTAACTACTTTACATATATCATATAATTTAAGCTTCAAAATATGCCTGTAAGGTATTATTATTAAGACTTTATAGAGGAGGAAACTGAGGACCAGAGGGATTAAAATAACTTGGTCAAAGTCACTTAGTCAAAAATGTAGTAAACTGAGATTTGTAAGCGATCTGAGTTCAGAACCAAGGAGCTTGACCTCCACGCTACACTGCCTGGTGTATGGTTAACACATCCCAATCTCGGAAAGATCACCACACACTGTTATCATGTGCTCTATGCAATGTACACAGACATCAGTTCGAAAAAAAAAAAAAATTGCTCCAGTAACTTCCTCAGTTAAGAATTCCTGCCTCACATAGTTCTGCTATAAAAATCTCCATCTGTGCCTTTGTACTTTCTGGCATTCCTTCTGTAGTCCTTTGGATTCTGAAGCAGAATTTTCTATGAATATTGAATTTCTACCTTTTGCTTCTTGGTACATGTTGCTTTCTGTCAACAAGTCTGCTGCATTACCAATGTTGGTTCTTTTTTCTAATGGGTTATAGGATTCTTCAAACCAGTTCCTCTGGTGTCATCTATAATACTAAATTGGTAATATTCAGAGGGCGAACATGGGGCATTTAGCCTCCAGAGACCCTGATCAACTCAGTGGAGTGAGAGGGGAATCTGTTTCCTATGATCAAAATAATAGGCATTATTAGTCTATTATTAGCATTAACCTGCCAAGGAGAGGACGAGTTTGTAAAAATAATGCAATGAAGATAGATGATTGAAGGGGAATATAGAATTGAGGAGATTGTTGATAGTAGTTATGAAAAGAACATTGTTTTAAATGACCATTTTTAATTTGTTTCATCTCAGCTAATTTCATAGATATTTTAAAACTACCTAGTCTTCTTTGGATATTCATACATATTACATACTGGGCACTGTGTTATCAAGATACTTATTAATATTTTAAGCTAATGCAGAAGTAAATTGTGATTCTGTAGGAGGAAAATAAAAAAAGAGGAGAATTCAGAGGTTACAGATGATATTATTTCAATAATCTGTAATGCAAAGACTGTATGTAATATCTTCATGTTCATTTTATGGCATTTACTAAAAATACAAAGGTTTTATTATTGTGATTGCTGTCAGTGAGCAAGGACTTCAATATTCCACTAAAAATTGTTGTGCAAGTTTTAAGCTCAGAGTGATTTTATTAGATAGGATATGCTTAATATTGTGTTTAAATAATCACCAAAGGAAATGATTGCTTTTAGTAGGTGGTAAAATTATACTTCTCCCTAAAGAAAATTAATGATAAAGTCAATGATAAAGTCAATGATTTCACTAGTCAATTGCTAGTGAAAATGTATGACTATCCAGACACAAGATATAAATCAACTGGGAAACAATTCAGAAGCTTTTGATTTTTATACAAATGGACTTCTGAGGTGACAATTGTCTCTTCAGGTTGCTGTTAGTAAGGGACCAATGCTGTAGAGAAGAGATTTTGTTTAGTTGTCTAATTTCTTTCTCCTATTCTTATGTCGAATGTCCATGAGGGTCCTTCAGTCCAAGTTGTAGTTTTATATGTCTTCTTCATTTTGAATTATAACTCCTTGTGATTTACATACTTATCTACTGATTTATACATTATTTACATATTTGTACAAACCAACATATTTATAAATTGAAATACATTTTCCTCTCGAAAGTTTATGTTGCTCTTATTTCTCTTAGAAAATGAGCCAGCAAATAGCGTAGACTAATGATATAGCTTTCTTTGGTTGTTGTAGCTTTGGACTCACAAAGAAAACTGTGCATTATATGTATTTGTCAGAGCAGTGGGAAGTCCATGCTGTGGGCTCATAGAGAGATTCTCCACTGTATCTGCTCTGTTCCATCTTGGTGGGGCAATTGTCTTCAAGTCTCCATCTCTACTCAAGGTGTCCAAATTCCTGATAAAACCCTTTTTCTCATGGCTTGTCAGGGTCCCCAGTTGTTCAATGATGAAGTGTCTCTAGTCAGTGGAGGGGTCAACACTTGAAGATAACTTATCCTGAGTCCCTGCCTCTTCTGTAGGTCTTCATGATGGAAATTTTGGTTCTTGTTCCCCTTTTTGCTTCAAAGACTTTTGACCCCCTAGTCTAATGATTTCTCTCTTCCCTCAAACCTGATCTTCAGTCCTGAAAGAGGAAAAAACCTAACCCTCTGATTTCTTTAGATATTTTTTCTCCTCTATCTTAAGAGTGGGCTTGGTGAGGAAAGTTGTTCTTGAGACAAAAATTAGAGGAAAGAAGGAGTGAGAAATTCACTGACAACAACTGGATTTATCTTTTATGATAGCACTTGCCACATATATATTAGCATTTTACATAACTTATAACATAGAAAATATACAAATACCTATGCCAAGCATACAGCTGATAATTATGTAACTTAATTTTGATGATTCAGGAGAAACTTCAAAGTTTTATAGTCTCTCAGTTATATTAAGAACGTTAAGTGGCGTAGAGACTGGGCTGAAGGTAAACTGAACTTATGCTCACAAAACCTAACTCCTAATTTTTTTGAATATCAGTGAACTTATTTATAATTCATAAGATAAGGTTTGCAGAAAAGTTATTCTGATTGAGTTTCAGGTTTGTCTCTATGCTAATAAGTTTTTTACTATAGTAAATATTTTCCATTTTATATGGAGCTATTTAAGTGCATGAGAAACAATAGCATAACTAAAAAGACTTTGGACTTCTCTGTTGAGCTTCGTCCTATTTTCTTTTTTATAGACATGCCTCACTGGTAAAATCAGTAATTCCCCAAACAGTAAAATATTGTATATCATGTCTGTAAATTCTGTTTTCATGCAATGCAACTTATTAGAGAGAGAGAATTTTTAGAAGACTTTCAAAATCCCTGGCCGTGAATAGAGATAAATTTATGTTTATTGAGAATAGATTCAAATCATGGGACATTAGAGTGGAAAGTTACCTGGATAACCTTCATATAGGTGAGAAAAATTGAGATCCAGAAAGCTTAAATCACTCTTCTAAGGAGCACTATTTTACATATACAGATACGTGTAACATATATACTTATATAAAACCTTTATGTTTTAAATTACATAATTAAATATGATGTATATATTCCAATTCATCATAGTATATTATTTTTGAAAATAGTTCATTTATTTTATTAATGATAAATACTTAAATGTACAATAATTTTTAGAGTATTTCTTTGTTATTAACATTTATCCCATTGAAATGACAGCTTGAAATGTTAAAACTCCTATGCCAGTTTATAATTGTAAAACTCCTATGCCAATTTATAATTCTCTTATTTGCATTTAACCTAGGGCTTGGAGAAGGGCCATACATGCTGGCAAGTTATGGACAGACTGGCCTTGTTCTGGGGGCCAATATGACCAGTAGAAGCATTTTTTCTTTGCCAAGGAGTAGTATTCATGGCAATTTATTTTTTAATTTTATGATCACTCCAGGCCTTTTTAAAGAGAAGGCATCATGTAAGTATAATTTCCACTTGAAAATAGGAATTTCATTTTCCATTTACATTGTTTTTCATTTATTCATGCTATTGGTTGAGGATCTAATACATTTATGGCTTTTTTTTTAGGTGTCCTAAAAGGTATAAAATAAAATAAGACACTGGTACATGAACCAACTATCTCTTTTGTATATAAAATCTTTTCTTTGTTTATCTTTTGGCATATATACATTAGAATTGAAATTATTTGATGAAATTTTTGGTCCTAAATAAAGCACAACTTAAATTTTCATAGAAACCATGATAGACTTGATTTGAAATTTTTGAAATTTTGATTGGATATTGAAGAAGTTAAATATTAAGAAAATAAATCAGAGTCTAGACAGTCTGTTATCCTTATATGGCCTTGTCTGTCCCGGTACCTGGTACCACATTAACTGATTTGCATCTGCAGATCTATACTGGTCCTACCTACTTGGCACCTGTTCTAACTAGTGGTTAGTGTCTCCTGATCTGGTGATAATCAGGCTACATTTGTGCTATACTAGCCCTACTTAGAATCATGCATGAGGTGTTGTATGAGCTTAGAAAATATTTATTAAATGAATCAGACTTAATTTTTATATCTATTTTGAGAAATCTCCTGATTTTCTTGTTAGAATGAATTGCTTCATCTTGTAAAAAGAACTTTAATTCTTTTTAAACTATGAAAACACCTATCACAGTCTAAACTTCCAATTTATATGTTTGTTCTCTGTTTTTCCTCTGAAAAAGAATTCTTTTATTCTTTTTTCATCTTCCAGTGCTCAGGAGAGGGCCTTGCAAGTTTTAAAATATAATCAATGCCTTTGGAATTATATATTGGATTTGAGCGAGCTCTTCATTTTATGATTTATAATAATTAATGTTTTAATAGAAAAATCCTAATGGATTTAAACTAAAACAATTAAAACCTAAAAAATTAAGGTCTAAGAAATTAAACTAAAATTTCAATTAAAAAACTTTTATATCATGGGTTTTACAAATACAAGGAAAACTTTTTAAAGCCTGTAACAAAAAAGGATGACATTTCTCAAATGTTTTATAGTTGTTCATTAGCCATTTGACCATCTATTGAGAAATAGACAATAATGTTGAGCAAATAGATTTTTCTTAATGCAGCAAAATCACTTGCAAGATTATTTACCCATTCTGAACCCAGTGATATTGAAATGGAATGACATGCCTAAATCGATCTTTTCCCTATTCTTTTAGATCATCCAACTTTGCCATTTGGAGATTCTGTGCATTTGAAAATGTTAAAGCTTGCAAATACAAATATGTGTCCAATCAATCATTCAATTCCTTGCATGAAATTGTGTGTTCCAGTGTCCTAAGCTGGTATTTCTTTTTTCTCCCCCCAGGGACATGAGAAATTATTTAAAAAATAGAACTCAGCAAAGACTGATCTTTTTGAGCTTTTGAGCTGAATAACAATTCATTACATTAAAATATTAATTTTCCTTTTAGAGATCTTAGAATTCATTTCTGAAATCTTGGAGATTGGTATTAATCATATATGGCAGTTGTGCAGTTTTCTCTTTGCAATACATTTTACAATGCTGGTGTTGATGATCTGCTTCCTCCAGAGAGCCCAGGGGCATGTCAAACACACTGCTCTATGTTTTACAGCATTGACACTTGTTTCCTTGGAATCTGCTGAAAGGCCAAACTACTTTCTCTATGTGCATGATGAGGACACTCTTACTTTGGAACTGTGGCAGGCAAATTCAGCCTTCCAACGGAGAGCCACGTTTTTCCACCATCAGGATCTCTGGATTCCTGGGTACAGTGCGTTTGAGTTATACAGCAAGAAAGGCTTTTTCATCATCTTCACAGATTATAGTGTCAAAGCATCAAAATATGATGATTCCGAAGAATTCAAACATTCAAGTAGCTTCAGCATAGAAGGTACGGTTCCTGAGATCTTCAAAAGGAGAATCAATAGATAATTTATGTTATGGCAAAATATCAAATTTTAATTTTTAAGTCATTCCTAAATGAGTCCAAGTAGATCAGATTGTATGACCTCGAGTGAGTAAGTTCCTTAACCTCTTTGTCTTTCAGTTTATGTGAAATTAGGTTGGGGAAATAATAATACCTACTTTATAGAGTTATTATATCACATAAATTAATTGGCAAATAGCTTAGAACAGCCTCAAATAATGTTACTTTTAATTATGGCCCCAATTATTACTTTCAGGGCTATCTGGACTTTGGAAACCGAGCTTCCTCACATCTCTTGGGTCTGCTGTTTGTACTTTTTCTTTCCTAGAAGGCAGCTTCTCAATAACCTGATTCTTAATGATAAAGACAGCATGTTTATCTCTGTCTTTTGAATAGTAGGGTATCTGGTTCCATTGACTTCTGGATGATTTACCTGGTTCAGTAGAAACCTGATTTTATTTCTAGAAATACTTACAGTTTTATAGCTATTGAGTTTTCTGAATTTCAGAGAGGAATCTTCACTGCCTCATCTGATGTTTAAAAGTCGTGTTTTATTTTCAAAATCTAGGAGCTTAACATATGCCTTGGATCTTCCAAACAAATTATTTAATTTTAACCTATCACTTGTTTCATTCATTCGTCTTTTCTGTTGTGGATTAATTTCTGCAAACCTCGATAGCCTTTGGATTTTAGAAATTCAGACGAGCTTCACATTTTTGCCTATTAGAAATGGTTCATGTACTCATGAAAAAAGTCACTGATGTGGCCATACTACATTCTGTAGAGTAGATGTGATATTTTTACTTGAGTTTACTTAAAAGTTGAACATTATGAGCCTCTATTTCCCCTCCAATTTAGAAATCTGAGAAATATAACCTCTACTGTGAACTTTCTCCTTTATGGAGCTCTCTTCTTCAGAGGTAATTTTGGACTGCTACAGAAAGTCTGTTCTATATTGTGGGGAGGGGAGAGTACTAGCAGTTTGTAAGAGAAAACTCTTCAATCAAGGGAGGTTTTATAACTGTGAGCATGTATTATTAAAAGCCATTCATTTATTTTTGTCATCAGGTAATACTTACCATGTACAAGGTAATGCTCTAAGTTCTGTGAGAAGAACAAAGATGGAATGCTCTTCTTCCTAGGTTTGATATCAGGAAACATGTTTTTGATCTTGCCATTTTCTTAATTGTTTGAAGTTGGCAAGTCATTTGGCTCCTCTGAGCCTCAGTTTTTTCATTTATAAAATGAAAATAATACTCAGCAGGCTTGCTAGGATAAAATAGAATAATAGACAAAAGATTACTTTGCAAAAAGTAAAATTCCAAACAAGTGTTTGGTATTATTATGACATGTAGCTTGTGAGAATCCACTGAACATAAAGGGAAAAGATTTTTAATTTTTCTTGGCTTTCTCCAACTGCTGGCTTTTTAAAATCTTTGGAAGGTAGACTAACATTTAGATATCCAGCCTAACCATGAAATACTTTGATCACCAAGCAATGGCAATGTCTTTTGCCCTAGGTCTGTCTTTTCTACAGCATCATGGTCAAGGAGAGGTCAAATCCTATCTACTATCCTATTTACTATCATAAATCATTATTTTTCAAGCCGTACATGAAAAATATGTGCAATCTAGACATCCTTATTTCCACAGAAATCCAGGCAGCAGTGCCCTACCGGAGGATGTGTGAATGGAGATATGAACCTTGTACCATTCCCTGCTTTAAAACATGCGGTGACCCTGAAGCACAAGCGTGTAAATTTCTTCCACCGTAAGTCATGTTTAACCATTCAATGCGCAAAGGATAGTGCAAAGCTCCTGGGATGGGAATGTGTTTGGTGTGTTTGAAGCTAAACAAGGAAGTCAGTTAGTTGGAGCAAAGTGAACAAAACTAAGAGAAGTAGGAGATGAAACCAGAGAATCACAGTGGTATGCAAATCATATAGGGCCTTGTGGCCCATTGTGGGGACTTTTTTTTTTTTTTCTCTGAGCATGCCCTGGTATATTTTGGACAGAGAAGTGACATGGTTTGATTTATGTTTAAAAAGTTTCCTTTGACTGTTGTACTGACTGTTGGGGAGGCAAAGGACAAGGGCAGAACTGGTCAGTAATTCAGAGAAGACATGAAAGGGATTTGACTAGCTTGGTAGCCCTGAAAGTTGTGAAAAATGTGATGATTCTGAATATATTTTGAACTTAGGGTCATGGGTTATGCTGATTTAATATCAATCATGAGAGAAAAAGGAGTTAGATTCAAGGTTAGGCCTCAACAGTTTGTAGGTATGAAATTACCATTTTTGTACTAAAAGCTGCTCAAATATTAGCAAATTCAAATGATTCCACTTAATGGGGTGACTTAGTTGCCATTTTTTTAGGTAGGGAGGATGGTAGGAGGAGCAATCTGCAGGAAAAGTCAGGAATTTAGTTTTGAGGATTTTAAATTTGAGACTGAAAATTGTTCATTAGATTTGGCAAAACAGAGAATAGGAAGAGGCAAAATGGAGACAGTATAAACAGCTTTTTTTTTTTTTTTTATTAAGGAGTTTTGCTGTAAAGGAGAACAAGGAAATGCAACAATAATAGGAGGGAATATTTTTTTAAAGGATCATTTTACATGAGGTATCTACGAGCTTCATTTCTGTGACAGACACTGGGACTACAAAAGGTCCTGGGCGTGTGAATGAATGAGACACAGCACCTCTTTCTAGGAGCTCCCAGTCTTTAGGAAGAAGACAGACACAAAAGCCGATAATGATAATAGAGTGGAAAGAGGGCTAAAGCAATAACAACAACAACTAGCACACTGTAGTCTTTGTAGTGTGACTCACTCAGCGCCAAGTGCTGTGAATTGGGTCATTTCCTTACCCCCATTGTCAGGGGAGGAAACCTTTACAAAGGCACAGAGAGGGGACACAGTTTGTAGGCAGTCGTGGAGCCAGGAATGGAACCTCTACGAGGTATGAAGTGCAATGGGAGCAGAGAGAAGGAAGTAGTTCTATTTCTTTTCTTTTCTTTTTTTCTTAAAGATTTTATTTATTCATTTGAGAGAAAGAGCACGCATGAGTTGGGGAGCAGCAGAGGGAGAGGGACACGCAGACTCTGAGCCCGATGCGGGGCTCGATCCCAGGATCCTGGGATCATGACCCAAGCTGAAGGCAGATGCTTAACCATATGAGCCACCTAGGTGCCCCTCTTTATTTTCTTAAAAATAAGAACAGCCAATTCTTTATGAAACGGAGACATCTTCAGCATTCACTTGGACCTCTCATGTTCACACACCTGTTTCCTGTCTCTTCTGGTAGGAAACACAATGGAGGCCCCATAGTGAGGAGGGCACCCGGGCAAGGAAGGAAGGAAGATGGAGGGCAGAGAGCATGGCCAGCCCAGCACAGGGGAGGAAATGGGCTGTTTGAAGTGGCATTTAGCTATTTTATTATTTCTTATGCTCTAATCAGTCTCCTAGGCAGCTGAACCCAGATCCTCAATGCTGCTGTAGTTTGGTCAGTAGCTATTCTAAAGCTTCTCTTTTGGTTGGGATACAGAGAAGAGATTCAGGATGAAACTTTGCCTCTGCCAAGCTGTTTCTCATCTCTTTCTTCTTTCAACTTCTCCCCCTACCCTGCATCAAGGTGCCTAATTATTGCTCATTTTTGTATTTACAGCCCTAAGGGGAGACTCAAGTACGGAGCTGGGGCTTTAATACACCTCTGTACTCCTCCTCCAAGTCCCCAGTAGAACCACCATCCTCGTTCTAGATGATTGAAGTTTCTGGCACATAGCAAGTGTTAAAAACAAAAATATCTAATGGAAATGAGAACTTCTATGAGAAAAGATGCCAGCTAGCACACCATAGAGCCCATATGTAAATAGTTATTCCTGTTATGTATTATACCTATTATAAGAAATGGTTTACATCTGAGACATTTATTTATCAGTCAGAAGTTGAATAGATTATCAGTTGTATGATAAAATAAAGAAGAATCTGCTATGTGCAACCATGAAGGCATTCTAAAGGAATAAGTTACAGATTTCTGCAAAATATTTTAAGAAAGTGGCTGTGGTTTTGACTTGCATAAACAATTACAAAGTAGTTGAGTTGCACAAAAAATTGATGTTTACTTAATTTAATGATAACTGACTGGCCCTAGTCTCTTCATCCATAGTGTAGCTTTAATTTTTTTTTGTTTGTTTCACAAAGTTTAGAGTAGAATAGGAATATCATACACCAATTAAAATTTTATTATTCAAGTTCATTTTATAAAATAAACAATTAGTCACATAAACTAAGCTATTTATGTAAAAAAAAATCATCTGTGAGGGAGGTATCCAAGAGATGGCTAAATGTGTCTCATGTTAAAAGAGAAATTAGCTTTTCTTGTTTTTTAAAAACTGTTGCCTGGATTTCCCTCCATGAACTAGTGCCCTCTGGTGGCAATACTTACTCCTAATGTCAAGTTCATTTTCAGCTTGAGTTGGAAAAAGGCCTTGAGTATTTTTTTTTTAATTTTTTTAAAAGATTTTATTTATTTATTTGAAAGAGAGAGAATGAGAGAGAGCACATGAGAGGGGGGAGGGTCAGAGGGAGAAGCAGACTCCCTGCCGAGCAGGGAGCCCGATGCGGGACTCGATTCCGGGACTCCAGGATCATGACCTGAGCCGAAGGCAGTCGCTTAACCAACTGAGCCACCCAGGCGCCCAGGCCTTGAGTATTTTTAATTAAAATTCTTTACTTCACAGATGTGGCAATTGGAAATGTCTAAAAATATTAAAAATACTATTACTAACTTTTAGTGTATTTGAAAGGCAGATAGGCAAGGCTTTTTATAAAAATATTTGCGTTAATTGTCTCTGGCATGTATGAATCTAATAATTGGTTCTACACAAAAGATTGCATTTATTTTCTTTGAATCAGAATAAATTGGACTGTGAGCCTCAATTGGACAAGAAAGAAAATGTAACCTCCCTTCTTATATTGGCTTCATTCCCTTAGATAAAAGCATTTCACATGGTCCCTCTTGTCTTTGGCCCATGATGCCCAAACCATAGCTCCTTTAAATTTGGGACCCTCGCTTTGCTTCTGTGCCATGCACAAGAAGTGGAGATCCTTAAGAAAACCAAACATCCTGGGACTCGAAATCCAATCTCCATAGGCTTATATACAACCATATCCTCCCAGGGCACTGCCAAACATTTGGGTTCTTGAGATCTGCAGCTTCTCCTCCTCCTCTCCTTGTCCTCAAAGAGCAGCAGCCATGTTCTACCTCCATTCCTTCTACCCAGAGGTTCCTAATATCTTCTCAAGGACTTCAGGGCTTAATAGTACTCAGGGAGAGCCACTGAGTGTCTCTTTTGTTCTGCTAGTGTCCTTAACGCAAGGATATTTAAAAAGCACCTCTATCTACTGAGATTTGGGGGAGTATGGAGTGGAAAGTAAATAATTTTTTATTAAAATCACAATAAATGATTCTTCTGCATTTCCAGTGATTTATAGAGCATGGCTTTAGTGTGTTCCAAGCATAAGTGGGTGCTTTGAAAAGTCTGTGTTCAAATTCTTCATTAATCATGAACGATATCTATTTATCATCCCCTAGGGGTTGGGATTTCATAAAATGAAGTATGATGGAATGGCAGCAAATGGAGCACTGCTTACTGCTTGACAAACAGAATAGAAGACTTTCAGGAAGAATATGTCTTAGTTGCATATATTAACCTCAGTATTTTTTTATATTTTAAACTTTTTTCACTTTTTTTTTTCATGTAAAGTGTTGAAGGATGCTTGCCCTACTGCCCTAAAAATATGATCCTTGATGAGATCACCCTCAAATGTGTTTATCCAGGAGACTGTAAGTGAGAACCTTACCTAATTTATTCTGAAAAATGAAACACGTGAATATTTTTTCTCTACTGATAGCGGTTGTAAACAGAAGCTTTAGAGAACAGACTTCTGTAAGATGCTTCTTTAATATCCCTTCCACATTTTTTTTTTTTCTACTTACTTTCTAGAACATATAAATCTTCCCTCTAACATTCGTCCTGTGTTCTCTCTCCCAAAACATTTTTCTTGAAGCTAAAGATCCCTATAGGAAATATACAAGGGCCTCATTTTAAGCACAACAGATTAAGGAAGTGTATCTTTGTGTTTTTTTGTAGGCATACCTCTGATTCCCACAGAACCAGCATTAATTCCACCAGGTAAACCATTTCTACCCATGTTTACAGCTCTCGTTACCATTTGAGACCCTGAAATCAGCATTATGTAATTTAAGTCTTGGCACACTTATAACAGCTACTGACCTCAGTACTACCCTGTTGACTAGAAAACCCAGCAGTCACTTCATTTCATTCTGTAGCTGTTCCCCGGATCAGCATGCTAGATTTTCTGAATGCCTTCTTCATTTTGTTCACTTCTCCCTCTATTTTGGTAGTATACATAACAAGGACTTCCCTCACATTTTAAACCTAGAATTTGGGTGTCACTAAATTGTGCTTAAATTTTCACAGTGCTTAAGTTGACTCTAAAGAGATGTTAATGCAAATGAAGTCATCCTTTGGCACTTCCATTCTTATTCCTGTGTTCTGTCCCAGCCTCTGGAGTAGATATTCTGGCTCATACCTCACTTCTCTCCCTCTCTAGGAAACGTGGCTTAGGAAAGGGCTTGATAAATCTATTTACAGTTAGGCTTGACAGATGTAATGTATTATTTTTCCTGAGACTATACTTTAGAAAAGTTCAGATACTTATTCTTTCTTTTTTTTTGTTATATTATCATAGTTTAATTGTATTTCTAATTAAATTATCTGCTAAGAAAGGCAAGTAGGTGTTGTGACCTTATGTAGGAGTTTCAGATTTCATAGTCCATGCTAGGAGATTTTTTAAATAAAAATGTTCTGAACCAACTATCTAAATAAACAAAATTTAAAAATTGAAGTATAGTTGACATACATAAACTTCCCTATAACTATCACTATTACCACTATTCTTACTGGCTCCCATTTATCGAATACTTAGTACCTGCCAGGCATTGGACTAATCACTTGGCATACATTTAATCCTTGTAAGTCATTAGAATTTTCCATGACTCTGTGCTAGTTTTGGACTAGAACTTTGTTTCCTCTTCTATGGCTTAAGTGTTTATGGTGACAAGAATAAAAATATTTCAGTCTGTATTGTTTCATATTTTCTAGAAGATGCAATCTTCTAGAACACGAACTCTGCTCCTAGGACCAAGGAATGGGAATTTTGTTCTTCTTTATTCTGTAAATTAGGAACCATAAAATAAGAAAAAAATTGAGGTCACTTAGAGAATTTATTTCACTGAAAAAGTAAGTTTTCTCTTACATCATTGTGATAGACTGAATAATGGCCCTCCAAAAATGTCCACCTCTTAATCCCAAGAATTTGTGAATATGACCTTACATGCAAAGGGACTTTGCAAATGTGAGTAAGTTAAGGATCTTGAGATGGGAAATTATCCTGTGTTATCCATACGTACCCAATATTGTAACAAGGGACCTGATAAGAGAGTGGCAGGAGGGTCGGAGTCAGAGAAGGTGACATGATGACAGAATCAGAGAAGCGGGGGAAGGGAGAGAAATTTGAAGATATTATGCTATGACTTTGAAGGTGGAGAAAGGGACCAGAAGCCAAAATATTCAGGCAATTCCAAGAATTGGAAAAGGGAAGGAAACATTCTTCCTTAGAGCCTCTAGAAGGAATGCAGCTCCGCTGATACCTTGATTTTTAGGACTTTGACTTCCAGAGCTACAAGATAATAAATTGGTGATGTTTTAAGCCACTAAACTTGTAATGATTTGTTACAGCAGCAACAAGAAAAGAATACAGTCATTTTTAGGCATTATTAACAATGGATACCAATTATAGCTAGACAAAATTTTAACCATTCATTCTGGCTGTTCTGTGGTCATTCAGACTTTAACTATTTTAGAGATAACTTTAGCCCTAACAAAAAGCTTTTGAAGATGCCTTACAAATGTGTTTACCAATCACATCTTCCCTTTCCATGGATCACTCCTTCATGGCATCCACCAACTGGTGGTCCACAAGGGGCTCACCGCACTGTCCATTCTTCCTGCAAGGAACACACTCTAGAAATTCACCAAGGGAAGTGAATCAGCTTCACTACTTATTTTTAAAAGGCAACAAAATTTGTAACTCCTGAGCACTCTTTAGTGATACTGATCTTTTTACCTGTTGAAACAGTGGTGTTGACACTATCCGGACAGTGAAGATGTTTATAGAATGGTGGTTAAAAATCCGAGCTCTGGAGTAAGAATTCCCAAGTTTGAATTCTGGCCCTGACACTTCCTACCTTGCCTGTCTATACCTTTGTTTCCTTATCTGTAAAATGATAAGGGTATTGTTACCTTTGCAGAGTTCTTGGGAGGAATAAATGAAATGATCTGTATAAAATTCCTTAGCACAGTTTCTACTGCATGGAAATTCCATACAGGATGGATACCATTCCACTAATGGAAAGGATATCTTCATTTCTAACAGGCCCAGAAATGATTACTCCGTCAGATTTCACTGTATTGGAAATGCTAACGCCAACAAGGACAGGTTTGGAATGCGAGGTATGGCTGGGTAATCTATTCCTACTTGCATTTCCTTAGAGCATCTGTTCAAGTTTCTGTATCACTATCCAAATGCTATTAAACTTCTTTTTCTATGCTCTCTGATCTATCTTTGCCAGAAGATAATAAGAAATATGCATTAAATTTAGCAATTTTTTGTGCCCTCTCAGAGGCATAAATACAATTGTATTTTCTTACCTGGTTTAGATATGTCCTACTAATTAGATTCTGGTATTACACTAAGAAAAACAAAATTCAAATGAAGTCTTTTTTTTTTCCCTTGAGATTTTATGTATGTATGTATGTATGTATGTATATATGTATGTATGTATTTATTTGCGGGTGGGGGAGAGAGCACACAGCAGGGGTGAGGAGCAGAGGGAGAGGGAGAGAGGGAAAGGGAGAGAGGGAGAAGCAGATTCCCCGCTGAGCAGGGAACCCGATGTGGGGCTCAATCCCAGGACCCTGGGGTCATGACCTGAGCCAAAGGCAGAAGCTTAACTGACTGAACCACCCAGCCACCCCTCAAATGAGGTCTTAAGTGTGATTCTTCAATAAAAATTTAACTGATGTGGGCTTCTCTGTAAGGCAGGCATTCAAAAATATTTATTAAGTAGCTATTATATGCCAGGCACTATGCCAGATAACAAAGATACATTGGCAAGCAAAAAAAGGTAAGCTCATTGGACCCCAGACCTTGTAATTGTCTTAGCTGAGCCTTGAACTTAGTTATCTTCTTACTTCAAATGTGCCACTTGTTTGATAAGCCAACTGTTCATTCCACCAATATTTATTTAACACCATTTTTGGCCCGGCACTATCCAAGTACTATAGATAAAGCAATATAAAAGCAAGCAAAAATTCATGCCTTTATGGAGTTTATATTCTATTGGAGGCTCTAAGATAGCCAGTAAGCAAAATAAGTTACTAGGTTATATAAAATGTTAGAAGGTGCTGCTCAGGAAAAAAAAATGAGTCTATTTTCAATGACATGCTCAGAAAAGCCTCACAGATAAAGTTACTTTAGACTAAAAGATCTGAAGAAGTTCAGAAATGGAGCCATGCAGAGAACCAGGGCAGCGGGAATAGCTGTGGGAACCAGGAACCAGGGTTCCAGGCAGAAGGACCAGCAAGTGCAAAGGCCCAGAGGTAAAAATGTACCTGACATTTTAAAAGAATAATAAGGAGGCCATTAAATAAGTAATCAATAAGATAAGAAATAAATGAGATTATTTAAAGCCTTATAGATGATTATAAAGACTGTGGCTTTTATTTTTAAAAGACATAGGAAGACATTGGATATTTTTGAGCAGAGAAATTATATGATCTGATTTGTTTTAGGATCATTTTAGCTGCTGTGTTGACAGCAGGGTGTAAAGAGACAACAGAACCAGTTAGGAGGCTATTGTGGGAATTTAGGCAGAGATGATGGTGGCACGGACCAGGGGATAGCAGTGAGAATGGTGAGAAATGCCTGGTTTCAGGGTGTATTTTGAATATAGAGGGCCCAGAATTTGCTGAAAGATTAGATGTGGGGTGTGAGTGAAACAGGCATCAAAGATTCTAAGATCTTTGCCTTGAGCAATTTTAAGGATAAAGTTGGCATTAATCAGGATTGGGAAATTGTGGGAAGTGAAGGTCAGGGGTGGGTGTCATCAAGGGTTCTGGTTTGTCATGTAAAGACTGAGATTGCTCTTAGACATCAAAAAGCTGCAGAGGTACAGATCTGGTAGACATAAAGAGAGCTTGGAGCAGAGGTCAAGGTGAATTAAATTTTGGGAATTCTCAGTGATGCGATGAAATCACAAAGGGAGTGAGAACAGATGGAGAAGAGAGGAAGGAGGAAGACATGAAGGCAAACAAGCAAAGGATAGTGAAATAGGAGAAAATGGAAGAGATTGTGGGTGGTCTAGAAGCCAGGGAAAGAAAACATTAAGGAAGTTAGAGTACTATGCTATCCTAAATATGTTAGTAAGTCAGTAAGATGAGGTATGAAAACTCATTGTTGGATTTGGCAATGTAGAGTTCATTGGTGACCTTGTTGAAACAGTTTCAGTAGAGGGGGCCCCTCAGAGGGCTGTTGTTGTGGGAGTGAAATGTGTTAATTAGAATAATATCTTGAACATAATATGTGACATAAATGTTTGATCATGGTTATGCTTAGTACCATAATTTAAATACAATAACATTTATAAATTTTGAAAAATCTACCACTGATTTTTGTTTATCTAGAAGTTAGTGAGCTATATATAAAAATTAATTTATAATGATTTTATCCAGGTGCTGTTAAGCTGATCTCACATATGAATGTTTAATGAAATATTTATAGTATTAAGTAGCAGTTTTTTTAAACTGACATTAACAGAAGTTATAATGATATACTAGCTTTACAGGACATATGAAAGCTTGACCTGTACTCTATAGGTCTGTTTGCAAATAGTAATGAACACAATTTAGAACAAGATTTCAATTTGCTCAGATGTCTGAGTCTATGGACAATTCTGATTTCTTTTTTTTTTTTTTTAAAGATTTTATTTATTTATTCATGAGAGACAGAGAGAGAGAGAGAGAGAGGCAGAGGGAGAAGCAGGCTCCCAAGGAGCAGGGAGCCCGATGCGGGATTCGATCCCAGGACCCTGAGATCATGACCTGAGCCGAAGGCAGACGCTTAACCGTCTGAGCCACCCAGGCGCCCGACAATTCTGATTTCAAATCAGTATTAAGATAAAGCTTAACTTAAGTTCAAACTGAGTATTTTAGAGAGAATACATCAACAAAAATTGTAGTGAAATTTAAATTATCTTTCAAAAGCTTTTGTATTTAGGAAATGTATACTATGGGCAATGTAAATGGGGAATTAAAAAATTAATTGAAAACATTTGTTGAAAATGGAAAAAAGAAAACAAATTTTCTTTTTTATTAACAGCCTCAACAATTTGATCCTGTTTATAATTGTAGCCAATATATATGCCTTAATATGGAGTGGCAGTTTTACAACTGGTCTCTTAATTGCCCAAAGGCCTTGGAAATGCCTGACTGTGGTTTCCGAGGAAGGCCCATGCAAGTGAACAGCGATATCTGCTGCCCTGAGTGGGAATGTCCTTGTAAGTTTGCATTTCTTACATGGCAGGCAGTTTTCCAATTGGGTAGAGACTGTTATTTTATTTTATTTTTTTAAGCTGATCACCTCACTCATCACACCAAAGTTATTGCTGAACTTTCTTCATTTAATTTATGATTTTATTTCCCAATATATAACTTTTAGAGTTGCTGCTTGTGAAATATAGTAACACTAATTTGAAAGTTTGGTTTTTTTTAAGAAGCAATCATTACTACAAATACAAATAGTTAATAGACCAAATCCACTCTCTACCATTTTTTTAGGTCGGTGTTCCATGTTGTCAGAACTGAGCATTATTACGTTTGATGGAAACAATGCAGCGTTGTATAGTATGGCTTCTTATATCTTAGTAAGAATTCCTGGGGAAATTATAGTTGCTCACATTGAAAAATGTTCCACGAATCAGGTAGGTCATAATCCATTCTCGTGTCATTTCTTCATAAATCTATAGCTGAAGTACACTGCGACATTAGATATTCTCAGAGCAAGAAAGGGCTCACGAACTCACTGAGATTTATCTTCTAGTACTTAAAAAATGTTTCATGTGAACATATTTAGAGGCATGTAATATTAATTTGAATAATGTTTTTTAAGAAGTCAAGTAATATATTTTTTAAAGTGTTCTTTATACATTTTTTTTTTTCAGAATGGAAATACACTTAAAAAGCTAGTGAGTATTTGCAAAGTGTTTCATAAATTCCTTCCCTTCATTGCTAAAGTTTTGTTTAACTCCATAAAGTTTTAATGTTTTTTCAAATTCAGGCATCCTCTGGAAGAATGCATGGACTTTGTTTTAAGAAGTTAAACTTGACAACACCTATACATAAAATACTTGTTAATCGGGCAGCAAGAAAGGTAAGAGCACAAAGCTAAAAGTTACCCTCACGTTAGAGAAAATTAAGAAATTATATTAAACACAATTATTTCCAAAAACAGGGAAAATTAAACATATCCGTGGAGTTTCATTGTTACTGTGTTTAATCATTCTTTTCATGGACAGTAAAAAATTGTTTCTTAATATTATATTTCTCCTTCCACAATGTACCAAGTGTTGCAAATATTTCTCCCCTTGTGAGGTTAACTATAACAGCCATGTCAAAGACATGAAATCCCTCTTGGGTAATGTGAGTGCCCAAGTTCCAAGGTTAACATTAGTGTTTTAAATTAGACAAAGTAGAAATGATGTATAAAAAGAGGGATCACAAGGTTGAAAAATGTAGGAGTTAAGAATACCAGAATGCAGACCACCAAGAGAAAAATAGTTTTGAAGTGCTGATGATGTTAAATTTTCAGTGAATACGTGATAGTGAAAATAAGAAAAAATGACGAAATATTAACGATTGAAATAAACTGAAGAAGGGGGATGTTTTATAAAAAGATTGAAAAAAGCCATTTGGTTTTATAGGAAAAAACCTTTATCCCAAGGAGTATGTATTTACTGGAGAAGGGTGAGTTATAAGCTGGGTATTTCACTTATATGGCTCTCTCAAAAATGTAAGAAAATAATGTGTAAAGATTTTGCTAAAATGACTGAGATGTTACATGCTTTCTAGAAATAATTCTATCTTTTTTAGCACAGGCCAAACATTCTAGACTGGAAACAATATTAAAATGAGCCTTAAAAAATAGTAAGGTGTTAGAAAGCTTAATTTTAAGTAAAGCAAAATATATGAATGGGGAAATTATTTGGATGATAGCACTTGTGTATACCTTTGATTTGATCAGGGTGATACATTAACAGGAAGTGGGTGGGAAATAAATTTAAACTCACATCTGGTCAGTGCTATTAGTGAGCATTTGAGCCAAAGGGCTTAGTTTTGGCTTCAACTGAATTCATCTCTGGTCATGTATTCAGTTAAAAACTAATTCTTTAAGAATCATTTATTGAGAGCTCACATGATAAAACAACAAGGTCCTGGTCTCAAGTCATTTGTAGCTGTATGTGAGGTGCTTAAATGCAATTGTCTGCCAATTAGAAAGCAATAGGAGGTATAGTGATAGAGTTTGACTAATATATCATGGAAACAGGTCACTTAATGAAGTTTATAGGAAGGTCAAATAGGTATTTTTGGAGGAGGTGACACCTAAGAGAAATGTTAAAGAAAGTGGAGATTAACCAGGCAGGAGTAAGGCTATTTTAGCCTACAGATGGCAATATAAGGAAGATATAAAGATGAGAAACTGGATGGTTGGTGAGACATGACCGACAAAGTTACTGCTGGTTCCATGTCTTTGTCATTATTTAAAACAGTGTTTTTCTAAATATAATCCTCGGATTGCCTATATTTGTATTACCAAGAGTACGTGCTAAAAATACAGAGTCTAGAATCCCTTCCAAACCTAGGAAATAGAATTGCTGGGAAACTTAGTCTTTACCAAGCTTGACAGATGATTGTGAGGAACATTATAGTTGAACACTGATTTAGAAGATCAAAGAAAGGACCCAGATTAAGGAAAATATCCTGAAAATAACTTTATTATCTTAAGTTCGTATTAGTAGATAATGGTGTAATCAACATGTATTGCAGGAAACAGAAAAGCATACGTAACACAGAAGAAAGTTAAGTTTTGAAGAAAATAAGGGGCAACAAGTTGGACAGCAAATACTGAATATAGCAAGATACAATAAAGGAATAATAAAGGAACTAGAAGTTGTGAGAAGCTGTGGCAGCAGCAGAGAAATAAATTTTTATATTCAACAAGAAGAAATGGAATCATCTGAATTCTACTTTTAATGAGTATATATTGAGACATATTTTTCTAACAGTTGTAAATTCACTGTGTTATTTTAGGTAGAAGTGGATTCTGTCGTTGTGCCTCTGCCATTTTCAAGTCAAGAACTGTCCATAGAAGATTCTGGTTCCATGTATATGATTACGACTCCAGCTGGACTAGTCATAAAGTGGGCTCACCTTACAGGGATCATAGACATTCATTTTGGCTTTCGATTTAACTTGTCATCTGACACAGAAGGGCTCTGCGGTGAGCATTGCTCTTCAAATCTTAATTTCTTCTAATTTTTTTTTCTCACATTACACTGTTTTGGCCCTGATGCCCCACTTTTCATATTTGAGGTGTGATGTTAACTTTTAGTTCCCCATGTGAATACTATTTCATCTTAATACATGGGCTATGAAGCAAGAAATAACAGTTCAATTTGCATATCTTATGGAAATATAATGTTTACTACTACTATTGCGATACTATTTATATTACTGCTATATTCTCTATATATCCTACTATATTCATCTTTATTAATCATTAATGAAGTGCCATTGTTTTATATACTTGAACTTATTCAATTCTAACAATAACCCTCATAAGTTGGTATTAATTTATAAGTGAGAAATATGAGTTACAGAAAGATTAAAGGCTTAAATAAGTTTGTTTCTTCCTTAAAATGTTAAAATTTGGAATAGGGGAAAATTTAGTTGCTTAAGCCACCTTGAAAGTTACATACAGGGAACACAATGTTCTCAATATTTGTCCTGGTTTTGTTATAAAATGTAATGCCTAGGTGTATCTTTACACCTAGGTTAATATTACACCATGTTACATAGACACATAAAGAGTTATAAGTCAAAGGAAACAAATCAGAAATACCTCTAGGTACACAACAAAATAAAAAATTATAATACTGGCTTTGATGTCTGATGAAGACTGTTCTTTTTGTAGCTCTGTACTCTGAAGTGAACATCAGTTTCCTCATCTTTAAAATGGGAATAGCAACATTCTCCCTTCAAGATTGTTGTTAGGGTTGAATGTGAAAGTTAATGTCAAACACTTAACACATTGCTTAATACACATGATCAATAAATGTTAGCTTAGTGAAATATATCTACTTTAATCTCACCAAACATTAATTGAGTAAACACTTCTGAGTGTTTAGACTCAGTGCTTGATGCTGGTAACGCAAAAACAAATAAGACTAAGTCCTTTCCCTCAACAAATTACAAAAAACACCCAGATTTCTTCCTTAAAGCATTTAATGCAAAGTTTGGCTAAAAAGGTTTAGGTATTTCCTTGCCTATTTATAGTACGCTAAACATAGCACAAAGTTCTATGGGGACTGAAGGTTATCACTGTGGAAAAAGTTATTTTTGAGTCTGTGTAGTATTGATTATATATAATAAATCAATAGTTATTATTGAGTAATACTCAAGAGACTTTAGGAATGCATATTTTCTCTGATGATTTATCATTTCTGCATGCTATGATTTCTGTTTGATCTTGTGAATTTTTTTCCTTCACTTACTGTCAGCTCATGCTTTTATAGACACACTCTGCTAACTGGATTCTTAAGTAATCACTGTAGAGAAGGGGGTAGGATCACCTTTTTGCTAACCGAGGGTCACCCCCTAAAGTTCATGACCTCCATAGTGGGTGAAGAATGGTTTTGGTTTAAGGGAAATCTAGGTACTGTCACGTCTGCAAATTTGCAGTGAGCAAGAGTATGACCTAAATTGAGCATGGACACCAGAATGGGAGGTCTGTATGAATACCTTGTTCTCTACAGCACTGTGAAGTTTACAGGGCTGGTGGCTGGAGTTGCAATAAAACCAATTTTCTATTAGCAATTACCTTTTTCCAGGGAAGTTTAGACTTAAAAAATAGTAGCTGCTTGACAGTATAGTTCACTTCACTAGAGTTTTGTTTTTTATTTATTTTTGCATTGCCTTCAGTCCTTTGTATATTTACAAAGACAAAGCAATGATGGTAGCAGCAACCTTTATGATCTTAATATGCCTACTTGAGGATTAAGATTTAATACTTGAAAAAAATGTTCAAATTATATCTTTTATAGCTGGAGCCTTGGGTATTAAGAAAAAATATGTCTTAAGGTAGGGTAGGATTCAGATCAAGTATGTTCTTGGTTCTGGGCTATTTCTCTGCAGTTCCCTTGGCTCTGCACTCCACTGCATGAAGAGTAAGATCTGTCCCCAGTCTGGCCTTCCTCAGGAAGCTGGAGGCTTTAGCAGGTCAAAGCATGATAACCATCAATAGGCCACGTCATCCTAAGGAAGGAAGATTGTCTATGTCTTAGAATTCCCAGATCAAATCCTGTTTGGTTGTGGTTGTCCAAATGTTGAATGTATCCATGTATCTAGGTGACTGTCTGACCTGACTGCTTTATTACCTGTAACAGTTGTTAATGCACGGGAGTAAGGACTACCTTTATGCCGATCATGGCCTTCTCCTATAGTGGTGATGGGGTAGGGATACTTCCTGAAGGCAGAACTTAATGTTTTCAGGCAGGGTTTTCCTGTATGAATGGATGACTGGGAGGAAATTACCAAATGCCCACTACTCTAAGGAATATCTTGGAAAGCTTAAGAACTACTTCTGCAATTAGTTAGATAGTGGTAATAGTGAAGGAGTGTGGGAGCAGAGTCAATCTCCTCTTTCTTCATTTTCTACCATCTTTTCACATTTCTTGACTTCTAGGATTGTGGTCTCTTTCTTATCTGGTTAAGACAACTCTGTACTATTTTATCAAAGAATCAGATACATAATTAAAAAATCCATCAACATTAAAGTGAAAGGATATACATTTGGCACCTTGTTCAGTAAATGATTTATTCATTTACAATCAATTATTAAGATGATTTATTTCTGCTGCCTACATTTGGTTTAAGTGAAAAAATTTTTCCTTCTAAATGTCACATGTCTTTCTAGGAATTTGCAATGAAGATCCAGATGATGATCTAAGGATGCAAAATGGCACAATTATTACAAATATGGAAGACATAGAATTATTTATCGAGAGCTGGGAAATTGAGAAATCATTTGAAGTCACAACGAGAAGACCTGTTAGGAACTGTACTGAGCATGATTGCAGTCACTGCATTGAGTTATTAAATAGAAGAGTTTTCATTCCATGCCATAATAAAGTAAGTTAAGGGCAACCATAAATAAGAACTGTCATGTTGGACATGTTGAGAGTAAAGCCAATAAATTCTTGTTCTTGCCCGGATGTTCTCCTACTGAGAATAGTTTAGCCCCAAACCTTTTCTGTCAGTGTGCTTTGGAATTCAGAATCATTTACTTTTATAGACTTAAAGAGATAAGAAGGATAATTATCTTTTTTTCTCATATGTTTTTTCAGAAGTATATCTACAGCTTTCAAGAAAAATGAAATTCTGTCCTATGAATAAATGCCTCTAAGAGAAAGAAATCAATATCACTTGATAACCCAGTAGAGAAACCAAGACAGTGAGGATATTATCAATTCTCTATGATCCTGGCATCTTAGGTCTCTACTTGTAATAGAGCCTGTCATATATTCAATTTAAACATTCTTTATTTGTCTCTAACTTTCTGACTTTATGTGACTAGTAGATATTTTAAGTAATCTCTATCATTAAAAAAAAGATGCATTGTTAGGGACACAGGACAGACAAATATAGCATTTCATGACTCATTTAATGAAAAGTCTGTGAGCATGCAGCACTTACAAGGCATCGTGTTAAACTCCTGTGACCCAAAGATGAATAAGACTCTCCCTTATTCTCCAGAGGTCTGGTGGGAAAGCAAGCTTGTGGACAGGTACATGACAATGTGCAGTCTGGAGGTATATGGGAGCCCAGGTTTTCAGGAGACTTCTCATAGCTTTAGATATTTGATTCACTTAGAAGGATGAATATGCCAGGAGAGACAAGGGAGGAAGGGACACCTAGGCAGATACAACAATATGTGTAAGAACAAGTTTGTGTAAATGGCCATGTTAGGAAGATGTTGAAATGGTTGAGTGTAATGCATATGGAGGGGAAGAGCCTGGGAAAGAAGGTAAGGGAATTGTCAAAGCAGGAAGGAGCTCACTGTGCAGCACCTCCCATGCTCAACTGTGGTGTGTAGACTCCGTTAATTCTCAGCCTGCCCCATGAGTTCCCTCATGGAAAGGTGAAGGATGGCGAGTCATGGGATAAAAATGGCGTATCTTTTGGGAGCTTAGTTTTACTTGGAGATTTGGATGCAGATGGGTTTTAAATGTTTACATTTTTTTAAAAAGCAGGCCTATAAAAATGAAAAAAATAATAAATACTTTAAAACTCAGTTTAGTGTCATTTTAATGTCTTTTAAAGCATAATGATTTTTGGGATGCCTGGGTGGATCAGTCTGTTAAGGGTTTGCCTTCGGCTGAAGTCATGATCCCAGGGTCCTGGGATCCAGTCCCACATTAGGCTCCTTGCTCAGTGGGGAGCCTGCTTCTCCTTCTGCCTGCCACTTCCCCTGCTTGTGCTCGCTCTCTCTCTCTGACAAATAAATAAAAACAAAATCTTAAAAAAAAGCATAATGATTTTCTTTTTTTTTAACAATGATTTTTTTTTTAAGATTTTATTTATTCATGTGACACAGAGAGAGAGAGCACAAGCAGGGGCAGAGGGAGAGGGAGAAGCAGACTCCCCGCTGAGCAAGGAGGCTGATGCGGGACTGGATCCCAGGACCCTGGGATCATGACCTGAGCTGAAGGCAGACGCTTAACCAACTGAGCCACCCAGGCACCCCAAGTGTAATGATTTTCAAAAAATCGCATTTTTAACTGGGAACTTAGTAGGGTAATTAAATCAGAAAACTTTTCAACTTATCTATTATTGAAGGCTTGGGGAGGCAATGCAGAGTGCCATTTAGTCTGTCATAGCCCAATCACACAGACAAACCCCTTCCCAGTGAATTGGATGGCAAAAGAGAGAAAAGCAGGTAATTTGGTTTCCCACTTGTAAGCTTCACCTTCATTTGACAATCTCCATAGCAGGCAGGTGATCTGTCTGGATTCTATCATTTTTCTACCTAAAACCCTTCAGTGTCTTCCACTTCCATTTAAAGTCTTATGAGGTCCTCTACACTCTGGCCCACCCACTTCTCTAGCTTCCTTTCTGCTACACTCTTCTTGCTTACTGAGAGCCAGTCTCCTTTCAATTCTTTGAATATTCCAAGGTTTTTCCTGCCAGTGGGCTTTTAAGCTTCTAGTTTTTCCAGCCGGAATACTTCCTTCCTCTGATTCATTTTAGTGGGGTGACTCCTCTGGATTCTATTCAAAGACCTTTTTTAGCTATGAGGTCCACAGGCAGAGAATAGGTCTGTGTTATTGACCTTTATGCTCCTCATGCATAGCACGGTGCTTGATAGGTGGTTAGGTGTTCAATAAATTATGAAAGCCTGCATAAGTGAATATATGAATGGGGGATACAGGAGAGTCAACTTTTGTGGGTTAAGTGGAAAGGTATGTAATTTTTCACTTTGGATAAATTAAGTCATATGGGATTTCAAGCAAAAATACCCAGAAAAAGCTTAGAAACATAATTCTGGAGCTCAGAGGAGGTAACTTGAGGCCAGGATCAGGTTTGGGGAGTTCTTTGTGTATGGATTTTTAAAAACAACCATGAGTAATGTGCAGTGTTCCAGAGTCTGCTCTGTACATTTACCATATATTAGCTCACAGCTATCTTAAGTAGTAGTAAGTTTATGTTTAACTCTTTAACTTATGAAGAAACCAAGGAAAAGATTTACATGCCCAAGATGGTGGTATGAGTCCGGGCAGAACATCTGTAACTAGTAGACGTGACCACTGAGGATGAGGTCTAGAGAAACACTCAGAATAAGAGGTAGCAGAGGAGCTGACACTGGACAGGTGAACAGGCAATAGAATGAAGTACACTAAAAGTCCAAGGAGAGGGTTTTAAGAAGGAAACTCTCAGTGTTCCCTGGATTCCACAATGAGCGTGCTCTTGACCACAGCAAGTATTCCATGTAAAGTGAAGAATTGGAAACCAAGGGAATGCTATAAAGAAGACTAAAAGAATGTAGAATCTTGGTCTTTATAGACATGGACCTTGAAGAAGAAAGGATGGGATATGAAAAATACAAAGTATTTTTATCTGGCCCTTTGAACTTTGTCAGAATTTGGCATCTGCATGGAGATGTTTAGTACATTTGCTGAATGAACGAGTAGAGAGAAAAATTGGAATAGATGTTGCTACAAGTTAAATTATTTAGATTTCAGGCAATTCTAAATCAAAATGAAACAATCTGTAGGAAGAAATCTCTTTAAATTGAGGCATGTCAAATTACATAAATTGTTCAATGTTCAATATTAATACATAGTTTTTGAGAAGCATTTATAACCTCATTTAATAACTAATGCCATGTATCATTATGGAATGCTTCAGAAACTTCCGGTTTTATCCATCGTAGATTAAAGTCCCATTCAGTGTATGGAAAAGACGATTCTGACCCGAGGTATAATATCAGAAATAGATTTTGCTAGGTCCACATACTTTGTTTCTTTTTCACCTTTATAAGATATACTTATGTAGATTAGTGCAGACAATATTAACCTTATGTAAAATATGTCTAAAAATATTTTCACATCAGAAGTGACATCTAGGATTATGAAGTTTGGAATCTAAGGTCAAGAAAGATCCATAATAAGTCTTAACTTGCTACCCTTTGATTCTCTGAATAGTTTTCGACTAACTTAGGGCCTTTAGAGAAATAAAACAACATAACTTATCCCAAGGCAAACTGTGTCTCTAGGTTTCACCGCAGAACTTTTGTGAAAAGATGTGGATCAATTATACCTATTTTTGGAACTATGAATGTGATGCACTTTCTGCCTATGTGGCTCTGTGCAACAGGTTTGACATCTGTCTTCAGTGGAGAACACCTGATTACTGCTGTAAGTAGTACATTTTCAGTAATATTTTCTAACAATCCTATAGCATTCCATGTTTTGCATTCACTTCTTTTTCTTTTCATTTTTCATCACAAAATAATTTTGTAAGAATAAAACGCAGATAAATGTAACGTAGAAGTTAGAGGCCAGCTCACCCACATAGGCAACTTCTAGTTTCATCCTGATCTAAATCTAAGGTTGGCCTCAACCCTCCCAAAAGAAAACCTAGTCCACAAAATATGAATCAGCAAAATCAATGGAAATATTGACGAAATCACAGGGGGATTGAACAGGGATTTTAATTCTGTATCCCAGAGCACATTTTGTTGGTTTCAATTCAACCCGCCTCATTTGACCCCCGGCTTGTCCCCTAGCTTGTGAAGAAGATACAAATTTTTCTGTTCCCTTTTCCTCCTTTCCTGACATAGTATCCACATCCTGGAAGCTAATCTTTCTTTGATTGGTATCTAGGTTCAGTCTTTTTCCAAATACATGTTTGTGGATCCTTTTTCTTTCGTATGTATACTTTGCCAATTTTTATCTATGGGGCTCATGCTTTCTCATCAAGTTGTAATGCTTTTCATAAAAATTTTATTAAACCTATATCCAGTCCTGGGTATATTTCACAGAAAATACTGTTAATTTAATTTAAGAAATAGCAATTAAATGGAGTAAGTGGTAAAAGATGGTCAAAATGAATATTAATGAAATGCTCCAAAATAAAATAAAATTTTTCATTTTCCCTAGGAGAAAAAGTAAAATACATATAGAAAGGATAAGATATCACAAACACCAGTTACATGACTTCATTTCAGACATAAAGCAGCTCCTGGTGTGCTTTACTATCCCTTACCTCTCTTTGTTCCCAGAGATAATCACTATTCAAGAGTGGGGTTGCTTGATTCATAGGAAATGCATGACATCTCTAATTTTAATAGATACCATCAAATTGTTCCCCGCTGAGATTTTACCAATTTATACCCCTACCAGCTGTGTGTTCATTTTTTAACAGTATGATTTTTTAAGATCACTGAAAATCAAAAGAATTGTCTAAAACATCATTTAGAAACTGTTCAGCAATTGTAGTTTCTTTTGACAGTGAAGGATTAAACCTAAACACACAGCATTTTTCTTTTTTTATGGCTTGGTTGAGTTACATATTTAAAGCATATTTCTGTGCTAAGTCTGAATAGACTGTTCTATGTCCTCACTACACAGAGAAGTAACCTCATACTAGTCGATCCTGTATTTATGCCAACTAGATTTGGGCTGCCTTTTGATCACATTTACTTGCTACGAATCAGATGAGCTTTTCCTACTATAACATAACATATAATACTAGCTGGACCCCCAGAAGATACTCAAAAATGCCTATTGCTTCTTTTGTTTCTAGTTTTGGGTTACATAATAAATGAAAAATGAAATTTGAAGAGACCGAAATGGGCAAAATTCATTTTCAGAAAGAAATCCAATATTTCTTCCTTTTACTATAATCCAAAAAGGTGACTTTTCTCATTAGCAAATTCTGTCCTCTGTTATTCATAGCTCTGAGTTGCCCAGAGGGGAAGGAATATCAACCCTGTGTGAAGACTTGTGAAGCAAGAACATGTCTGAACAGGTGGTTTTATGGACATTCTTCATGTTTGAATTTAAGGGAAGATTGCGTGTGCAAAAATGGAACTATCCTTCACAGGCCAGACTCAATTCAGTGCATTCCAGAGCAAGAATGTGGTAAGCAGCAGAGTGCAAGATGACTGCTTAGGGACTTGGCAAATAAATAAAGCTTTTTTAGATCTTGGGGAGATGTGCTGAGAAAGATTGATCAACAGGTCCCCTAGGTGTTGGAAAGAAAACCGGTTTGTTTGTAGTTTGATTTTAATATGTTACCCAAATTAGATGTTTTGGTGGTGATGTGGTTTTGTTGTTGTTGTTGTTCCAAGTTTTTATTTAAATTCCATTTAGTGAATATACAGTGTAGTATAAGTTTCAGGTATAGAATTTAGTGATTCAACACTTACATACAACACCCAATGCTCATCACAACAAGCGCCCTCTTTAATGTCCATTACCCATTTAACAACCCCCCCCACAGCGATGCAGTGATGATGTGTTTTAGTCTCTACCTATGCCTGTAATAACTAGGCGGGGGTATGATAAATTAAAAATTAAGAGCATAGGATGTGAACTGAATTGAAATTCCAATTATTTCATGTAATAGTGATTCATCTTTACCTCTTTGACCCTGGGTTAGCATCTGTAAAATGGAGAAAATAATAGCACTTATCCCATAAAGTTAGTGTGGGGATACATAAATAATACAAAGCATTTTGCAACAGTGCCTAGAGAAAAATAACCACTCAAGAAATGTCAGATAATGTTATTATCTGGGAGAAAACATTTAATTGTTCAACTTTCATTTTCAAACCATTTCATTCTGACTCATCGTCTCCATGGTGGTTACAGATGAAAATAGTGCAAAACTGAGAAAATTGCAGTACAGAGCTTAACATTATGGTTAGAGGAAAAGAGATTAAGCTAATAATGAAAGAGAATGGGCAAGTAGAAGTGAAATGCATATATAGTTTCAGAAAGAAGTTTGTGTTTGCCATTGAGAAAAGTATTTGTAGAAGACTTTGAGAATAAACAGGCATGTTTGTTTTTTTAGGGACCTGTGAGGTTGGTTTGACAGTAAAGAGAATAATATAAAAGAAGTTCATTTGAGGCTGTGGGATATGGCCATCACTATATTCATCTCTATCATTTTTAAAAGAACTACTAGTGGACCATATTTATCATTAAGTAAAACTTCAATAATAAAACTACATAATTACTAAATAATGAGTCACTAAATAATTAGCTACTTCCCACATTTAGATTTTAAAGTTGACATGTTTTGAATTTTCATTGGACAAAAATGATAAATATGTGATAGGGACTTTTTTTCCTAATACCACTCAGTTTGAACAGTTAATATTTTAAAACTAACTTACATTTATTTTACTGAGTTTGTTCAAGCAAAATAAATCATATTAACAGGACAAAATGAATAAGAAATAATGAACAGATTATCTTATGTATAGAAGAGGACATGCAAATTTACAGATAGTTGTAGAAGGGAAAATATTTTTGTAGATTACATTACAAATTTCATGGAAGAGAAGTGCAAGCTACTAGCTGATAAAAAGAAGAATCTGTAAGAAAGGATAAATCTGTGACATGTTATCTATGTCGCTGAGCCAAGTCAAGTCATGGTCTGAAATTCAAATATCATAGCCTGATTTATTTTAGTGTCCAGGTTATGAGTGATGTAACATTGTCCATCTTTTTAAGCATGCACAGATAGTGAAGACCAACCTCGTACTGCCGGGGAGGTTTGGAATGGGGGCATTGATGAATGTGCCCTCTACAAATGTTTGGAGAATGGAAGTATTATTCCTACAGAACCTGATTGTGATGAAGAGCCCTCACCAATTTGTGAACGAGAAGCTGAAGTTGTCCTGAGCATCACTGATAAGTGGACCTGCTGTTCAAAGAAAGTTTGTGGTATGTGTGCAGGCCAAAGACTTCCCGTCTGTCAATGCCACAAAATATGTTGATATTATTTGTGAAAAAATCAGGACATGCATAATGTTTAGTAAACAAAAGTGTTGAGGTAAAAACAGAAATATGGCCATAAGTATCATTTCTATTTTCTCAAAGCAAGTTTTTTCTCATTATGGTTTTGCTGATTTTGCAAATACACATACAAAACTCTAGCTATAAGCAATTAATAGTATTCAATAATATGTGACAAGGTTCTGGGAATCTTTGACTTAGGACAATTAAGGGTGAAAGGACCATAATAAATAAACCTTAAATCTGCTACCTTTTCACATATGACCCATTTGTCAGTTGAATGTGTTTAATTGCAGTGTAAAAACATGTATAGTAAGAATCACTTCACTGATTTGAGTTAGAAGCACAGATTTTAGTTATATTCGCTAATATTTTAGTGCTTCTGTTTCTTATTTCCAGGATGTGACATGACCTTATGTGAAACTGCTATTCCAACATGTACGAATAGTCAGAAATTGGTTGTTGGCCATAGTCCTCTTTCTTGTTGTCCACAGTATCAATGTGGTGAGTAATTAACTAGGAAAAATAAGAGTGAGGTTCATTGTTCAGAATAGTGAATTAGATTCTCATTCTTTGGGTCTACAAGAAAATGATTTGTTATAAGATACTGTGAAGTTGTCTTGCTAAAGATAGTTCTTTTTTTTAAAAGATTTTATTTATTTATTTATTTATTTATTTATTTATGATTTTATTTATTTATTTGACACACACACAGAGGCAGGCAGAGGCAGAGGGTGAGCAGAGAGCCGGACATGGGGCTTGATCCCAGGACGCTGGGATCATGACTGGAACCGAAGGCAGACGCTTAACCAACTGAGCCACCCGGGGGGTCCCAAAATAGTCCTTTTTAACCTGCAATTTCTTTATAAATAAATGTATATATATATATGTATATTTTAAGTTTATATATTATATTAACACATGGATTTAGATTAACTCATTTTAAAGATCTTAATCTTAGCAGAAATATATAGGAAATAGCAGGTATGGTATTGTAATTTATAAGAAACTACATACCTGGTCTTCTACCCCATTCTCAGTACAGAGCTCCTAATCCCGTTTCCTAAATGAGGAGACCTATAAAGGTGTCTTTTGTTATGTTAATGACTGCTATTGGAAAGCCTTTAGCTAATCTGAGAATGGGATCTGGTTGCCAGGGGAACCAATCCTGTGACTGGAGGGTTAGAATTTTTCAGTCCCATCCCCTGACCTCCAGGGAGGGGACAGGGGCTGGAGGTTGGATCTGATCTTAAATAGCCAATGATTTAATCAATCATGCCTACGTAATAAAGCCTCTAAAATAAACCCAAAAAAGACTGAGGTTTAGAGAACTTCCAGGTTGGTGAACACAAGGAAATTCAGGGACTGGTGTGCTCTGAGAGGGCATAAAAGCTCCCTACCCTTTCCCTATCTTTGCCCTATGCATCTCTTCCATCTGGCTATTCCTGAGTTATATTCTTTTTTTTTTTTTTTTGGTAGTTTTTAATTTTATTATATTATGTTAGTCACCATACATCATTAGTTTTTGATGTAATGATCCACGATCCATTGTTTTCATATAACACCCAATGCTCCATGCAGTACGTGCCCTCCTTAATACCCATCACCGGGCTAACCAATCTCCCGTCCCCCCTCCCCTCTAGAACCCTGTTTGTTTCTCAGGTCCATAGTCTCTCATGGTTCATCTCTCCCTCCAATCCCCCCCCCATTTTTCCCTTCCTTCTCCTAATGTCCTCCATGTTATTCCTTATGTTCCACAAATAAGTGAAACCATATGATAATTGACTTTCTCTGCTTGACTTATTTCGCTTAGCATAATCTCCTCCAGTCGACCCATGTTGATGTAAAAGTTGGGTATTCATCTTTTCTGATGGCTGAGTAATATTCCATTGTATATATGGACCACATCTTCTTTATCCATTCATCTGTTGAAGGGCATCTCGGCTCTTTCCACAGTTTAGCTATTGCGGACATTGCTGCTATGAACATTGGGGTGCATATGGCCCTTCTTTTCACTACATCTATGTCTTTGGGGTAAATACCCAGGAGTGCAATTGCTGGGTCATAAGGTAGCTCTATTTTTAACTTTTTGAGGCACCTCCACACTGTTTTCCAAAGTGGCTGTCCCAACTTGCATTCCCACCAACAGTGTAAGAGGGTTCCCCTTTCTCCACAACCTCTCCAACATTTGTTGTTTCTTTCCCTGTCCATGTTGGCCATTCTAACTGGTGTAAGGTGGTATCTCAGTGTGGTTTTGATTTGGATTTCCCTGATGGCTAATGATGATGAACATTTTTTCATGTGTCTGTTAGCCATTTGTATGTCTTCTTCAGAGAAGTGTCTGTTCATCTCTTCTGCCCACTTTTTGACTTGATTATTTGTTTTTTGGGTGTTAAGTTTGAGAAGTTCTTTATAGATTTTGGATACCAGCCCTTTATCTGTAGTGTCATTTGCAAATATCTTTTCCCATTCTGTGGGTTGCCTCTTTGTTTTCTTGACTGTTTCCTTTGCTGTGCAGAAGCTTTTTATCTTGATGAAGTCCCAAAAGTTCATTTTTGCTTTTGTTTCACTAGCTTTTGGAGATGTATCTTGAAAGAATTTGCTGTGGCCGATGTCAAAGAGGTTACTGCCTATGTTCTCCTCTAGGATTTTGATGGATTCCTGTCTCACATTGAGGTCTTTCATCCACTTTGAGTTTATCTTTGTGAGTGGTGTTAGAGAATGGTCGAGTTTCATTCTTCTGCATGTGGCTGTCCAATTTTCCCAGCACCATTTATTGAAGAGACTGTCTTTTTTCCATTGCATGTTTTTTTTTGCTTTGTCAAAGATTATTTGACCAGAGAGTTGAGGGTCCATATCTGGGCTCTCTATTCTGTTCCATTGGTCTGTATGTCTGTTTTTGTGCCAGTACCATGCTGTCTTGGTGATCACTGATTTGTAATATAGCTTGAAATCGGGCAACATGATGTCCCCAGCTTTGTTTCTCCTTTTCAACATTTGCTTGGCAATTCAGGGTCTTTTCTGATTCCATACAAATTTTAGGATTGTTTGTTCCAGCACTTTGAAAAATGTCATTGGAATTTTGATTGGGATGGCATTGAAGGTATAGATTGCTCTGGGTAGCATAGACATTTCAACAATGTTTATTCTTCCGATCCATGAGCATGGAATATTTTTCCATCTTTTTGTGTCTTCTTCCATTTCTTTCATGAGTGTTTTGTAGTTCCTAGAGTATAGATCCTTTACCTCTTTGGTTAGGTTTATTCCAAGGTATCTTATGGTTTTTGGTGCTATTGTAAATGGAATCGTTTCTTTAATTTCTCTTTCTACAGTTGCGTTGTTAGTGTATAAGAAAGCAACTGATTTCTGTGCATTGATTTTGTATCCTGCCACATTACTGAATTGCTGGATGAGTTCTAGTAATTTGGGGGTGGAGTCTTTTGGGTTTTCCACATAAAGTATCATGTCGTCTGCAAAAAGAGAGAGTTTGACTTCTTCTTTGCCAATGTGAATACCTTTTATTTCTTTTTGTTGTCTGATTGCTGTTGCTAGGACTTCTAGTACTATGTTGAACAACAGTGGTGAGAGTGGGCACCCTTGATGTGATCCTGATCTTAAGGGAAAGGCTCTCAGCTTTTCCCCATTGAGGATGATATTCGCTGTGGGTTTTTCATAGATGGATTTTATGAGCTTGAGGAATGTTCCCTCTATCCCTATACTCTGGAGAGTTTTAATCAGGAAAGGATGTTGTATTTTGTCAAATGCTTTTTCTGCATCAATTGAGAGGACCATATGGTTCTTCTCCCTCCTCTTATTAATGTGCTCTATCACATTGATTGATTTGCGAATGTTGAACCACCCTTGCATCCCGGGGATAAATCCCACTTGGTCGTGGTGGATGATCCTTTTAATGTATTTTTGGATCCTATTAGCTAGGATTTTGTTGAGGATTTTGGAATCCATATTCATCAGGGATATCGGTCTGAAATTCTCCTTTTTGATGGGGTCTTTGCCTGGTTTGGGGATTAAGGTAATGCTGGCCTCATAGAATGAGTTTGGAAGTTTTCCTTCTGTTTCTATTTTTTGAAACAGCTTCAGTAGAATAGGTATTATTTCTTCTTTGAATGTTTGGTGGAATTCCCCAGGGAATCCATCAGGCCCTGGACTCTTGTTTTTTGGGAGGTTTTTGATCACTGCTTCAATCTCGTTACTGGTTATTGGCCTACTCAGGTTGTCAATTTCTTCCTGTTTCAGTCTTGGCAGCTTATAGGTTTCCAGGAAGGCCTCCATTTCATCCAGATTGCTCAGTTTATTGGCATACAGTTGTTGATAATAATTTCTAATAATTGTTTCTATTTCCTTGGTGTTAGTCATGATCTCTCCCTTTTCATTCATAATTTTATTAATTTGGGTCCTTTATCGCTTCTTTCGGATAAGTCTGGCCAGTGGTTTATCAATCTTATTAATTCTTTCAAAGAACCAACTTCTAGTTTCGTTGATCTGATCTACTGTGTTTCTGGTTTCTAATTCACTGATTTCTGCTCTAATTTTAATTCTTTCTCTTCTAATGCGTGGCTTAGGCGTCGTTTGTTGCTTTTTCTCTAGTTCTTTAAGGTGTAGAGTTAGTTGGTGAATTCGGGATTTTTCTATTTTTTTGAGTGAGGCTTGGATGGCTATGTATTTTCCCCTTAGGACCGCCTTTGCAGTATCCCATAGGTTTTGGACCAATGTGTTTTCGTTCTCATTGATTTCTATGAATTGTTTAAGTTCTTCTTTGATTTCTTGGTTGACCCAAACATTCTTGAGCAGAGTGGTCTTTAGCTTCCAAGTGTTTGAATTTCTGCCAAATTTTTTCTTGTGATTGAGTTCCAGTTTTAGAGCATTGTGGTCTAAGAATATGCAGGGCATAATCTCAATCTTTTGGTATCGGTTGAGACCTGATTTGTGACCCAGTATATGGTCTATTCTGGAGAAAGTTCCATGTGCGCTCGAGAAGAATGAGTATTCTGTTGTTTTAGGGTGGAATGTTCTGTAAATATCTATGAGGTCCATCTGGTCCAATGTATCATTCAAAGCTCTTGTTTCCTTGTTGATTTTCTGCTTAGATGATCTGTCCATTGCTGAGAGTGGAGTATTGAGGTCTCCTACAATTAACGTATTGTTATCAATATGACTCTTTATTTTGGTTAACAGTTGGCTTATGTAGATGGCTGCTCCCATGTTGGGGGCATAGATATTTACAATTGTTAGATCTTCTTGTTGGATAGACCCTTTAAGAATGATATAGTGTCCTTCTGTGTCTCTTATTACAGACTTTAGTTTAAAATCTAATTTGTCTGATATAAGAATTGCTACCCCAGCTTTCTTTTGAGGTCCGCTGGCATGGAAGATAGATCTCTATCCCTTCACTTTCAGTCTGGATGTATCTTTAGGTTCAAAATGAGCCTCTTGTAGACAGCATATGGATGGATCCTGTCTTTTTATCCAATCTGCAACCCTGTGCCGTTTTATGGGAGCGTTTAGGCCATTCACGTTGAGAGAGATTATTGAAAGATATGAATTAATTGTCATCATGTTGCCTGTGAAGACGTTGTTTTTATAGATTGTCCCTGTAAATTTCTGTTGTAGATCACTCTTGGGGTCTTTCTCCTTTTATAGAACCCCCCTTAATATTTCTTGTAGGGCCGGCTTAGTGGTCACATATTCTTTCAACTTCTGCAGGCCATGGAAGCTCTGCATCTCTCCATCCATTCTAAATGAAAGCCTTGCTGGATAAAGTATTCTTGGCTGCATGTTCTTCTCATTTAGTACTCTGAATATGTCTTGCCAGGCCTTTCTGGCTTGCCAGGTCTCTGTGGATAGGTCTGACGTTATTCTGATGTTCCTCCCTCTGTACGTAAGGAATCTCTTTCCCCTAACTGCCCTTAAGATGGTTTCCTTGGTTCTAAGATTTGCAAGTTTTACTATTACATGCCGGGGTGTTGGCCTGTTTTCCTTGATCTTGGGAGGGGTCCTCTCTGCCTCTAGGACTCGAATGCTGGTTTTATTCCCCAGATTAGGGAAGTTCTCAGCTACGATTTGCTCAAATACATCTTCTAGCCCTCTCTCTCTCTCTCCACTCCCTCTGGGATTCCAATTATTCTGACATTGGAATGCCTCATGGTGTCACTTATTTCTCTGATTCTATTTTCATGGATTCTGAGTTGTTTTTCCCTGGCCTCCTCTTTTCCCTTTTTATCTATTATACTGTCTTCCAGATTGCTTATTCTCTCTTCTGTCTCAGTTACCCTAGCTGTTAGATTATCTAGATTGGATTGGATCTCATTGATAGCATTTTTAAGTTCTGCCAATTCACCTTTTATTTCTGCCCTTAGAGACTCTATGTTGCCATTAATTGATTTCTCCATTCTAGCCATTGTCTTCACAATTGCTAGCCTGAATTCCATCTCTGACATCTTGGTTATGTCTGCATCCATTTGTAAATCTGCAGCAAAAGTCATAATCTCTGAGTCTTTTCTGTTTTGGGGGCTCCTCCTCCTAGTCATTCTGTTGATGGGTGTTTGAGGGAATGTATAGAGTCCAAATTACTGACCAGAACCCAAGCAAGATGCACCTGTTTTCTTGGGACCTTAGGGTTGCTGGCCTCTTGTTTTCCCAGCCTGTCTTCTGGGGGAGGGGCCTGCCATGCTGTTACTCAGGCAACCCTGTTTGGGCGGAGTTGCCCTGCGCCCCTGGGGTGGGGATTGGGCTCAGTGGGAATCAGTCTTTGGGGCTTTTGTTCTCTGGCGCCTTTCCCTGGCGGCTTTCCGGTCTTTTCCGTGAGTCAGAGCAGAAGAGACCGTTTCCAACCCTCTGCCTCAGAGCAGAGAGACCTCAGTCTGTTCTTCAGTGAGCTCTCCAGGCCACACCGTCTCCTTTTCTGTCCATGCTGCTATAAACTGCAGCATCCTGCGTTGTGCGCCCCTCCGCAGCGCTCCCAGTCCTGCCTCCAGGTCGGGGCATGTCTCTGCCCTTGGTGCTTCTAAAACCGCCAGCTGCTCCCAGTTCGCGCGGGCGCAACCCCGCCACTTGGGATTTCCACCCCTGGGGGTTGTAGTTCACCGGCAAGCCAGGTTTCCCTTTTCCGTCTGGGAGGCTGCAGTTCGCATGTGCGTGACCGTTGCTCCGGTTTCTGTGGGGGGGGGGGTGCTGCAGTTCGCGTGTGCGCGACCCCGCCGGTCTGGTTTTCCACCCCGGGGGCTGCCCTAAAGTTCTTTCCTGATGCTACTGGTCTGCGAGTCTGTGCCCCGTCCACAGCGCACAAGGCTGTCACTCACCGGCGGTGTAGGATCCCCACGGCCAGGCACCCTCCCGCTGCCGTTTATCCTCCGATATCTGCCCACAGAATCACGGCTCTCTGCTTCGTACCTCAAAACCAACTGCCTGCGATATTCTGTTTGTAGAGATCCAGATCTTCTTACATCTCAGGCTGATTTTGTGGGTGCTCAGAGTGGTCTGGTAGATATCCAGCTCAATTCCGGGGCCCAGTTGAAATAGGGTCCCCTACTCCTCCGCCATCTTTCCCCTCCCTGAGTTATATTCTTTTATAAAAAATTGGTGATCTGGTAAGTAAAAGTTTTCTCTGAGTTCTGCTGGCTGCTCTAGCAAATTAATCAAACCCAAGGAAAAGGTTGTGGAAACCCCCGATTTATAGCCAGTCAGCCAGAAAGGAGTACAGGTAACAAGTGGGGCTTATAACTGGTGTCTGTAGATACTGTCAGAATTGAGTTGAATTGTAGGACAACCAGCTGGTGTCTAGAGAATTACTGGGTGCTGAGTGGGAACCCTCCCCCACCAAACACACTTTGAGTTAGCAAGATTTATATAAATTCAAAGAGAACTAAACCATACAACTTTATTTATTTTATCATTTCACTTTATACAATTTTTCAAATATCTTGGTGTTTCTGCAGAATGTGACCAATTGAAATGCCCCAGGATTTCAGTACCAGAATGCAGAGAAGACCAATTCATAATTCAAGTTCAACAGGAAGAGCCTTGCTGTTTTTCTCCTCTCTGTGGTGAGTGTTCTGTGAGATAACTTTTTTGAACCAAAGGGAGAATGTAGGGAAAATCTCTTATTTGATATGAATTTCATGGGACTGATGGTAACCAATATTCTGCTGATATACTGATAGGAATACAACTGAATAAGAACAGTTGAAAAGAAAGTACGGCATTTTAAATGACTCGACAATTATTACAGTTAGCATTACTTTCTCTTATTATATATATGGGCTATATATATCAGTCAAAACATGCTCAAGACAATATAATTAAAATTTTTTTTTTCTTTAATAAGGCTGGTACCAGTTGTTTTTAGAGAAAAATTTAGCCTTGGCTTTCCTTGAAGAACCAACTGAAATAATGGACTCTGCTAAGCCATTAGAGAACCACTTTAAAACTTCATTTTATATATCATGTGTGATATTATGTGTGAGCATAGTGATGATGGAAGAGAATGGTAGAAATGAAATGAAAGGTGTCTGGGAAAAGACTATAGGGAGTCATATATTCTGTCTGATGAAATGGACACTGAAAATTAAAAAGTTCTCTATTTTCCATTTCAAGTGAATTTTCATATCAAAGACTGGTGATTAATGTAGGTTTCAGGTGTACCTATGGAAATCAAAACACATCTCTTTGTACCAGTTCAGGTTCTCTGAGTGCAGGTGGCAAAATGGATTGCTTAAGGCTAGTTTACACACAACCAATTACTGGAAGGCTTGGGGATCAAGATTTTGTAGGATCAAGATGAAGCAGAAAAACCAAGCCCTGGAAAGGAGAGAAACCAGCTACTCCAGGGGGCAGTCACTAAGGACTGAGTCAGCAACATCCATTTCCTGCCCTGGTGTGCCTCTGTTTATGATTCAGATGCCATAGAAAGAGATTCTGATTTGTCTAATGTGGGTTGTTCCTACACAGAGGCCTGCTGAGAGTCAGGCACCTTTATTAAGAGTCATTCCAAGACAGTATGGGTGGGACATTTTGCCAGGGTCTTTCAGAGAATTGTAATTGAAGTGAACAGCCCAAAAGAACAAGTGCCTACTCTATTAATATTCTTCCATAAATTGGAGTAATCAAGGGTAGCGAATTCAGAAAACTGAAGTAAATAAATCAATGACATTTTGATCCTAGGAAAAAGAAAGTTGCTCTAGAAATCTTAATGCTCTGTATTTCTGGTAAGATGGTGTTTTTCTTGGTCACTGTGTTCAGAAAGCATATAGCAATATACCTACTAGTACTGTTTTCATGACCAAATGAGGAGATCTGTTAAAGCCTTATTTTCCCTTTTTCCTATTTTATTAAACATTATTTCATGTTGATTTTTATATGTCTGTAGTAATCCAAATTAATAATTAGCTTGTTTTTAGCTCAGTTGTGATTTCTGGCTTTTTGTTTTACCTTCAGTTTGTGACTCTTGCACGGAACCTATTCCACTATGTACTGATGGGGAATTTCTCACTGTGGATCTTAATACTACACATTTCTGTTGTCCACGATATTACTGTGGTGAGTATATCTTAACTAATTTAAAATATTTAGATTTACCCAATATTTAAAAAGTCCCATGAATCTTCATTGCACTGTTACATCAGACCTTCATTGAATTCTAGTATATAAAATATATATTAAGTATAGGTAATATTTTTATACATCTAAGAGCTCTTCTTGGATAATATCATTACCTCCCCAAAATAGATTACTATGACTTTTCTCATCATCCTAGAATTTCTAGCTTCCCAGGTGATTCCATACATTCTCTACTTCCTTTCTTTTATTACACACCTGGCATTTCTCAGGGCTCTTCACCTGCTGAGCTGTCCTAGTTCTACTACTGTTGTACTTGCTTGGGAGTCATGTATTCCATCCCCACCGATACATGGCAAGTGAGTGGTGGGAGAAATATGAGTCCATGCATGACATCAGCAATGGCAGTGAATTAAATGGTAGGTAGTGAGGATAAGCTTTTACAAGAAGCTAACCTTTATCCGTGGAATTTTTTTCTATTTAGTTTGTGACCCAAATCTTTGTCCTGCACCACTACTCGACTGTGCAGAGGATATGAAGCTTGTCAAAGAAAATGTATCTGGTCAATGTTGTCCAACATGGCATTGCGGTAACTAATTTTCATACTTTGAAGTTTTATTACAGTACAGTGATATATTCTGACCAACATAAATATGTTGATTTTTGCCTTTTAGAATGTAGCTGTGAAAACCTTGTTATGCCAACTTGTGAAGTGGTAAGAACACATATTTTGATTGAATTGTCATATTATTTAAGTTAGTTTATTCTTCCTTTATCCCCCTTATTTCTGAGTTCTCGGAGTTAATGAAATTATCCTCTTTAATTATACTGAAGTTGATTAAAGTAACATGCTCTGGTATCAGGGAGCAGTAAACTCTTTTTATTTACTTGAGATAAGAAAAGGCAATCCATTATTTTTTTCACGGGTGACTGAATCTACTAGCCTTATATCTACTTCACTGGTCTTAAAATGAAGCAAAACATTGAAAAAAAGATTATCTCAATATTGAGAGGTGTCCCCAGTGATTCTTCAAGAAATTGTGCCAATGATGCTTCTATTGTGGAGAAGGAGGGGATATAAACATGTAACTGTTGGTGTTTTCTTAAGAGTTATCTACGAACATTTTGTAAATAAGAAAGTTGAGGTCTAGAGAGAGCAAATGATTGACTGAGATCTTTAGGACTCAAACCAAGGGTTGTTTTATGTCTGTGTGTGCTTTTGTGTATTCCTTTATTCTTTCTACTCTGCCATAACTCCTTCATTTCCTTTAGAAACTATAGCCCAGACATAAGTTGAAATGAGAACAAAAGCAAGTTGAAACTGCCTTGTTTTTATTCCTGGCCTGGACTCTTCCTACCTGTGCTTCACTTTCCTCATCTGCAATATAAAAATAACAATACCTACATCATATCAATAAAATAAGTTAATATAAATTACTTAGATAGTACCTGATACATAGAAAGAGCTCAATAAGGATTAGCTAGAATTATTATGATAAAATAAACACAGTACTCAGAATGTTAACCACAAGGTACAGATCATCATGGAGAACTTTCTAGGGAAGTTAACCATCAAGAAAAGTTTGGAAGAAAGTGATAGTTTAGAATAATGGATGAAAGGAGCTGAACTATTTTAGATAGAGGCTAGGTTGAACATGAATAAATGCACCAAAGTGTGAGGTAAGAAATGTATGCTGAAAGATAGCAACCTTTCTCATGCCTTGAGAAAAAGCATCCAACTCTTGGTTTTGGCTCAGATCATGATGAGCTCAGGGTCATGAGATCAAGCCCCCATGTTAGGCTCTACACTCAGTACGGAGTCTGCTTGGCATTTTTCCCTCTTCCTCCCCCTCCCACCCCTGCCTCTCTCCTTAGTTGCACTTGTGCTCTCTCTCTAAAATAAATAAATAAATAAATAAATAAATATCTTTAAAAAAAGAAAAAAGAATCAAGTTAATTTTATTATTGATATCATATGAAAATTAAATGCACTCAGGAAAAGTTATTACTCAAAAATGCAATTCTTAAAACTTTAAACCTGGTACTACACTGAGAGGACCCTATATCGTTTCTGACAGGGCAATGCTTAAGATTGGTATGACAGCAATTTATTGACACCTAAAGGTTATACTGCATTTTCTGTGTGTCCACCCTATTGTAAGTTCTTTACCTGAATTGACCCATTTATTTCTCCAACTAAACCTAAGAGGTAGGCAGTGTTATCATACCCATTTTAGAGATGAGGGAAGTGAGGAGAAGCCTGACTCAGTAACTTCCCTGAGGTCCCACAGCTAGCAGGCAGCAAAGCCAGATGCGCACAGAGCAGCCTTGTTCCTGAGTCTGTGCTTTTAGTCCCTCTACTATACTCTTCTGCTCCTGCTTTTATGCTGTTGCAGCCTTGCTCCATGCAAACATCAGAACCTTGGACCACCTCTATAGAGAAGATCAAGAATGTTTGCACCAACCAAAATTTCCGGGATTAGCACATATTCTCTTATCTCCAACTATCCACTAGAAGCCCAGATTCCAACAATATTTTCAAGTTATTAAAGACCATAAAGATCATCTTCTCTACTTTCACTCATTTAATAGATAAAGAAATTAAAGTTTAGAGAGATTAAGTGATCCATAATCATATTGTTTATTGTGAATTTTTTCTGTAGGCTGCTAATTAAATGACCACTGTGTTAATCAAAGCCTGTTTACTATCAAATATTTATTAAGCACCTGATATGTGTCTGGCTGTGTGGTAGGGAACTTACTAAATGTTATACTGTGTATATATTTTTATAGTTGTCATATAATAAGCTGTACAAGTCATATTTAATACTAATATCTTTCTAATAGGGAGAATTTACTGCAATAGACCGGAACTTTCAGAGTGACTGTGGATGTGTACAGTATCTCTGTGGTAACTATGTTTTATCTAGCTTTTAAATGACATGAATATTATTGGTATCTATTGTTCACTATTAATAAATTAAAAATGATTTTCTTTGAGTTATATTACACATTTTAAGCCATTTTGCCAGTTTTTTATTATAAAAGTGCACTGTTATTTTTCAGTTGCCTCTTTTGTAATATCTCTAAATGTTCTGACAAATATGTTAATGGGACAGAAAAATGAATGTCTTTTTCAGAGGCTTTGCAGAATTTTAAAGTTGATTCTATGGTTCTTTTTAATATATATATTTAATATTTTAAAAATAAACATCTAAAAGGGAGACTTATTGTTCACTGTGCTATCATTATGGATGTTAACATTGTAAAACATAGAACTGATTTTTCTATAAATTAACAAATCTTCATATTATGTATTAGTGGGTTAATAAAAAACCTTTTATTCAACAGCTTGAAACTTTTGCATTTTTATATGCAAGAAAGCTTAAATTCAGTTGTTGGCAAGGCACAAAGAGCTTCTGAGCTGAATCTTCATCACTAGTCTAGCCTAAATTAATATGCTTTTACTTTGTATCAACTACCTTCATCATTGAATACGATGTACAAGGCTATATTTTGCATCACAACAAAATTGAAAATTTTCTCTCAAAAGAACCAATAAAAACCATAAAATGTTAGTGCCACCATGAAGAGCCCCACTACTATTGATTTAGATATTGCTTCCATCTATATCTACTCCCCCAAATTGTCATGTATGTTTCCAGAAGAGAGGATAACAAGTAGCTTGATGATAAGTCTAAAACTCTGGAATCTGCTATGAAGTATAGTTTTGAAGACAGTTCAAACAGTAAAGAGGAGTTGACTTTACAGATCACTTTCTTATTGTATGTTAAGGAATAAATGTGCTACATTCATTATTAAGTAAACTCTTGAATTATTAACAAAATATAGAGGTAAAGATCTTCTTATTGGTTTTGGAAAAAAAAATTGCACATCACAATGAAAACATAAATATAAGTAAAAGTTCCACTGATTGATTAATAAAAAACTCAAAATAGTACTTTTCATTGACTTTCTTTTCTTAGAAAAGGATGATGTGTGTGTATTTCAAGCAGTATCAGTATTGAATCCTGGCCAATCTATGATAAAGTATTTGGAAGGGGACTTTTGTTATACAGTGGAGTGTCTGGAAGAAAAAGATAACCATATAGGCTTTCACACTCTGAATTTTACAATGGTGAATTGCTCAAAAGAATGTGACATTGTAAGTATTCTTTGTAAGTCATTCCAGTGGAGAGTTGAATTAATCATAAAATGGCAGCTATAGAATTTTAACTAGTGAATACTGCATAAATTTGAAGTATACACTTGAATAGTTCAATATTCTATTAATGTGTAATATATCTATACAATGCATATTTTCCTTTTCCTGTGTATGATCTTGAGCCTTATTATCTATTTATCTATATAGCTTGCTTGACCTGCTTGATGAATCTTGGCTGCTAGATGTAAAGGCTAATAGTTTTCTTCACTTTCTAATACAGCTATATAAAGTCAATTATTATTTGAAGTGCCTCAAATTCAACCTTTAAATTGCTTACAGGTGTTCTGAGAGAGCATATAGTAATATTGGGAAGCACTTCCAGAATGGATTCATTAAAAATATTGGTATTGTTGTGTGGCTAATTAAATGTACTATCATTATACCCAGCACCAGGTGTACATTCCATCTCCAAGTGATTATGATTGCTGTGGTACCTGCAAAAATGTATCCTGCAAATTTCAAATGGAAAATGGAACATCAGTTATATATGAGGTATGAATTCCTTAGTTCCTAAAATAAGTTCCTTGGAGGGTAGCTCTCTCTGCAATTTTCTGAAGATGATTTTATGTCAAATAAGTTTGAAAAATATCACACATGCACACACACACACACAGAGTTCTACATACAATAAATACACTCATATACAGCACACAAGACACAGTTACATTTGTTACATTTTAAAGTTTCTGATAATTCCTGCTGTAAAGGAATATGTTTAAATCATTTCTGAAACTCATTTTAGTATAGATCCTCATTTTTTTTCCCAGATGTGAGGAAAATGGGCTTTGAGAATTGCTTATTCTAATTGTTAGACCAATAGAAAAAAACCATTATTTTGTTCACTCATTTAAAATGAAACATTTTCTTTTATTTTTTTTATTATGCTCAGTTAGCCACTGTATGGTATATCATTAGTTTTTGATGTAGTGTTCAATGATTCATTAGTTGCATATAATCACATATGCTTATCACATCACGTGCCCTCCTTAACGCCCATCACTCTGTTACCCCATCCCTCTGCCCCCTTCTCTCTGAAACCCTCAGTTTGTGTCCTGGGGTCCATAGTCTCTATGGTTCATCTCCCTCTCTGATTTCTCCCCCTTCAGATTTCCCTCCCTTCCCCTATGGTCCTCCGTGTTATTGCTTATGTTCCACATATGAGTGAAACCATATGATAATTGTCTTTCTCTGCTTGACTTACTTCACTTAGCATAATCCGCTCTAGTTCACCCATGTCGATGCAAATAGTGGGTATTCATCTTTTCTGATGGCTGAATAATATTCCATTGTATATATGTATCATATCTTTTTTATCCATTCATCTGATAAAATCTTAAAAAACAAAGGTGGGGGGTGCCTGGATGGCTCAGTCAGTTGGGTGCCTGCCTTCCACTCAGATCATGATCCCAGAGTCTGGGGATCGAGCCCCACATTGGGCTCAGTGGGGAATCTGCTTCTCCCTCTGCCCCTCACCCCTCTCGTGCTCTCTCTCTCTCAAATGAATAAATAAAATCTTTAAAAGAAATTTAAAAAATGAAGCATTTTAACAGAAATCTGAAACTCACAATGTTAACATTTTACTATTTCAGGTATTTAAGATTTCAGTGGGTAAATAAGATAAAAGACTTAGAATATTTTTTACAAAGAAGACTTCAAGAGTCAGTAATGCTGTATCACATCTTTCTACCAAAAATAATATAATAATTATTCAGAACGCTCCTATAGTCTCATAATAACTCCATATAGGTTTATGGACTGACCTACTCCTTCCCTAGAAAAGAGAAAGGGAACTTTCTATTTTTAGTGCAGTTATTAGTGATGTCATCAGATTTAGGAGTGTGACTAATTCTTTGTAACTTACATTACCTGAAAGTTGTTCCAGTTTATTTTTGCCATTCTTAAGTGTTTTCATTAATAGTTTAATTATCTAGAGGTCTTACTTCTGGTGTTCTTAATTACATGGGATTAGTCACATATCCCCAAAACACATTTCTCCAATCCTGTGCATTTTATTAAATAAGAAGATGAATAATTGTCTTCTTGTGCCATAACCTATGTTTCGCAGTTATGTACAAACTAGTGTTACCAATTTAAATAGTGTTGTTGATACTGTTTGTTTTATCCTAGCAATATTTCTATTTTATAATATATTATTTTAAAGAAGGGGCTTTGAAAACAAAACCTTCTAAAATGATGAGGAAGACATAGGTGTCAGTGAGAGAAAAGGAATCAGAATTTACTTGAAAAAACACAGAAATTTGGGGCTTTTAGTAAAAGGGCAACATAAACTCTATAATCAATAAATCCAGGAACCATCTATTTATATGACTAGTATTCACAGTGATAGCCTGAAATGTAGATAAAAGACTAAATTATGTTCAGAAAATTTTTTGAGAACTCAACAAGTAATGCAATCAAGGTAAATATACATCAAGATGGTTAACTCCTGCTCTTTCAAAGATAAGCTTTAGTTATCTAGAAATCTAATTTCTGTGGAACAACTGATTTTTGATTTCAGATAAACAAGATTGTACTATTTGAACTGGATATTAACAGAATTACTATTTGAATTTGAATATTTTATTTTCTCTTATACCTGGACTTGGAGATCTTTTCTAATTAAGGTTCATAGAAGATCTAAGGATATTTGTAAGTTAAAATAGAATCTGGAGAAAAAGAAGTTCATCAAAATTCCTTACTGCACAAGGAATCTTTAAGCCAGAGTTTGGCTAGCATTTTATTTTTATTATTTTTATTTTTTTATATTTTTTAAAGATTTTATTTATTTATTTGAGAGAGAGAATGAGAGGGGGTAGGGTCAGAGGGAGAAGCAGACTCCCCACTGAGCAGGGAGCCCGATGCGGGACTCGATCCCAGGATTCCAGGATCATGACCTGAGCCGAAGGCAGTTGCTTAACCAACTGAGCCACCCAGGCGCCCTTTTTTTTTTTTAAAGATTTTATTTATTTGAGAGAGAGAATGAGATAGAGCATGAGAAGGGGGAGGGTCAGAGGGAGAAGCAGACTCCCCGCTGAGCAGGGAGCCCATGGCTAGCATCTTAAAATGTGGGTTAAAAATAAGAATATAGATCGACAACTACAGCTCAATAATTATGTTATAATATGTCCAGCTGCTTTTATTTCTAAATAAGAATTCTGAAATCAGGAAAGAAATAAACAGTTATTATGTTTAAAAATTTGTTAAAGGAATAGGAATATGTTTTAAAACAATGATAAGGAATATAAAACTAGAAGCAAAAGTCAATTATCACTGTCATCCAAAGATTTTGTAATTGTTTTGTTGATAAGGGAGTAGAAGGAAGAATAAACAAATCTCAAGAAAGGAGGCATATTAACTAATATGATTTGTTGTTTTATAATTAGTGAGGGAATATTAAAACAAGACCTTTGTCACTTGGGCAAATTGGATAATTAATCTTGTAGTAGAAACACATACCTATTTGTTTCTTTCCTCTCTATCGCTTTATTTGACTTTTACATCTCAGTTCTAGTATGAAACCAAATACACATGCACACACACCATCTATGTATTTTTAATCCTTTTAGATAAGTTTGGGAATATTTCCAGATGGACATTGTATGCCACAGGAAGTTCTCTGCATCTTGGATAGGAAATATTCTACTTAAGAAACATACCAGATTTTAATAAGCAAAACAGTAACTTTCTCTTATTTTTAGGAGGGGAGTACCTGGCACTATAATTGTACCACATACGAATGTGTTAAGACTGATGAAGGGACAATGATTCTGAACTACAATATGATCTGTCCCCCTTTTAATGAGACTGAATGCAAAATGGTTTGTACTTTATCATATCTAAGAAAATGTAGTATTACATATAATTTAGAAAATATGTTTTCGAAGGTCGTACATAAATACATTGTGGCTTATTTATTTGCTGTACGTTTTATTTTCATGTACACATAAAAGCTCATTATATTTCTTCAGTTTGCCATTTTGAGTTATAAATGGTGTTCCAAATAACTTTGATTCTCCCTGAACGGACATTGTGCTAGATCAAAGAATTATTGAAAAATCATTTGATCAGCAGACCTAGCCTCTCTTTCAGTATGAATTAATAATCAATTAGAGGTTGGCCAATTTTATTTCTTAAACACACAGCCAGATTTATGATGCCATTCCCTTTTTAATTCATGCTGGCCTAAATGAAATTTGTCTTAACTTCTCTGAGCACAGGCCATGGTGGAACCTGGCATATATCACAGCACTGCTGATCCTTTAGCTTAGATACCCCAATTCCTTATTCTCTCAGAGAAGAGTCCATTGGGAAAGTAGATTTTTGGAGCTGATAGATACTTTTTTCTTACAAGATCCTTCGTAGCTTTAACTATTTAGGAGATAGTAATCCCTAATGAAAAGTGAACTTTGTTCTATTGTGTAGGCAATATTTTTCTTAAGTATGCAGAAATAGCATAGTCTCACTGATTTTTTTTTTTTCCCAAGATGTGCCCTTTTAGTGATGGTGGCTAGCTGGCTGGGTAGGTAGATATCGTATATAGTAGAGAAATAGAATTTCAGCTCTGGAAAGAATCTTAGGCATCATCTTATTTCCCAGATCCATTTTTATAGTGTAAGTTCTGTTACTTGAATTGTAATTAGCAAGTTACCAAAAGCAATTAGTGGCTTACTGTAAGAATTCAAAAAGATAATCAATAAAATTTTCTTAATTTAGTCTTAGGCAAGAGTCATCCTGAAGTGGTGGATATTTTTGAATAAAATGATAAAAAGATACATCATTTTAAAAATCAGTTATATTCAGGAACTTAGTCTTGTCTCATAGAGTACTTTAGGTTATTTCAAGGAGTTGAAAAAAACATAATGGCCTCTATTTAGAGTACCTATTAGTACTTTGCTTTGGTAAGAATTTTTTTGGTGTTATTTAAAATGTTTTTAAATAAATAAATAAATAAGTAAAGTGCTCTTCTAAGTAAGTTAATCTTTTTGCACTTTGTTTTACTAGTGAATAACAAAAATTTAAACAAAATATCAGCTCCTAATTTTAAAAACAAATTCTCATTAGAAATGGTTAAATTTCTATCATTTTCCTTTAAAGGCTTTGTGATATTTAATAAAAATACTGAGAGTTATTTTTCTATTTCTAGTCCAAGAGGAAATAACAAACACTGTGAGTTTTGACTTTATTCCTTCTCTCTTCCTAGAATGAAGGGATTGTAAAGCTTTATAATGAAGGCTGTTGCAAGATCTGTAAGTGAGGACATATTACATGCATTAATTTGATAGATTAGTTTTAATTGCTCATGGTGATTATGATTTTTCTCATAAAATTCAGATCTTATGATGCAAGGAGGGAAGCACATTTTATAATGTTATTATTTAAATGTTTGTCATGTGGTTAATTATTTTATAATTTGGTCTTCTGGAATATGAATAAAGTATTTTTAATTTAGATGAATATTAACCTAAATATCAGAAATTTCTTTATTGTTGTATTTCCCAAAAGGTTTTGCATAGGATTTTAATAGGTTTTAAGTTAAAAAAGTCTCTGTAGTCAAATTTGCTTGGAACATGATGGGCTATACAAAGTTAGCCCATCTCAAAGATGCGAATGGCATTGTGATTTCAATAAGGACCTTGGATTCTGTAACTCCATGTTGATTATTAAACAAGTAAGTACATCTTGTTATCCGAGAGCAGGCAGGGGAAGATCTATACAACTGACCATAATCCTGCTATTTATTGCCTGCCACACATTGGCACTATTATGCCCCCTGAAGACTGTATTGCAACCAAACTTCACAACAGTTCTGGGAGGTAGATTGGGAGGTAAGTATGGTTTCCCCTCCAGATAAGGAAATAAAGCTTTAGGAAAGTTGATTGCACTAATCAGTAATGGACTCAGGCCTGTCCAGTGCCCAGGCCCAGGACCTTTCACTTCTGCCAAGCTCTCTGAAGTTGCAGAAAAATACCAACCTACCTCAGTTTCTCCCATCTGACATGTAAGGACTTGTGAAATAGTTTCTGCTTCGGTATCACAGAATCCTTGTCTGCAGACTTTGCTTCTGGGTGACTGGGCTATCTTGGAGAGACTGGAAGTTGGATATGCCTCTTGGTACTAATAAGTTCAGCCAACTAACAATAAATTTATGCTGTCCCAGTTATATTCATTGTATGAATTAACTAATCAAACTGATTTCTATGAAGTGCCTGCCATGTATGAGGCACTCTTTTAGGCACTGGGACTATGATAGTGAATGATGCAATACCTGCCTGCCTAGTGCATATTAGGAAGAAGGGGGAGAAACAATGAACACATAAATATATTGTGCCAGGTAGAGATGAGTGATATAAAGAAAAATAGTACAGAATAAAAGGGATGGAGAGTGGGGAGCTGGGTTGCTAATTTAAGTGAGTGGTTAGAGAATGCCTCTATGAGGAGGTATCATCTGGGTAGAGAATGAATGTCTTTGGAAATCCAGCCAGAAAGAATAAAAAGTATTGAAAGCAGAGGAAATAGCAAAGTTTGGCTAAGCACAGGGATGAAGGTGACAGAAAGAAGAGGGTAGATACCTTATAGGTCACATTAAAGATGATTTCATTATTAACTAATCTTTCTTACATGAGAATAGAAAGGCTAATAAAGTAACTAACCACTGAGTGAAAGCACCATAAGGAACACACCAGCCTGCCCTCCATCACCAATTCTGAACCTCCGACCAGGCTATAGGTGGGAGGCCAGGGAAAGGAGAAGGAACAAGCCTAGGATTCTGAGGAGGAGCCACGAATGAGATGGAGGAAAACCAAAGGGGGTGTTTTGGAAGCCAAGTGTGGAAACTGTATCAAGGAGGAGAGAGTGATAGACTGGGCCAAATGCTGCTGAGAAATTAAGTAGGATGAGAACTAAGCTGTGACCTCCGAAGTTAGCACTTTGAAGGTCAAGAGTGACCTTGAGAAGGACAGTTTAATTTCAGGCAATCTCTGCTACTCATCTCTGCTTCAACCGCAGTAGTGTAACTTTTAGATACTTTACATGTTGGAATTTCATATAAGCACTTAAAGATTTTGTGGCTAAACTAGTTTGGAAACTGGAGATCTAATTTCAGTCTTTTGCAAACAAGGAAACTCAGCAGAATGATTTCGGTGACTTTGCTAAAGTAACAAAGCAAGTTAGTGTCAGAGTGAAGTAAGAACCTTGGTCTTTTTGCATCCTGATTCAGGGGTTATTTACATCCACTATCCTATAGCATTAAATATATATTCTTAGCTGTATTATCAAGTGGTCATCCATCACACGCACAGAGGCATATTAATGTATCATTAATTAATACAAAGTATTTTAATGTGAAGTCATAAGAGATCATTTCAGAGCCACAAATACAAACTATAATTTGACTCATCCATACATTTCAAAATGGTTAATAAATAATTCAATTACATTTATGTATGATTTTATCTTAACATCTATTAAGATAAAGTAGTTTTAAATCTGTTTTTAATTCTAAGATTTATGTATATATGTATAAATGCCTAATTATGTACATGTATATTTACTTCTACATACAATGTTTCATTATAAAAATAATTTAATATTTTTAGAATTTTAAACATTTTATCTCTCTATATGATACAAACATTGCATGTGTTAAATGTTTTGATTTATGATTATGATAACTATTCTAGGACAATAAGGTAAAGAGATAAGTATAATGCTAAAAATATGAGAAAATCTATTTAGAAAGTGAAAATAAATATCGAACGTAAAATATATGAAGGAAATTTTAAGTATACCTTAATATAGACTATATTTTATATAAATATATACATTATTTTATTTTAAATATAGGCATATGTTTAATTGAATTAAGAAACAATCTGACATGGGCCTTCTGATGAATAAATACATTCTATATTTTATCAGGCAAACGAGAAGAAAGAATATGCCAGAAAGTGATCATTAAATCAATCATAAGGAAACAGGACTGTATAAGTCAAAATCCTGTAAGTGGAAAAATATGATTTGTTACATAAAGGGCATGTGACTTTCCAAAAGCATATGTGTCACAGCACTAATATGTTTGTAAGTCAACAAAATGCTGAGTGTCACAATATTTAACTTTGAGATTATTCATACATTTTAATATTAAAATATTCTGTTTGTGAAGAAGTGTGAACTATTCTTAGCATAAATAATCAATAGTTATGAATCATAATTGCAATCTAGAGAGATGGAAATTAAAACCAAATATATTTGACTACATATTTTCTTAACTATGCAATTTAACTCAGCAAAAATAGTCTTAGTTCTAACTTTACCCCATTTAGTGTGACCTATCCAATACTACAGTCTACACGAGCCATGATACAATACAGATTACAATAGAATCATTAGATTGTGATGAACATTTTATACATACCTGACTAGTTATATGTGCAATTTATTTCAGAGTTTGATTTATGTCAGCCTTGCTGTCTTAGGCATCACCATGGAACATCTCTTGGACTTATTCAAGTTACTAAGTTTTAACTTGGTATTTTTTGCAGTCTTCTAACATAGAAGCTTGAGAGTTATTATAGTGATAATAAAGTTTTGCTTTCATTTGTTATCTTAGAAGAATTGAATAGCCAGTTTTTAAAAATTTTAAGAATTCTTTTCTCATTGTCTCTCCTTACAGGTAAATGTCACATCTTGTGATGGAAATTGCCCATCTGCTACCATATATAACATCAATATTGAGAGCCATCTAAGATTCTGCAAATGTTGTCGTGAAAATGGAGTGAGAAACTTGTCTGTGCCCCTGTATTGCTCAGGAAATGGCACTGAAGTCATGCATACCCTCCAGGAACCTATAGACTGCACATGCCAGTGGAACTAAACTTTTGGATTCTAGGAACTCTGTGCAATAATCATAATGTCAAGTGAAGTCACCTTCTAACACTATTATTTAGGCACTGGAAGATTTATACTATTTAACAATAACGTATTTTTCACACTATTGGGATATGGCAATTTAATACTTGGTACAAATATATGCAATTTCCTAGGAAAATATAGATGTATTGATTTACTCTATTTTAAAGAATCAAATGATTTTAAGTTGTTCAGCTGAAATGCAGTTATGTATATAATTGCAACATGCCACAGCCCTGGGATATTGTCATCAATTAGAAGATTATTTTGCAGAAATTTTCAGTTGCACCCAATAGTGATTTTTTTGCTTTACGAAGTCTGCCAAATTAAGGTAACAGTACTCGTTCATTGCCACTGTTTAGTCTGGTAAATGTAATTAGTTAGAATTGACATCTGTATAGTCATAAAGAGTAGGATACTTTGAGACAGATCACAGAACTACAGGATTTTAGATTTTTTAAAGCCTGAATGAATATTAGGGTTGTTATTGCAAATTCCTCTCATTTTGCAGTATATCAGGTCATTGGAGAAGCCGTGTGACTTACCCCAAGTGACTTTGTGCATTCCAGTCCTATGCTCTTTTCTTTTGAACAGTATAGTAAAGTGTCTGTCACAGAACCTTTGATTCTTAAAGAGTTTGCTTTGCATAGAATTAAGACTTTCAAACTCAATTCCTTTTAAAGAAATGAAAAAAAATGCCACACATACATATGTATATACATACATATAATAGTAATCCCAATAATAGGAAATGGAGAAATGTAGCATTAGTTGCTAAATAGTGGAAGGATATCTTGGACTTTTATTTTTTTATACCATTACAACTGTTATTAAATATGTTGTTATTATTTAACATTTAATTAACTATTTGCTAGCTCACGGACCTATGATTTTTTTATATGTATTTGCATTCGATCAAAGTTGCATGCTATTTTGCTTTTCATGCTGCTGCTTTGCCAATGAAGAATGAAATAAAATTATTTGAATGTATTAATAATTCTACAGTGGAATGCTGCACTTTTTAAATATAGTAAATTATTGTCATTTGCAAGGAACATACCTTGCGATCTTTGCAAATCCCCAAATTTTCTGCCACTTACAGTATAGAATTACTTGAGTTTCCTCATCTGTAAAAAGGAGAGAATGCCCTACTTGGTATGATTGTTGTGGGGATCAAATGAAGTCAAATAGCAACAAGAAAACAGTAGAGATGCACTGAAAAGCAGATGCGGGGGCCTGATGGACGAGGTTCAGATTTCAGCTAGGTGAGTACTTGGGTTTCAAAATCATGCTTCCCAGAAAAAAATGCAACTTCCTAGATATTTTGGACCTCCAGGGTTACTAAGAAATGAGTGAAAGAATGAAATGAACATTGCATCTGCAATGTCCCAGTGTCTACTATTTATAAAAATTGACTTTATCTTATTTGTGCTTAATAAAAATGCTTCATCTAGACACTAACATTTCGGTATTCTTTGACTCCTGTTAACATATAGATTGAATCAAACATCTTTGGTTAAAATAACATTGCTTGAAAGAAACTATTATGTACCTCAGCTGAGGCACATAATGTATATTGTCTGCCACACATTTCTTTATTTTCATTCTCTGTAAAATACTTGTCATTAAATTAAAAATACTAAATCACATTTAGACCTATTTGTGGGGGAAAATGGGAAACACTGTCCTAGAACATCATAAGCTTTCTGCAATACAACAGATAGGTATTGAGCACCTGCTATGTGCCAGGTGCTGTTCTAAGCTCTGAGGATATAGGTAAAGTAAAGCAGACACAGTGTGGACCCTCCTGTAATTTAAAATCTAGTGAGAAAGTAGGCATTAGTTAAATAAACATATCTATGAGAAAGTTTAGAAGTTTAGAATGTAGCATATGATTCAGGTGGCCCTCAGATCATCAGAGATGATGATTTGGGACACCTGGATAATGACCTGGACAATATCTTGGTGTTGGGACAAATGGATAATAACTTGGACAAAGAAAAATTTGGATTTGTACATCCATTGACATGAGGATAAATTCTACGTGAATCAGAGATTTAAATGTTTAAAAGGGAACATTCAAAAATGTTCAAAAAACCAGTTAGAAGTTTAGAACTTCTAAAGAAATTATGGGAGAAATTCACTAATAGTGAATGGGAAGAGTGGGAAGAGTCATTCTAATTCTGATTCAATATCCAGAAGCCCAGAAGAAAAGATTGATAAATTTAACAAGAAAAGTGAAAACAAATTCTGCAAGACAAAAAAAGTCAAAGTCAAAAGAAAAAGGTAAGACCAAAGCACAATATTTACAACGTATCACTGATAAAGGCTAGTCTTCTATATAGAGAGCTCCTAAAAAAATCAGAAAAGGAAAATATGAACAATCTAATTGAAAAATGGGCCAATAACTTGAACTGGTATTACAGAGAAAAAGAAATAATCCTTGAGGACACTGGAAAGATAATCGAGCATACTCTTAAGATTTATTTATTGATTTGAAAGAGAGAGAGAGAGAGAGAATGAGAGAATGGTGGGGAGGGGTAGAGGGAGAGGGAAAGTGAATCCCAAGCAGAATCCCAGCTCAGCACAAAGGCTGATGCAGGGCTCAATTCCACCACCCTGAGATCACGATCCCATCAAAACCAAGAGTTGGACATTCAACTGACTGCACTACCCAGGCGCCCCAGTGGAGCATACTTTTAATAAAAGCATTTCACATTCAATTTACACTGACAAGCCATTTCTCACCTACCAGATGGTAACAAATTAAAAGTTTAATTATACTTTTATTTTTTAGGCTAAGCAGCTTATAAAACACAAACATTTATTTCTTATAAATAAAGGCTGGGAAGTCCAAGATCAAGGTGCCAGCAGTCTTCTTGCTGTTTCCTCACCTGGCAGGAGGGATGATGGAGCTGTCTGGGGTCTCTTCTGGAAGGGCACTAATCCTACTCAGGAGGGCTCCACCCTCATGTTCTACTCACTTCCCAAAGGGCCCACTTCCTAATGCCATCACATAGGATGTTAGGATTTCAACATACGAATTTAAGGTGGGGCAGGGAGTGGGAGACACAAAAATTCAGACCATAGCAAGTAGGTTGAAAGGTGATTAGTGGGTGGTAAATTGAACTCAATATATACACTCCTCCTGATATACTCATGCCCAGATTCACTCAGACACATGCTCATGTTTCTGCAGCTGGTGGTCCTGGACCTGCTCCCACCTTCACGATAATTCTCTATGCATTCCGCCTGAAACAGCTAGGCAGGAACGGCCCCAGTGCATGTGCAGAGGACCAGCCAAGGCCATCGGCCTCCTTGCCTTCCCCTGACCAGTGTTTTCTTTCTGCCTGCCATAGGCGCTCTGGCTTCTCCCACCACTTCTGAGCCTGGAAGAAGCACCATACCCCCTTGACTACCCTGATAAATTGGGTAACACAGCTGGAATAAAGGGGGAATAAATACCCTGTGAGGTGAACTCTGAACAATGACGACAGGCCCAGGAGCAAGCAGGTAAATTGCTCACTGTCACTCCTCATGCTCACCGACCATTCCCAGACACAGTGATTCCTTTGGCCTTTCCAGATATATCTGTGTTCTATGTGAGCTGCTGCCTACTCTCTAATAATTCGACTTGTATTTACTTTTGTTTCTCTCCTGCCCCACTTCCCTTAAATCGGTTCCTTGCAGAGTCTTCCCCACGTCAGTAAATAACAAATTTAATGTCTGTATGTGCTGTGTCAGCATGTACTTGAACCACGTACATATTTCCTGACCGGCTCAGAAATTTACATTAAAACTACAAAATGCTAACTTTAGCTTATTAAATCAATAAGGATTTAGCTGTTCACTGTGTCCTGTTGGAAGGGAGAAGAGTGAAAAACAAACTCATGCACTTTCTAGGAGAAAAAGAATATAAAACATCCACCTAAATAATTTCTATTGTCATTTTACTTATTTTCGCTTTCTCCCTGCCTCTCTTGATCTGGGATTAAATTGAATATACATATACATATATACGTATATATATATAAATTTTAAATTTCTTTAAGAATTTTTATATTCTAGGGGTGCCTGGGTGGCTCAGTTGGTTAGGCATCTGCCTTCAGCTCAGGTCATGATCCCAGAGTCCTGGGATTGAGTCCCACATCGGGCTCCCAGCTCGGGGGGAGCCTGCTTCTCCCTCTGACCCACTCTCCCCTCTCATGCTGTTTCTCACTCTCTTTCTCTCTCTCAAATAAATAAAATGTTTAAAAAAAAAGAATTTTTATATTCTAAAAAGCTTTCCTGCAGTAGAAATTTTATATGCTATATAGTATTTTCATAAATATCATGATTTATTTAACCAGTCTATTAATGGATATTAAATATGTTTCTCATTTTCCCTATTATAAACTCTTATGCATGAAGTGGAATTGAAGGACCCAAATGGCATCAACATGCTGAAGAATTTCCATACATTTTGCTAATTTGTCTTCCACAAGTGCTGATCAACTTTTTTCTTCCCCAAGAAGTTTATGAGTTTGTTTCTTTTATCCTTTATCATAATCAATACTAGGTAGTAGCAGACAAAAGTCCTTATTGATATAATAAGAAAAAAGGTCAGCTCACAGTAGAATAGATATCTGATGGTGCCACTGAATTCAAACCTTTTTATATACTCATTTTATCTCTTGTATATTTTTTCTTTGTCCATTTTCTTAGTGGTAATTTTATAGAGTGCCCTTTCAGGACAAATGATTTTGCAAGCTTTAATTCACCTGTCTCCACCTTTAAGTACTATAATTAATATACCCTGGGACTTTTGATTCTGTTTTTAAAATTAAATTATTAGTAGTAAAACAAAACCTCTACGTGTTAGCTTTAAGAGATGAATATGAATAAATTATTGATATATTCCATTCAATTTAAACTGAAAAGGAGAGAAGACAGATACGGTACCTTGAGGCTCTAATGTCCAAAAGAGAATAGAGGCTCTTAATAGGAATTAAAAGGTTTCTGAGCTTTTTCTAGGCAATTAATTATCATGTAATATTTCAAGGTTAATGTTCACATTACATAGAAAATAACACCATTGAAATCAAAATATCTCAACAATTTCTTAAAATTAACCTTTGACAGAGTTTGTGGTTACAACATGTAAATTCAGAAGATTTCAAGATACACAAAAATTATGACCCTGGCCAGAAGGCTTACAGCCCAAGTGAATCAGGATTCACATTTGTGCTAATATTCCCAGATAAGGTCACTGTGAATGGTCCAGAAGTCTGGTTTCTATATAAAAGTGCTCAGCTGAGGGGCAAAGGAGTACTGAAATCTGGCTTATGTTTCTCAAGCCAGGTCATGTACCCTGACAAGAAGCTGTTTCTACTCAGAGGAAGGAATGCCTTTTTCTTTGCATGAAGACACTGGCCTCTCGCCAAGCCAAACACCCATTTGGGAGTGCATCTTCCCAGAGGGAGGAGCTGTTTCTAATAATTCCTGAGGTATTTTCTAATTTATCCACAAGACATTGTGCCTTTTCCTAATGTATCTATCATGAGGAGGCATCTTTTGCTAGTTTGCACAAAGGTTAGCAACGATCTTGTTCTTAGCTTTAGCATACATTTTTTTCTAATAATGTTGTATAAATGGCCTTGGTACTTGAAATCTTGCCTGTACACTGCATCTTTGGGGGGGAATTATTTCACTAACAACTGCTAACTAGAAAGACTGATGATCTGGTTAAAGTAAAAATTCTATCACATTATCAAAAATGTTATCTACTGTCAGAAAATAGATTACAGAAATCTTGAGATGGATAAAAAATTTTAAAAATTGTATTTTATTTACTAAAGATATGGAATTTAACTTTTCTGCCTTCTCAGTCATATTTATTTTGTGCCCCAATTAAATTTTGTCTGTCTATATATTCTATTAAAAGCTATATATGCATGCACATAAACACACACATAAAAATAAGTTCAGTTTTGCAACCTAATTTAATAGTTCTGTATGTGAATTAACCGAAGTCCTTACTGTCAGTCCTAATATCTCCATTATTGAATTCTTAGTTTGTTTTATTTCTTGGTTGCTTATGTCTTCAAGTAATTTTTCTCCAGAAAGGCATATAGATTATATATCTCCTAAGGCATTATTCACACTGTAGCTTGATAGCTAAGGTCTCAGGCTCTCGGATGAAATAGGTATAAGTTCAAATCCTAATACCACCCTTTTCTGTGTGACTCTAAATAAACTTAATAATTTTACACTTCATAGTTTTCAAATTTCTCATAGGATTTGTGTGAGGTTAATGGAGTTAATACAGGTAAATTACTTACTAGAGTGTTTAACACATACAGAGGACTTGATATATATAAGCTCAGTATAAAAATTTGAGGTCAGAGTTTGCTTTCAAAACTCTAGACATTGCTTCATTGTGATTGGACATTTAGTGCTCTAAAAGAAAAGTCTGGTTTCCATTTTAGTATTTGGTTCCATTATAGGTATATTTCTTTTCCTTTTTTTTTTGAATTATTGCTTATTATAATTTTCCTTCAAGTTTTGAATTCAATACTACTGTGGGAGTGTGTATAGGTATGGTTCGCTATTTATTTTCCTTTGGATCTTCTGATATTCACACAATATTTTTCTAAATATATAAAAGGTGTTTCTTCTATTGCTAGTATATTTTTATTTGATATGTTTTCCTTTTAATCTGGTTTTATATTCAGAAATATTAATTATGTATACATTGTTTTTCTTTCATACCTATGACATTTTCTATGTCTTCATCTATTTGTCTTTTTTGCTCTCCATAATTGTATATTAAGTTTTCTTCCATAATAGTTATTCATACTTGCTCTACTTCCATCGGTGTAGATTGGTGTAAATCTGCAAATGCATTTTGTTTCCTCATATTTATTCATATCAGATTCCCTTTTTAACTCATCTAATTTTTTTTTTAACTTCAGGTTATTTTCTTTTTATACAAGACTATTCTTCCCTCTCAATATTTTTCCATGGTTTTATGGAAATCATGTATTTTGTGTACTTCAGACAAAAACAAAAATTTTCCTGGTTTCTTCCCCTGAATTCTGCATCAGAGTGCTTATAATAGCTAATCTCTTCTTCTCCTCAGTTTTTAGGATGATATTTTCTTTGCTTTGTAGTACTTTTTCATAGGTCTCATGGCTTATTTTCATGCCATTTTGGCTATTCATATTAGGTTATATGGATTGTCCATGGTTGTCCTCTATTACCACTTAAGGAATGGTAAGAATTTTACTCTCATATTTCCAGCTACAGGGCAGAATGATAAAGTTGATTCCTATTTTACTTTCCATATTCTGGCGAGCATGTCCTAATAGTTCTCAACTACGAAGGTGACAGATTCCTCACCATCCTTTCATGCTTCTCTGATATCCCGAATTGTCAAAATTCATCAAAAACTATGATTTTCTTTGTTCACAGCTACCATTTTTATCGTCCATTTTTCTTGACACTCTCTTCATCTATAATGTTTATCTTGTAATGACTACTCATAAAATACAGTGGAGTACTGCTAAAATCCCTTGTTTCCTGGGAGCTGCTATCTTTCAAGAGATCCAGAAAGACCAGAAAGAGAGTCAGAATTCAAGAAAGTTTAGCTACTTTTGAAAGACATTGTTTCGTCACCCTGTGGCCACTGTCCAGCTTCTGATGCATAGAACTCTGAGTTAAGGAATTGGGAATGAGAGAGATATAAGCTATCTCCTTTGTCTTTCCTGGTAAATTTTATCTATAATAAATAACAGATTTTCTTCTGAAATCAGTTTTGTTCTGTTATACGATTTCAGATCGTGAACTTTGTTTTGTTTTGTTTTTATATTTTAGAACAGTACAAACTGAGACTCGAATATCAACATTATACAAAAGGTCTACAAAATTTTGCAAAGGAGTCTTGAGAAAATAAAATGACTATACTAGTAGGATAACAAATGCTTAACCAAACATATGAGAATTATTTAATGTTGAGAACAGATTAAAATCAACATTTAGGAAATTATTTCTTAACTTTAGAAAAAGTCTGTAAGATATAAATATATTAGACCTGCTAAAAGTAGTACATGAATACCTGTGTTTTTTGTCATATTCATTTCCTTGATCTAACTGCTCTAAATTATATCAAATAGGATGAGATTAATTATGTAATCAATGGATAAGGATATTCTTCTGAGATTCATGGTTAGGAAAACAGCCTCTGGAACTAGGATGCCTGGGATCAAATCCCAATGATGTTACTTATTAATCCTGGGGAGGATAAGTGCCACTGCAAAGAATATCTTTCACAAGATTTAAGAATTTGAGATAACCAACTTTGAGATGGGCCAGAGTGAATGAAGTGCCAGGACTTGAATGCATTTATCTCTGCTTCCCTTGCTCTGCCAACTCCGTTTTCTCCTGCTGCATTCCTGGTGCTCCACATGGCAACTTTGTATATGGCTACGGCAGCTTCCATGAAAACAACCTTCAATATGTTTTCCAACAAAGAAGACAGGACATCTATCTCTGAGCAATGACTGCCCAAGTTTGCAATCACATTAACTGTGGATATTGCTTCTCTATTGCTGTGAAATGAAGTACCACAAATTTAATGTCTTGAATCAAAACATTTATTATCTGACAATTTCTGTGAACGAGGAGTCTGGGCTCTCTGCTCAGGATCTCACCAGGCTGAAATCAAGTTGTTATTTAGGACTGTGATCTCATCTGAGGCTATGGGTCCTCTGTTTCAAGCTCATTCACATTGTTGGCAGAATTAAATTCCGTGAGACTGTAGGACTGAGATCACGTGTTCTGGCTGGCTGTAGGCTGGGGCACACATTCAGCCCCTGGAGGCAAGGCTCATGTTCTAACCACCTGGCCCTCTCATATCATGGCAACTTCTTCAAAGTCAGCAGGAGAATGCCTCTTTTGTTCTGCTACAGGGAAGTCTTCTATAATGTAAATAATCATGGTAGTGATGATCTCATCATTTTCACAGGTCCACCAAACCTCAGGGGGAGGGGATTATACAGGGTATGAATAACAGGGGATGGAAATCTTAGGTGTCAGTGTCATCCTAGAATTGTGCCAACAGTAGGTGTTAGAGTATCATGCTTGGACCGCCAGGGTCATTGGCCATCCCTATGAGCTCACAGAGCTCCCTTATCCTCTAGTGTCCTAAAAAGAGAGACAAAAACAGTCCCACTAATTCATCCAAGTTAGAAGTTTTAAGGAGGGATGTTTTTATGTTGGTCTTTAACTTTTTTCTTTCATTTTTCAGGGTATAAAGATAGTGGATCTTCCCGTCTGGATATAAAGACCTTGTAGTAAGGAAGTTACAAGTTTTCTTGCTTCAGCTTTCCTGTCCCTCCAGCTAAGATATTTTCTTCATCAAGGTTTCTCAGTAAAAATTTATAAAATTCATTAAACATATTAAATGTACTGATAATCTCATTTAGAAATAAATTCCCACCCATCCTGGCATACTTGTTAATAAATCTATCAGAAAAGCCATAAACGTGATGGACCAGACCTCAAATTATTTCACAACCATCCCATTCCAGAGATGCAGATCCTTTTTGTTTAGTCTCAATTCTCAATATGACATTTGCATTTTAGTCCACACCAATAAATACAGATAAATCTGAGTTTTAATATTGGATTCTGAAATGCAGCCAATAACACTTTATTAAATATATCACTTTCACTCAAAGCAAATTCATTTGGATTAATTTGGATGATTAAATCATTTCATAAAAGATCTGTTGCAATAACTACTTTTCATATTGTATAAATAAATATGCTAAAAAGATAATACCACAAATTATTAGGAAATTTTGCATTGTAGAAAAGGCCAATCCTAGTTATAGAACTAAAACACCAAGCTTTTTGGCATCACATTTAAGAAACAAATACAGATGAAAAACATGCTGCTAATCCATCTTTTATTTTCTTTCTTTTGTAACCCATGCCAGCAAAATAAAGCTTAGAAATTCTACAGCAACAATGGCTTTCCTTTAAATAATGATAGAAATCTGGCTCACTTTGATTACATGTCAGCTTATAAAAGTGTTATTTTTGTGAGAAAATTTGAAGTATCTCCTTTGAAAGAGGACATTTAAGAAGACACGTAAGAACAGAAGACAGAAAACAAGGAAAGATAAAAACAGTACATCTAATTTATCTAGAAGATTTGAGAAAGAATATTTTTGTGCTGGTCTTTAACTTTTAAGCACTGTTCCATTTTAACCTTAAAACAATATAATTTTCCACAGTCTGAAATGTGACAAATCTTGCTACTCTAAAGAGTAAATCATTAGGAAAGAAAGAGTCTCATGCACATCACAAACGGTTCAGAAAAAGACTCTTCAGAGTCAAAGCAGAACCAGATTAGAGGACTCATAAGTCATACATTAGGTTGTTTAGAGTGACATGACTCATCTTAAAACTTGTATTTGTTTCAAAAACATTGAAAAATATTTATAATGAAGTAAGTCTCAAGTGTCACCTAGAAAAAGGAGGTGGCAGAGTTTTATAATATTCCCTCTACAAGTATTTATTCAAAAAATACTTGTTGAGTGCTCACTATGTAAGGTATCACAATTGGCTTGTGAGTAATATGCAAATCAATAGGAAATAAGACTTACCTTCAGGGAGACTACAATCTGATAGAGATACTAAGATGTTCACAGATAATTATATAAAAAATAGAATTCAATGAGCCATGTATTAGAGGCAATAAGTACCACAGAAGCACAGAGGAGGGGGGATAGAGCTCTTGTTAGGAATACCAGGAAAAGTTTCATGAAGATGGTGAAATAAGAGAAAGTATTGCAGGGAAAAACAGTGAACTGAACATGTATGAAGTAAGCCGAAATGTTTCTGGAGGACTTCAATGGGCACAGTAAGGAATTAGGGAGGCTGAGGAGCCAATGAAGACACTGTGAGCTGTAAAGTAACATTATCAGAACTGAACTCTAGGAAGATTAATCTGAAGACAGTTGAAAATAGATGAAAAACCAGAGATAAGGAGACTTGTTTGTTTTGTTTTGTATTTTGGTGGGGAGAGAGGAGAGGGACAGGCAGAGGGAGAGGGAAAGGGAAAAAGAGAATCTTAAGCAGGCTCCACACCCAGCACAGAGCTGAGGCTGGGCTCAATCTCAAGACCCCGAGATCATGACCTGAACCCAAATCAAGAGTTAGACGCTTAACTGATTGAGCCACCCAGGTGCCCCTAGAGATAAGGAGACCTGTTTTAGACCAATCTAATAAGAAGGAATGAAGGGATGCCAGTTATCTTAGTGTGATACTGTGATCTATAATAAAATATATATTTGGTCCTCATCACTGTTTCCCTTGGAATTTCCTAAGTGATGGGAGCTATAAAGGTGTCTTCTGTTATTTTAATGAGGTGACTTTTGGACAGATTCTAAGAATGGGGGCTGGTTGCCAGTGAAGCCAACCATATGATCAGGGGGTTGGAAATTTCAATCACATCACCACCTCCCAGAAGGGGAGAGGGCTTTGAGGTTGAATCAATCACCAATGGCCACAGTTGATTTAATCAACTATTCGGGGAGCTTCTGGGTTGGTGAACACATGAAGATTTGGGGAGAGCGGTGTACTCCAAGAGGACATGAATGTCTCTTCCCACATACCTTGCTCTTGCATCTCTTCCATGTGGCTGTTCCTGAGTTCCATCCTTTTATAATAATAAACCTGTCATCTAGTGAGTAAACTGATTTTCTGAGTTGGGTGTGCCACTCTAGCAAATTAATTGAACTCAGGGAGTTCAGTTGAACCTACAGCCAGTAGGTCAGAAGCATGGATAGCAACCTGGGCTTGTGACAGACATATGGAATGGCATGGTGGGGGGAGTCTTGTAGGACTGAATGCTTAGCCTGTGGAATTTGACTCTATCTTTGTGTAGACAGTGTCAGAATTGAGTTGAATTGTAGGACACCAAGCTGGTATCCCGAGAATTCACACACATTGGAATTGGGTCCAGGAGCCCAAAGATTAGATGAGAGGGAAAGAGGACCTGGATTTAGATAGTAAGAACAAGAACAAGAGGAATACGGTTGTGCACAGGATCACAGTATGATTAGGGAGAACTAATAACATTGTTGCTATAGCTTCAGTGCTTAGCACTGTGCTTGACACATAGCATGCACTCAAAACTTGATTGGATGACTGGAATTTGAAGGTGAGGAAGGGATGGGTATTACTTGTATAATTGTTACATTTCTATCAGAGATGTGGTTATACATATATGTCCACCCAACCTCTGGTGAAGATGTGGGTTTCTTTTCATAATAGTTATTTAAATAAGATGCCAAACAACATATTTCCTAATAGGGTGACTCAGTCGCTTAAGCATCTGCCTTTGGCTAAGGTCATGATCCCAGCATCCTGGGATAGAGCCCTGCATCAGGCTCCTTGCTCAGCAGGAAGCCTGCTTCTCCCTCTCCCACTCCCCCTGCTTTTGTTCCCGCTCTTGCTGTGTCTCTGAGTCAAACGATCTGAATGAACTGAGATTCCAGCTCTTAAACATGGCATATACTTTCCAGAGAGAGATAGCTAAGGTTATCACCTAAGCCCATGGTCCTGGGACTAGAGAGGGAGTAATTGCCCTAAGAGAAGTTTTAGAGGTAGAATCAAAAAAAGATTTTTGAGGACAAAATTGACTTTGGGTAGTGAGGGAAAGAATCTGAGGACGCAGAGTTGATAATTTTTTTGTTTGGTTGGCTGACGCTCTACTCAGGAAGGGCTGGGAAAAGGATGATCATGAATTTCATTTTGGAAAGATGGTTTGGAATTGCCTTTTGGGGACATCGGGGCGGAGATGGCCAGTGCAGAGCCGTAAATACTGCTCTGGAGTCCCGGAAAGAAATGAGGGGCAAGGCGGAGTGACTGGCAGTCTAGAATAGGACTGAAATCACAAAAGTGAACGAAATACCCCAGACTCAACGAAGGCACCATGGGTCAAGTCCACTTTTAAGGTGGAAATGTCAGAGGATAATGTGGATTGAGAAAATGGAAGATCCAGGTGAGAGTGCTGTCAGGGATGCTAACTGTGGAGAAGATCTCAGAAAGGAGGAAGAGTTCAATCAACACTTTAAAATGCTGCAGAAAACAAACAATGGTTTAAGCAATTAAACCACACGACGTGTTAACACTGAAAGAAAGTGGCTCCATACATAGCCACATGAGTGAACTTAACTCAAAACTGCGTCCGCTCAGGGCTGTTCACAGCCACATGTGAGAGGCCAAATGTCCCACTCGGGTTCTCCTTCACTGCCCTCCCCTCCCCTCCCCTCCCTTCTTCCACGCCGAGTGCCACGCTCCTCCACACACCAGTGCTGTGGTGGGACTCGCCTCCCACTCCCCTTCTACCCGCCGCAGCTCAGCGTTTCCATGGAGACCTTCTCTTAATGAGCCGAGGGACAGGGCCTTGCGGCCTGCACGAAACCCGCGGAGCTGCGAGCAGCGGCGAAAAGAGCGGGAGCGGGAGCGGAGCGGACGGCTGGCTGAGAGGAGCCGGGCGGAAGCTGCAGGGAGCCCGGCCGCCTGGTGGGCGGCGGTGGCGGGCTCGCGCGCTCCCGCGCCGCCTCTGCGCCTGCCCGACCCCGCACGTGCGCGCGAACCTCGCAAAGCGCGGCGGCTGCGTGGTGGGGCGGGCTCGGGCCGGGCGGGCACCCGCACGCAGCGGTCCCTTGGCTGTGCGCTCCGCGCCCTGGCTTCAGGGCTGTGCTCTCCTCTCAGCGCCGCCGTTCTTAAAACCTGAGTCCTCTCCTTTCAACTCTGTTCTGCTCTCCCTGGGCCCAAAGTTGCCTCCAGCGGCCTCTCTCTCACGCAGTGCGCCGCAGGGCAGCTGCTCACTTTCTCCGTCCAGGGGCGCGGACCCTGTGACTCGCAGAATTGAATTTGAGCGGGGAATTGGACTTGACGAACAGGCAGCCGGGAGCGATCGTCCCACTTCGGCATTCTTACTAGGGTACAGAGCTTTCGAAATGCTCGTTTACCCTTGGAGTCGGCGCGGGGGATTGACACCGTAACCCCGCGGGTAGTTACATCAGGTTATTGGGAAAAATGAACAAGGTTAAAACTTTGCAGCTTTGTGGCGGTGTCTGGATTGGATTATTACGTATTTCTTTTTAACTGGGTTGAATTTTATCTGAGGTAAACACCTTGATAGGAACTAAAGAGGATTTTGTAGGAAGAAACTTGCTTTACAGTGAGCTCTCGGGAGGGTTTTAAAACCCTCAGTCGTTAAGCGTCTGCCTTCGGCTCAGGTCCTGATCCCAGGGTCCTGGGATCGAGCCCCGCATCGGGCTCCCTGCTCCGCGGGAAGCCTGCTTCTCCCTCTCCCGCTCCCCCTGCTTGTGTTCCCTCTCTCGCTGTCTCTCTCTCTCTGTCAAATAAATAAATAAAATATTTAAAAAAAAATTTAAAAAATATATATATAATACCAAGTCTGTTAATTTTTTCCTTTGTATCCTTCGTTGGATGTAAAGTTCTCAGTTACCCAGGGAGTCTAGATTCTTAAGAAAAGTGACACAAGCTTTTTAGATAAACGCACTTTAAAAATAAAGTGAGTTGAAAAGACCTGTTTTTCCCATTTTGTCAGTAGTTTTGAAATATTTTTCATAACGATGGTGTAATTTTAGAATGTGAGAAATTACTTCCAACGAAGTAGCAGTGTGTAGGTGTTCTAGATTTCCATCAATTAAGGTTAAATAGTTTCACACAATGCTATGCAATTTCCTATAACTGCCTGATAATTCATTTTATTTCTAACACCTGTATATTTAATTATAGCAGCTTCTAGAAGCGAATTATTTTGTTATTTGTTGGAAAGTACTGGTGATTCCCGTTTTATTAGGTGGAGGATATTACGCAGCACCTACTTATTAATGCCTTAACATTCAGATGGATGAACAGTCTAACTTGAAAAGATATGACATTAAAGTGATACACATCTAAAGAATGTCCAATGGTTTAGTTTTGAGGTTAAAAAAAAATACACGTTTAATTGAGCTGAATATACTTTATTTTCCAGATGGAGAAATCAATTATTCTATTGCTCTGGTTACAATATGTTGTTAAGGTAAGACATTTTTGAGCATTTTTTTGAATAGTTAATGGGCAGGATGCTATTAGTCTTCCCGTTTTAGAAAATGAGGGGTATGTTGAAGAGAAATAACACTAAACATTAGTTTTGGTACGTAAGACAGTTTTCTTTGCTAGATGTTGCATAGATTTGTGCATATAAATGGCATCTGTTTTCACTGCTTACAAATTGTGTTGGGAAAATCAGTGAGGAGAGAGATCAGAATTTGATAAAATTCATGGTATGGTGAGGCATTTTAAGGTTGTTTTTGGTAGGAATTCTGATAAGTATATCATTCTCTTGAGGTCTGAAGTCTTTTCTTATCGTCTAGGGAATATATCTCTTATCCTGTGGTCTAGATATTTTGTCTCAGTTGCTAACATTTTCTTTATGTATCAATGAACTGAACCTCTAAAATAACTCAGAGTCAAACATTTTGTACTCCACTTATTTTTATTGCAAGTGTGTTGTCAAGAATATCTGTAAAATAATTTAATCCTGTAGCCGTTATCATCAAAGTACACAGTTGACACACTAGGAGGGTGTGCTTTGATTTTCCTGTGATTTGAGTCTCTTCTTTCTCCCTGACCCCAGGAACGTGGTGTTTCCCCCTTTGAGAAGCATGGATCTTGAATTTCCTTGCTCCCATTTTTACTTATCTTTCTTAAGTCATTTTCAAAATTACGGTAACAAAGTTATCCAACGGATGTTACCTAATTCATGTGTAGAAGTTGATATTGCTGAAATACTTTCAATTACAATTTGACATATTTTAGCCTTAATTTTTGTTGTTTGCTAATAAAATAGTAATAATAACCAAGAATGCATTTTTATTATAGTTTTACAGTTACTTTTCTTTCCCATTTCAGATCTCAAAAAGTTTCTGTTATATGCCAAGGAATAATCGAACAACAGCAGTTTTTATTAAATGGGATGAATTTCCTAAGGGAGAAAGTCCTGAATTTTATATTTTAAAATACCAACTTGTTCATAATTTTCCTGAAAAAGTAAGGCATCTTTTTTTTTACTCTGATAAAAAGTAAGCATAGTGTAAATTTGTGACTAAATGTCACATCACAGTAGGAATTTGATAGTTATTGGCATTTATTTTCCCCCAATTTTATTGAGATAATAATTGACATATAACATCGTATAAATCTAGGGGCGCCTGGGTGGCTCAGTCAGTTGGGCATCTGCCTTGGGCTCAGGTCATAATCCCAGGGTCCTGGGATCGGGCTCCCTGTTTGGCAGGGAGCCTGCTTCTCCCTTTCCTCTGCCTGCCGCTCCCTGGACTTGTGTGCTCTCTTTCTCTCTCTGTCACATAAATAAATAAATCTTAAAAAAAATAAACCCAAAACATTTATAAGCCTAAGGTATACAACATAATGATTTGATTTATGTATATTGCAAAACGATGACCGCAGTAAGTTTAGTTAACATCCATTATCTCACATAGGTACAAATAGCTTTTTCCTTATGATGAGAACTTTTATGATCTACTCTGGAGCAACTTTCAAGTACACAACAGTATTGTTACTTATTCTCATCATGTTGTACATTATATCCCCAGAAATTACTTATCTTATAATTGGAAATTTGTGTCTTTTGATTATCTTCACCCAGTATTCCCTCACCTCTGGCAACCACTAATCTGATCTGTTTGTATGATTTAATTAATTAATTATTTATTTAAATTTTTAAAAAAGATTTTATTTATTTATTTGACAGAGAGAGACACAGTGAGAGAGGGAACACAAGCAGGGGGAGTGGGAGAAGGAGAAGCAGGCTTCCTGCTGAGCGGGGAGCCTGATGCAGGGCTGGATTCCAGGACCCTGGGACCATGACCTGAGCTGAAGGCAGATGCTTAACGACTGAGCCACCCAGGCGCCCCTGATTTTAGTTTTTTTAATTCCACATATAAGTGAGATTGGTATTTGTCTTACTCTGACTTATTTCACTTAGCGTAATTCCCTCAGGGTCCATCCATGTTGTCACAATGGCAGGATTTCCTACTTTTTTATAGCTGAATTGTATTCCTGTGTGTGTGTGTGTCTGTGTGTGCGCTTGCATGTACCAGATTTTCTTTATCCATTCCTCTTATCAATGGACACTTTGGTTGTTTTCCATATTTGGCTATTGTAGATAATACTGTAGTGAACACGGGGGTGCTGATATCTCTTTGGGATGGTAATTTTGTTTCCTATCTATATATACCCAGAAGTGGAATTGCTGGCAGTTCTATTTTTAATTTTCTGAGACCCTTCCATACTGTTTTCCATAATAGCTGCACAAATTTATATTCTCAGCAGTAGTGCACCAAGGGTTCCCTTTTCTCCATATCCCTACGTAGCATTTGTTGTCTCTTCTTTTTGATGATAGCCACTCTGATAGGTGCCATTCTGACACTGTAGTTTCAATTTGCATTTCTCTAATGGCTAATGATATTGAGTACATTTTCCTATGCCTGTTGGACATTTGATTATCTTCTTTGGAAAAATATCTCTTCAGTTCTTTGCCCATTTTTTTCGGATTATTTGCTGTTGTTTGTTTGCTTTTTGTTACTAAGTTGTAGGAGTTCCTTATATATTTTGGATATTAACCCACTATCAGATGTGTGGTTTGCAAATATTTTCTCCCATTCCATAGGTTGGCTTTTTCTTTTGTTGATTTTTTCTTTTGCTATGCAATTGGGATCTTACTTTTATTCATTAGTGTATGAAATGTTAGCATTTTATGAAATATCTTCATTAAGTAGTTGATCAAATTACCATTACACTTTTTCATAGGAATGATTCTATTTTTAATAATTTATATGCTATACAAGTAATTATTTGAGGTAACATCATTTTATGTAAAAATAAATATTTTATGTATATATTACATTCTATTTGAAAAATTGCTTCTTATGAAGGAAATATACAAAAGTCAAACTTTTAGTGAATGTACCTGACACAGAGTTAATAAACATTCCTTAAACAGATAAATCTAATTATTTACAGAATATCAAAAGCATTCTTGTAAACCCACAAGAGCTTTCAAAATCAATAATACTAGAGGAAAAGGAAGACTATCACATCATTCTACAGTCCATAAAATATGGACAAATTTTAAGTGAAAAGTCATTTAAAACCCGTAAGTAATATGTATTTGTTATTCATCTCCATTGCCTAATTGTAAAAGGGAAACAATTTTATTATCAGATAATCTGAATTTTATGGTGACTAACAGGTATATGATAGTCCAAAATAACATCATGATGGTAGTGTTTTTTTTTTTAAGATTTTATTTATTTATTTGACAGAGAGACACAGCCAGAGAGGGAACACAAGCAGGGGGAGTGAGAGAGGGAGAAGCAGGCTTCCCACCTAGCAGGGAGTCTGATGAGGGGCTCATCCCAGGACCCTGGGATCATGACCTGAGCCGAAGGTAGACGCTTAACGACTGAGCCACCCAGGTGCCCCGTGTTTTTTTTTTTTTTAACATAATGTAAATTTCAAAATTTAAAGGAAATTATAAATTAAGGCAGGAAGAAGATTTTCATTTTTGACATTTGATGTGTACTAATATGAATAGATAGGCATAGCAGAGATGTTACATGTCATCCAGATTATCTAAAAATATTATAAAGCGGATTTATAATCTAAGTCATTTATTTCAAGCAGAGGACAAGAAACTCCCATATAGTCTAGAAAATATTTTATAGTAGATAATTTGCTTTCCCATCGTGGTGATTCTTTTGTAATTCAACATCTTTTGTGTTTCATTCAGTTTTATTTGAATCCGACTAATTATTGTTCTTGATTTTTTAGGTGGTTTCTCAACTAGCAATATTAAAACAGTAGCAACAAGCACGAGTGTTTCTTTTAACTGGAGTGTGCTGTCTTCCAATGACATTTCAGTGTCAATATCTCTCAATAATTCTTCACGAATTATGCAAAATAATGTTACAGTTTATGAATGGGATAATTTAAAACCTGGAACCTTATATGCTTTTAAATTTGAATTTGAACAGTTGTATTTGGATTTTATAAATATATTTCAGAGACTGGATGTTCAAGTAGAAACAGGTATGCAGATATCTGGTTCTTTATTAATATATTATGTATCTTGTAGATAACTTGGTAGATGTATTGTTGTTTTCAAAAGTGGCTTACCCAAGTATTAGCCACAGAAAACTGCTTGTAAATGAACCAGCATAGTCCCTTTTTTCTAACTATGTCTTTCTGGTATTTGACTGATTTATTGAACAAGCTGGATTTAGCAAGTTTAAGAATTAACTTTGTTTCCTTCCAGCACTTTTTAAAAATGGAACCGAGTGGGTTCTCTTTTCTTTAACTCTGGCAATTATTGATAGCTTTTTAGGTGACTTTCAAGTTTCAATAAACAGTCTCATTCTCAGGTATTAATAGGTCCATTAAAATCCAATATAAAAATATCAATCTTTCATCCTATTTAAGGCTTCTTCATTATTCATCCCCGGTCAGACCTGATCAAAATTTAGAATACTACAAGGAAAAAGGGAATGTATGTTAAATTTTTTTTGTGGCTTCCTAGATCTACTTCCTTCCTCTACATGGTGGGAAAGGATTTAAGAGAAGAGGAGAGAGTCATAGCTAATCAGGGCAACATGCTGTGATGGGCTAAGAGTCCTATTTTAATACCCTGTATAGGAATAAACTTTGAAACATAGTACATGTTTACAAGTGAAGTGGAGAGAGAAACATGTCAGTAGGAAGAAAAAGATAGTAAGGTAATTAAAGCATCCCTTCTTCCCATCCGCCTTCTCCCCCCCTGTGAAAAAACAACAATTTCTTCAAAAGATCCTTCTCACATCTCCCTAATATGTTGGGTTGAAGCACTGATACAATATCAAGAGTTAAAGTACAGTATCTAATCTCAACAGGCTGGTATTTTCCTCAGTCTTTCAATGGTGTGCCATCTTAGAGAAGAAGGCTAAGTGTTTTCTGGAAGGTGAACCCATTTGAAGTCAAGTAGCAGTGGTAGAGAGCAGAATTCTTAGCAAGTGTTATATCTGGTTCTCTAAGATAAAAATAAACCTGAAAAGTCTCTAAAATAAACTTAAAAAAAGTCTCCACCAGCATAAGAGTAAGGGAAAGGAAGGGCAACCTAAAGTGACTTAGAAAGAAAAAAAAAATCTGTGGTTTTTATTTTAATTAAGTTATAATTGGACAATAATTCTGCATAATTAATTCTTAGAAACTACTTAAAAACTATTTTAATTGTTAGTAATTCATTTGCTACTTGAATAATAGCAACTTTAGCGCTTTTACTGGTTTGGGAGAAATATAGGGAAAGTGTACAATTAATGCTGTGAGGTTTTTATGATTAACTACTATAGATGTTAGAAATGTACTAATGAAATGTTATATTACTGAATTCATCTTTCACAAAACATTTTTCTTTTGGTAGGTTCATGTTCACAAGGATGGATAGCATTAAGAAATAGCTGTTATAAAATTAGCAAAGAGAGTACACCATGGAATATAGCCCAGCGACATTGTAGGTTATCCTTAAGTTCTGCACACCTTGTGGATATAAAAAATGAAGAGGAAAAAAAATTTATATTTTCACTTCTCAGGTCAAATAATCAAATAATAATATGGACTGGTCTTAATGATATGAAGGTTAGTAAATGCATATATCATGATAGAACTATTTTTGTTTCCTTCTTCCCTCCCTACCACTCTCTCTCCCTCCCTCCCTCTCTTCCCTCTCCTCCCCCCACCCTCCTCTTCCTTTCCCTTCCCTTTCTTTTTTCCTCCCTGCCCCCTCTTCCTTCCTTCCTCCATCATACACTAAATATTTATCGAATACTTCTTAAAAGCCAGACACTGTTTCTTTCTTTTTTTTTTTTTTAATATTTTTTTATTTATTTGTGAGAGAGAGAGAGAGAAAGAGAGAGCATAAGCAGGGAGAGCAGGCAAAGCAGGCAGAGGGAGAAGCAGGCTCCAGGCTGAGCAAGGAGCCCGATGTGAGACTCGCTCCCAGGACCCTGGGATCGTGACCTGAGACGAAGGCAGATGCCTAACTGACTGAGCCACCCAGGCATCCCCAGACATTGTTTCTTTTTGTTTCTCTATCTCAATCTTTCCCTCCCTCCCTGCCTCCCCACCACATCTTTTTAGAGCAGTTTTGGTTCATAACAAAATTGAGGGGAGGTACCAGAGATTTCCCACATATCCCCTTTCTCCACACATAAATAGCTTCCCCCCTTATCAGTATCCCCCACCAGAGTGGTACAGTTGTTACAACCGAGGAACCTACACTGACAACATCGTAATCACCCAAAGTTCATAGTTTACATTATGCTTCACTCTTGGTGCTGTACATTCTATGGGTTTGGACAAATGTATAATGACATACATTCATTATTATGGTATCATGCAGAATATTTTCATCACCCTAAAAATCCTCTGTTCTCTGCCTATTCATCTCTTCCCACCCCCTTCAATCTCTTTGTAGGCATCTATATCTTTCCATAATTTTGCTTTAATTTTGGTCTTCCTCAGACCTGTATGAAATGTAGGTGATCTCATCTATTTCTTCACTTATTTACCACCTAGCCCAATTGTTCTTAAATATTTAGCTAGCTCACTTTTCTCTTATGAGCTCCAGACATCCAATTTTCTTCTTTTCTTTTAGGATTTTTTTTATTTGACAGAGAGAGAGAGAGAGAGAGAGAGCACAGAGCACACAAGCAGGGGTAGTGGCAGGCAGAGAGAGAGAGAGAAGCAGGTTCCAGGCTGAGTGGGAGCCCGATGCAGGGGCTCAATCCCAGGACCTTGGGATTATGACCTGAGCCGAAGGCAGACATTTAACCGACTGAGCCATCCAGGTGCCCCTATCTAATTTTCTTCTGATTATCTCTTTTGGAATTTTCCATAGATGCTTCAGCATTGCCCAGACTGTCCTCTCCTTCCCACCAACCTGCTCCACTTCCTCTATTTCTCACCTCTGTGAACAACATAGTAATGTGAACCTGAAAATATGGAATATAGAAATTTTGTTCATTTTATTTCTTTTATTTCAAATATCCAGGTTTATGAAAGTTAATTTTACTAAAAGAGTTATAGAAAGATCTGAAGATTTTCTATTCAATACCAGTGAAATAAGGAATGTGTGACATTTTCTCCAACATTCCTATCACTATGGAATATCTCATGAAATTTCATTTTGGTCAGCTTTTTGTAGGAACACCCAACACCTAGCACAGTTATCTCTGCCTAGTCTGTATTTTCTTCTTGATGATCCATTTCTTAAAAATTTCCTGCCACTCGGGCAGCTGGGTGGCTCAGTCGTTAAGTGTCTCCCTTCAGTTCAGGTCATGGTCCCAGGGTCCTGGGATCGAGCCCCGCATCAGGCTCCCTGCTCCGCGGGAAGCCTGCTTCTCCCTCTCCCACTCCCCCTGCTTGTGTTCCCTCTCTCGCTGTATCTCTCTCTGTCAAATAAATAAAATCTTTAAAAAAAAAAATTCCTGCCACTCAAAAATAAATCTGTTCTCTATGGGATAGCCTGACCTGTAGTGACCCAAGGCAAATCAGTTTGATACCATTTTTTCTGTGGAACTTTGCATCAGCTTGGGGAAGACTATTGACAGTTCTTTTCTCTTTTTTAAATTTTTTTAAATTTATTTGAGAGAGATGGGTGGGGGAGGGGCAGAGGAAGAGAGAGTCTTAAGCAGACTCCACACTGAGTGTGAAGCCCAACTCGAGGCTCGATCTCACGATTTCATGACCCTGAGATGGAACCAAGAGTCGGACGCTTAACTGACTGAGCCACTCAGGCGCCCCTTACTGACAGTCTTTAATTGCATTTTCATCATTCTCTTTTTGAGCTTCCTTTAGCTTTTCATGGGCAGGGAATGAAGTTCTAATAGATTCCTCAAACCACAGTTGATCTCAGACATCTCACAAGCTTGCCTCCCAGCATGCCAGTCCCTTTTCAAGTAGACCAGTTAGTGTATATATGGTTGTTTCCTGCTGTTAGCATGATTGTTATAAACTGTCTTCTAGTAGATCTGGTTACTGGTTTCTGCTCTAAGGTTCAGGTCATATGGTCATGACAGCCAAAGTGAGGATTCCCAAGGTGTCATGATGGTTGCTGTGAATTATTCAAAGGGGTCTAAGATACAGTCTCTGCTTTTATGATACTTAAACATAATTTAGGAGGTAAATGAAATGTCAAAGTAACTACTAAGAAAAACTTCCTTTATACTAGTAGCCGAGTCCTGTAGTGTCTCCTAAGGGCTGAGCACCATGCTATGTGCTTCACTTGTGTGACATATGAGGAAATTGGAGCACAGGGAAGTTAACTTGCCCTTGTGGACATGCATCAGAGTCTGCTCTTAACCATTATACTCTATAACTTCTGTGGGAAGCTGGTCTCTTGAGGTTAGCATCAAAGTCACCTCTTGGGTTATAATCCCTATGACGGGTTGAGAAAACAATCACCCCATTCACTCATGCTGAATAAGTGTGAGTTTGTTGCTGGACTTTGAGGATAAAGACTGTGTCTTATTCATCATTGCGTCCCCAGCTTCTAGTTAGGGCCTGGCACTCAGCAGGAACGTAGTGAATGAAAGATTAATAGTTCTGTATTCCAGTCTGGAAAGTTTATACAGGTATCTCTCATTTAGATCTCACAACAACTTTATGAGGGAGGCACTATCATTATTCTCATTTATAGATAAGGAAAATGGAGCTCAGAAAAATCCTGGTCACACTGCTAACAGATGGCCCTGCCAGGCTTTGAATCTGTGTCTGTCTGACCAGTGCTTTTTGCCCTAAGCACTTATGCGTGCTGCCTCAAGCCTCTGTCTGTTTTCAAAGCTGCAGTGTCATATATGCAATCAAGCGGATTTTTGGGGGAAACAGTATTCCTCCATTCTGTTAGGTGGAATTGGAACGGATTGTTTTAATATCTCTTACCTGTGAGAATTGAGGTTGGTGATACTCACCAGTGGCATCCCTTAGTAGGAAGGTATCAGCAACCTCCCCTGATGCATATGCATATGACTTATTTGGTGACTTGAAATAACTAATCGGTAATGAATAGTGGGTCTGTACTTGGCATTGTGTTGAGCCTTTACATGCACTGCCTCTTTAATTAATTTAGGATGTAGGTTCTATTATTATATCCATTTTATGCATGAGAAAATAAAAGCTTAATGTGAGATTCAGCAATTTTCTTGAAGACATATGACTAACGGGTGAATAAAAGTGAACTCTGTCTCCAACTCAGAATAACTCATGAAGGATACATATATTTGAAGATATGACACTTCTCCTTCAAATTGGCTTAATTTTTACATCTTATTTCAGAAAGAAGGTCATCTCACATGGACAGATGGATCATCTTTTGGCCTTGAGAAGAATGAAATCTTTTCTTTTCCACTGCTACCCAAGAATGAAACAGATTGCTACATTTTACAGCAAAATGCAACTGGATCAAACTATTTCTTTACAAGATTTTTCTGCTCTGTTCCATTGCCATATATTTGCAAATATGAATGTAATTATTTTAATTAATATTCTTATACCATGTATCTCACTTTTATTATTTTAAAGATAGAATTATGATTTCTAATTACAATAATCCTCCTCTATGTTTTTTTCAGCACCTTCTCTGCAGGAAAACCTTTTGATCTATATAAAGGATGTTGGAACAACTGAAGTTGTATTTGGTTGGCATAATTTGAATGCTTGGAATAATTTGAATAAGTGGCTAAAACTGGGATATAAAATTATCATTAAGTATTATTTAGATTATACAGAAGAACAATATTTTGAAAGCATATCCCCAAATACTACAGAAAAAACAATTACCCAATTGTTTCCTGGCCAAATTTACAGATTTTTACTCTTTGCAATAAACGAATGGGAGACAAAAACTATGTTAAGTTCAGTATTCTTTGTTGAAACACGTAAGTTATAAAACCTCTGAAAGTTTTGAATTATTGAATATCATAATTAGCAGATATTTCCTGAGGGTCTGGTATTTTCTCGTAACACTCTCGGCATACCTAAATCTTTAATCATTTTAAATTATGATGAATCCATTTGTCTTTGGCTTTCCTGTTAAACTATAAACCCATGAGGGCAGGAACTATATCTTACTTGTCTTTTTTTTTTTTTTTAAAGATTTTATTTATTTATTTGAGAGAGAGAGAATGAGAGAGAGCACATGAGAAGGGGGAGGGCCAGAGGGAGAAGCAGACTCCCTGCCAAGCAGGGAGCCCGATGCGGGACTCGATCCAGGGACTCCAGGATCATGACCTGAGCCGAAGGCAGTCGCTTAACCAACTGAGCCACCCAGGCGCCCTATCTTACTTGTCTTAACAACACCGACTAGACTGTTGCCCACAGTGGATAATCAATACATTTTTGTGGAACTTAAGTTTTGATATGTGCTAAGAAAGACTATACTTTCAGGGATCATTTCTATAGTTTGATATGTGCTAAGAGCAGGAGATAAACAGACATGCATTATGGATTTGGGGAGGCTTATAATGAAGAGAATTAGTAAGGAGTAAAAGTAAAAGCAAATGAGATAGCAAAATGTAGGAAAATATGAGTCTAAATTCTCAATCACTAAGTGGTACATTTAATAAATGCTTTCTAGAATTCAGAAGATGGGTGATGGGAAGACTCATGGAAAGGAGAGGCTTAGATTAAACTTGAAGGAAGAAAAGCATGTTGTGAGCAAAAGTTTGGAGACAGGAGCTTGTGGAAAAAGAATAGTGTAGGTTAACTGGAAAAAATTTCCTCAGGCATGACAGTAAAATCAGTTGGAGTGGTGAAGTGGTACCAGATTTGGGAGTGCCAGGGACGTGAGTCTCAGATGGTTGGACTTGACCTTAGAAGCATTGGAAATCCACTAAGACTGCAGTTTCTAAGACTTGCTTTACCTTTTACAAAACACTTTTAATGCATAATCTCACAAAGGTCATACCTCAACCCTGGGAGTAGCTATATAGAAATGAAAAAACTGAGCTTCAGAAAGGTTAAGTAAACTGACCAGAGCAACACACTTTGTTAAGCCACACAGGAACCCAGATGGTCTTATTTTAACTCTTGAACTATTGCTTGTAAAGAAAGAAGAGGAATGTGTGTACTTGTGTGTGTGTGTGTGTGTGTGTGTGTGAAGGATAAGGACAGATACCGGTTTGAAGCTGATAATGTACAAGGTGCTTTTTAAAGAAAATTAACCTGGAAGGATGAATTAGGAAAACCACTGACTGGGATTGGATGAAATGGTTTGGAGTGGGGAAAGATTTCTGCAAGAGGATGAATGCCCGAGGTCTAGTGATGACAGGAATGAAGAATAAGGAATAGGAAGTCCCTGCTCTCTAGTGTGACAAGACACAGAAGGTAAAAGCCATGGAAGATGTGATCATAGAATGCCAGAAGTGCCATTTTTGGTGGTTTTGTTATAAAAATAATGATTGAACCAATAACGTGGGTCAAACACTTTGCTGAGTGCTCTCCATTCCTTATCTCATTTAATCTTCTTAATTCTCCAAGATAGCTACTACTATAATTCCCACTTTACAGTCAAAACAATGGAGGCTCAGGGAGTGTAAATAATTTACTCAGGGAGTAGAGACATACAGTGGAAAAGCCAGGACTCAAATCGTTTTCCTTTTCTCTCCAAACTAGACTACTATGGAAGTACTGAGAGGTGAGAGAGTACTCTGCCAGACTCTGTCACTAATATAATGTATTTTTCTGATCTTTTAAAATCTCCTAGGCCCATTATCAGCTCAAAATATCACAGTTACTCATGTGACCCCAACAGAAATATTTTTACACTGGAATCCTCCAGATCTTACATCTTTTCACCATTACCTTGTGACTATTTTGGATGTGGAAAACAATAAATCAGAAGAGGTGCTTGTTGAAAAACTCAACACATCGATGAAAATCGGAGATCTGAAATCTTTCCATCATTATCTGATATATCTATTCAGTGTAGCAGAAAGAGGAACTTTAAGCTGCTCTGAGAGACCTATTTCAGCCGTTACAGGTAAGCACAGGCACAATTTTGCTTTTTAATAAAAAATGTAAACTTCATATTTTGAAATTTATTTGCTGAAAATTAATTATGTTGATCCTTCATCGGTATGAATACTCACAGCTAAACATTTGTTTGAGTGTTGAATCAAAATTTAGCATAGATTCTATACTAAATCCGTTTAGATTTGCATGAACTCTTTAAACATCTGCGTTGTTCCTACCAGAGTTCCTAGAAGACATCTTTCTTATAATAGCCTTGGCTGGGAAATAAGTTATCATGAAACATGAAGATAAGTTCATCCAGTTCTTTTTAACAACACTAGATCCAACAAATTGGTCTGCATATTCACTCAGTTTTACTCAAATTCATTTTCTTACACAGTGTGATGAGTTGACCTCTAGGGGGCAGTATCATCCCAGGACTTTGGACAATTGCATTTCTAATCATTCACCTCCATATGCCAATTTTGAATTCTTGTCTAGAGCGTAATCACTAAAGTAATCTTTTAATTAAGCAATATATTTACCCCTTAAGTATAAGTCAATGTTTTTTTTAAAAGATAAAAGTATTGTATGAAACAATGCATAGCTAAACATGTTTTGGAGTATATTCCTGTGTATAATATGTGTATTGTTGGTGCATGTGTATTTAACATGCCTATATGCAAAGTTCTTTGGCTGAAATCCCAATCAAATCATACCAGCTAAAATTTAAACACGCTAGAGCTGAGGTAGGAGAAATGAAAAATGTGCACAGCCATAGATTAATTAGTGTTCTCTTACTCACTGGGAATACTTGGGATACTTTGAAAATAAGAACAACAAAAGGTACTATTTAATGAGAACTAAATGCCAGTGCTTAACATACATGTATTCAGTGTTGTAAATCCTAAGCAAAAGTATTTTTCCAAATGAATAGTAGATAGCCATGTTTTCTCTTCCTTGAGCGCAGACAAAGCACCTTTCAATGGATAAATTCTTGGTTGACTCTTTTACACTTACGAAGACGCTTTCTTTTCTTTTTCTTTTTTTTAAATTATATATGTTTCATGTGCACAACATTATAATTCAACATCTGTATACACTGCAAAGTGATCACTCAAAATTCTTTTTACCATCCATCATGCTACCCTTGGCCCCCTTCACCCCTTTTGCCCACTCTCCAACACAGATCCTCTCAGGTAACCATAGATCTCTTCTCTGTAAGATGCTTCCATTTTTAACTGACAGAGAGACTAGGAGGATTTATCACAGATTTGTTCATTTTGAAGTCAAATTAAAATCTTTTATGGCATGTACCTGTTTACTAGAGGGACAGGATTAAGGTACTTGTGTGTCTGCACTTTTAATTTTTGGGTCATTTGCTCTGTATATTAACTGTAAGGTGACACAGCAGTGCATATGTAGGAATTAGTAATCCAGTGCTCCTTTACTCTCTTAAGGTTAAGGCAATATCCTTTTTTCATTCATTATTCACTCAATAAATTATTTTTCTAGTATCAGGAGCCGTAATAGGTACTAGAGATGCAAAGATGAATAAAACCTAGCCTCTGCCTTTAAAGGGCTTATGTGCAAATAGAGTGAGACAAGTAAGTTAAAAAACAGTGATAATACTGCATTATAGTTACAATTATAGGGGTTCTGCTCTGGGGACTATGGGAGCGTAGAGAGGGATCAGTTAACCCAGAAGTCTTCTGGTGGAGTCATGAACTGCTTCATGAGGAAGAGTAGGAGTTAGCCAGGAGGCAGTGGGGAGGCAAGAGGATGCTGTAAGTAGGGCAAACAGCAAGTGCACAGGCAGAGAGGACCAAAGAAGAGGTATCTAGGAAAACCAGACACGGCTTTTAGAAGGGACTGACATTTGAACATTAGCAAATTGCAACTAGTTTGGCAAGGCTGGAGTACGGGAGCATGTAGAGAATCTAGAAAATGTAAACTAGGCACAGAACATGAAGAGCCTTCATATATATTAAGGAGTATATTTTATTCAGTAAAATTTAACTTTTGGGGGGTCGCAAAGTCTTTTGAGAATGTGGAAAAATTAATGGACCCTCTCCCATAAAAATACACATGCATGCACAGAAATTTCTGTGAGTAATAATAGGGCTATCACAGACTTACTAAATCTCATCTTTTCCTCAATCTCTACTTATGTGTGGCATTCAGTAGATTTCATCTAAGTCCTCCACTGAAGTGTTTGTAAGTTTAGCGGTTATACAGGAACAAAGATCTGAAGTTGTCTCACCCTGGAATCTTGTGGGCAGTTTGTCTAATTGGATTATTCTAGCATTCTCTGATAGTTTTACATACATAATTAATGCCAATGCCTAAAGTCAGACCAAGTACAATTGTGTGAAGTTGTATAGGATGAACAGATTATGGGTCTGACACAGAGTGATATTTTCCTGAGAACTTAAAACGTGGTGTTCTATTATGTTGATAGGAAGTGAATTCCCTATTTAATACCACAGCTTCCTCCCTACAGCCACTTCATTCCTGGCCTCTCTAACCTTAGCTTACTTTTTCTTTTTTTCCTTAACCTTATCATATCTAAAGTACTATATAATATACACATTTATTATATGATCGTTTATTGTGTCTTTCCACCTATTACAATATAAACTGCATAAGGTAGTGACCTTTGTTATTTTTTGTTGAAGCATTCTACATGCCTAGGTGGCTACCTGGTACATAGTAGGTTCCCATGCACCTTTGATGAAAAAATGAATAATCTTGGCAATGGGGACATTATTCTGATGGAACTCTTAAAAACCTAAAGAATCTGCCGAACACTCTAGTTTTCCTTGATGTGTAATGTGCTTAATCTTATTGACAAATCTTGCATAGTAATAACAAGACATATTTTTCTCTAAAATTGAGTCCATTTCAAGTCATGGTGCTGTAGGGATTTGCTAAATTTACTTTAAACATGAAGTAATATTGGATTAAGACATTTTTACTCCAGAGCAAGAGTAATGCTAACAATAAACTAAGATAAGTGTTACCTATTTATCTGTTTCTTGAAGGTATTAGTCCTCCTCAGAAGGTTCATGCAAAACCTGAAGATGTCGGAGAGGACAGTATGATTCTTCAGTGGGAATCCCCACCAGATGGCCATGAGGTCTACATTCAAATCAAACCCTCATCAGATACAAGAGAAGTCATGAAGCTTTTTGTAAGGGATGCTAATAGATTCAAGATTGATAATTTAACCCCTGGGATGACATATGACATTGGAATGGCAACAGTGATGAATGGGAACTTGAGTGAGCTGGTAACTATTCAACAAACTCTAAGTGAGAATCAAATATTTTTCATTCATAACAGATATCTGCTGATTTGGGGGTGTTGTGAAATATTCACTGACACACCCTTCTGGTAGTAGGTTTTACCTTTTTAAGTAGATTGTTGGTGTGCTTATCGAATGGTAGCCCAGGACCTGGAGTGGTTTGCATTCCTCTTCTCCTGAGAATGCTTAATGCATGAATAAAGGCAGCATTGTTTACAATTAGAAACTTGACCCTAAAGCCATACCAGCTAGCTTTGAATCTGGGCCCAACTAGTTGAGTGGCCCTGGACTATGTACTCAAACTAATTATGCCTCAATTTACCCATTTGTAAAGTGTGAGAAAATAATGGTATATGTTTTATGGATTTTCCGGAGAATAGCTGATTTAATAAAGGTAGGGACTCAGAACAGTGCCTGACATAATCACGATATGAATGTTTGTAATTATTAATGATCAAAACAAAGACAAGCTATTGTAGCACACTGAAATAAAATATTGACAGTATTTAAGAGGTTTAGGACCAAACCAACAACAAATCTCTATGTTTTTTCTCAAATAAGTTTAATTCACCCGATAGGTAATCATTGACAATCTATTAAGGAGGAAGAAAGAAAAAAAATGAAAAGTAAATAATATTTATGGCTATTTATAAATTGTGCTAAACATTAGGAGGGAAAAAAGCAACGTGATGTGATACAGAGTAACTGAAGAGGGGTGGGTGGTTCAAGTGTAGATAGACTGTAATGGGAGTTGCATTTGAAGGCACTAATGGATGAGAAGGAGCCACAGTGCAATCAGGTGGAGGAAGGGTACTTTAGGCATGAACACTTACCATAAAGGCACAAAGGCTATAAAACAGGGAAAAGATTGGTATATCTGAGACCAAAAAGGCTGGAACATGTGGTGTTTAATGAAGAGGGATAAGGGGAATATGAAATGATATTGGAGAGGTATTCAGGGGTTAGATCACATAGAGCTTGTAGGCTGTGCTTTTGAGTTTGTTTTAAGGGCAGTGGGAATCCATTGAGGGTTTTATGAAGGAGAGGGATGGTGTGATCTATGTTACAAAAATTTCCCCCTGACTATGTGCAAAGAATGATTTGTAAAGGGCCAGGGATGGGAGTAGGACAACTGGGTAAGAGTGTCATGGAATTTAGGCAAAAGATTATGGTGGACAAGGATGGGAAAGTGCAGATGGAAAGTAATAGATGTATTTTATAGTATGAAAGTAGGAAGTCTGAGCTTTGGTGATGGAGTGCATGTGAGGAATAAAGGAAGGGGGTTTTGACTTCTACCTAATTTGGGTAGAAAGAGGTAACTCTGAGGAAAGAAAGAACATTGGACCTCACAGGCCTTTTTGGCTAACAGTAGAGCAGCCTGATGGAAAAAATGCCTTGGTCCAAAAAACTATGTACCAGTAGTGTCCACACTTAACCAACATCGAATCTTCTCATTTTGTCCTCCAAAGACTAAAACTAATGAATCACTGAACGCTACATCAAAAACTAATGATGTACTATATGCTGGCTAACTGAACATAATTAAAAAAAAATACTAAAACTAAATTTGTGTATAGCACTTTCATACTTAAACTTCTGAGAAAATGTGCCTGAAGATAATTATCATAGGAAAAAGTTAGGAAAAAAGAAAACACCTGAAAAAAAGATATTCCTAAAAAGAATTATTTCATGACCATCAAACAGCCCAAAATTTTTATTGGCAGAATGGAAGTACTAAAATTAAAATTCATAGATGGCAAATGAACTGTAACCAATGATTAGCAGTATGAGGTTAGAGTGTCCCCACAGTGTCTTGGTGCCTAAGTTTTCTCTCTCAAAATTTAGATCATTGAATACATTTTTAAATTGACTTCCAGCTCAAAAGTCCTATTTTTCCTTTGAGTCCAGGGAACTCAGCAGATTTCAACCTCTCTGCCATCTAAAATATAAAAATTTTATCTCTCTTTCTAGAAGGTGAGCTTCTTTGAAATCTTACTCAGCCTTGTATCTCCAGGTATAAGCACAGTTCTTGACTCTGTTTAACTCGAACACATTTGTAAAACTGCTCTCCAGCATGGAAGCTGAAACATGATTAACATATATAAATCCTAGGAAAAATGATAGAATTTGGGGGTTTGAAGTTAGGACAGAGATCTTGCCAATGCCTTACCTGATACCCAATTCCTAGCATAGAGCCTCTCATTATTTTGTAATGCACACCTGTAATTTTCCTTTATTATAAGGCCATGTCTGTTTTCTGGAAGTATCACAGACAGAGCAGATCTACTCCCTGATTCACATGAAAGGACATCAGTTGTTTGGAAATAGCCATTAGGTGTTCCTGGTTTCTATAGTTTCTTCCTTTCTGGTGAGTTATCTTTAGTTCCTTCAAGCATATCACTATTTCTTATAATTCTGTTGGCCTTTCTATTCAGTTCTTAACCTTGGTAAACACAACTGGCATCATCAGATTATTTATCATTCATCATTTTTATTTGTCTCAGATGATAAATATTAACCTATCCCAAAGTGCATAAATAGAAATTAATTCTCTGTATGCATTCATTCAACAAACGTTTGTTGATAATTATTATTTACCATGTCCTATTTCTCTTTCTTCCATAGACTTCGAGACAGTTAAGCATAGAGGGACATTTACCTTTTAATGACCTTTTGTAGACATGTAGAAGAAAATAAAACTTACGTGTTCATTGACTTTCCTTTTCCTTTCGAAACATATTTGTCCATGTCTCTAATTATCCTGAAAATAACTAGCAAAACTTGATTTCCAGTTATTATTGTGATGCACCTGAACTGTAACATGTGACCTTTGGGAGAAGGCAGTGCTTAGGAGCACAGACCTTGGAACTGGATTGCCTCAGTTGGAATTCCAACTCCGCGATTATCAGCTTATATCCACTGGGAAGTCCCTCAACCTTTAATGACTCTCTGCTTCCTTCTCTCTAAAATGGGAATGATAATAATCTTATCTACTGTATGAAATTAATAAAATTTAAGGGCTCAGACACCAAGCAAGCACTATGAGAATGTTTATTGTTGTGATGATTTTTATTTCTCAGTAGGACTGGACTGATGGCTTTGTGGAGTGAAGAGCATCCCTAGTGTTTCAACCACATTAAAGTCATTTGTCTATGTAGTCTCTCATTGTTGGAGAATTAACTGTACTCCTTTTCCTGAGGGAAGGAGAGCTGGTATTTGAGTCTCCTTTTTTCCCTCTCAGTATAGAAGAATAAATTTTAAGATAGACTGGAAATCTCTGAGACCTCATTCTTTCTTGCCTATAATAAAAGCCTTTGAGTTTAGCCTTGTTCCATTTATCTTATATTGAAAAAACCTCGCACAGCCCCCAGTGCTATCATTTCTTTTGAAAAATCTTTTTCAGGAAAATGAGTAAGGATAAAGGTCACAGTCACGAAAGTGGAGACACCAAGAAGTCTCCAGAATATGGCAATACTATTTATTTATTTATTTATTTATTTATTTATTTATTTATCTATTTATTTATTTATTTATAGGCTATGCTTTCTCTCATTTGAGTTTCCAGAGGTTCAGAATACAGGTTTGAAGAGAAGAAAGAACTTTGTCCTGTTGTACACTTTTCCGGCCTTTTTGTCCATCTGCCTTAATATGTCATTTATTGATGCCATTGGTCCCATTTCCCTGAACAAGTGGAACTGATTAAAAAAACCCACATTTACCCACTATAGAGAATGTCACAGACTCTATACGCTTTTAGAAACTAAATTAGATAATGCCTATTTAAAGCATTGTCTTTCCTTAGAAAATATCTTCAGCACCTAGGAACACGGCGGAAGTGAACTGTTTCCATGACTATATTGGCCACTTATTTCCAATCTCCAGATATTTAATTTCTGCCCAAGGCAGATTTAGAAACTTCCAGATTATTGCCCACACATTTAAATGGATTGGATACTTGTAGGATGTCATACTAGCCTTAGAAAAATCATACTTAATGTAAGAGCTTTGTAACTGAAGAGAGCTGTAAGGGATTTAAAGAAGAAACCCACAAAAAACAGTGATGACAGAAAAGGGGAAGTTAATATAACTGGAAAAAGAAAAACATGGAAAAAGTGCTTTGAAACCCAGTAGTATACCATATGGTATTTGTTATGGTTAATATATTGAACATTTCCTCATAACTACCCAGACTGAAAAAGGCAAGAAAGTTATATGTTACAAATGAATGAATTGATGGAGATATGGCACAGATTTTATGTTCTAGAATGCTAATTATAGGTATGTGTTTAAATCCTTTTACACAGTACTGGCTCTGGGTAAACTGGCGGAATCACATTATCAAATACAGTATCATTGACTTAGAACAAGTTCCATTGCATCAAACCAGATGTCACAAAGAAAACTGAAAAGCAAAGTCTGTCCAATTATTCTCTGGAAGAAAGAATATTTCCTCAGAATGTATATCTTAGAAGAAGATATCTACTTAGAAGAAAGACAGATCTAAGGATATACCCTATAGTATTTCAATAATCCACAAATAGAGTTGAAATTAAAATTGACCTGAGGAAAAAAATAATGTGAATAGAAATGATCTAAAATTTCAAATCTGCTCTAAATGATACAGTAGAGGATTACAGTACAAGAAAGCTCTTACGTAGAGGTCAGCGAGAGTGTGAAATGTAAGCGAACCCTTCCTCTAAACTGTTGCCAGGACTGTGCTCCTAAAAATGAAATGAAATGTCTGTTCAAAATCCCTGTGCCTGCAGGATAAAGTCTGATGTCCTTAGCATGGCATGCAAAGCCCCTTGCAGACAGCATCCAGCCTCAGAGGTGGCCTTCCACGCCTGATCCCTGTTCCTCACATACCCCAGGCTTTAACCACCCTGAGAGCCTGGCATGTGCCGGGAACTAAGCTCTTTGTATATAAATACAGCTCTCATTGAATTGTCACAATGACCTTTCAAAGTAGATACTAGTCTCCTTTCATTTTAGGGATTAGTAAACCAAGGCACAGAGTGACTTAGTAACTTGCCAAAGATTAGTAACTAATTATCAAAGACTAGTGATTAGTAATTTGCCCTGCTAGTTAACAGCAGAAAGAACTTGATATTCCCTGAATACACAATGATGATGATGATGATGATGATGATGATGATGATGATGTCCTTTTTGGTTTCCATGGTTTTCTCTTTGTCTGGAATTCCCTCCTTACCACCTCACCCCACCACACGCTCTTTCTGGTAAACTTGTACTACCCTTTAGGATTCAGATAAAACATCTTAGATTCTGGAAGCCTTCTCCAATGATCTCTGCTAGAATTGTTTTCTTCCTCTCTTCTCAACAGCTTTTTGTTCATGTTATCAGCTCAGCTCTATCCATTTGGGATTCTAGTAAGTGATTTGTGTATCTCTTTCTTGAGATTGGGAACTCTGAGTGCAGGAATCTGGCATTATTTACTTTATTTAAGCACTTCTCCTAGTATATAGGTTTTCAAAAGCATTGGCTTAATAAATAGATAAAAAGGTTAAAAAAAATCGGAAAATCTCAGATTCTTAGGTTTTGGAGACTACTACTGAGAATCAAAAAATGAAAGTTAATCAGGTGCTTCCAATATATATGTACATACACTCTCTCAGAATGTCCACCTTGTTTTTCTGTCTAATAATGACATAGTAAACATAAGTTTGCACAGGCATTTAGTATTTTTGCATATTCTAGAACATGCCAGACAAAATAGAAATGTATTTGAAATTTAAAAAAACCCACTAATTATAAATCTCTCTTTTTATTTTTCAGAGCCCAAACCAGTCCAAATTGTCATCCCATATGAAAGTCATAGTACCTCTGTAATTTTATTTGTTCAAATGCCTGATCTTGGAGTGTTTGATGGCATACATATTGTAATTGAAGGAGGGCCAAATGTTACTAAGCCTTTGAAACATGGCAATAAAATAATTGTTGGCAATTTAATCCCAGGCACAGAATACAATTTTTTTGTTTCCATCATCAGTGGGACTAAATTAAGTAATATGTATTATGTGCCTGCTGTAAAAACATGTAAGTATTTGGGGACTTATATAAGTTTTTTCTTGATTTTGATTTTGTGTACCATTTCATAGTAGTAGGCTACATTCACTTCAATGCAGTTATTTTCATAATCGCAAAAGCCTTACTACTGAGCCTGATCTTTCATTGCTCGAGTATAGAGAAAGAGCTAACTTTATGTAAAATTGAGAAGTCATGAATTTTTTAAATCTATCCATTAACAAAAAATGTATGTGCATATTAATCAGAATTTACAATGACTTATTTCAAGAGTGAGGAATGTGAATAATTTTAGGCAGATTATAAGAACTAGGTTATATTTTTTGAGTCTAGAGACACTTAATAGTGTCTCTCAAAGCACATAATCTTAGCATGTGTTTGCTCTCTCCATGCTGCCCTTTGTCTGGAAAGAACTAGTATATATTTTCCCTACTACTTTGAATATTTAAAATTAGTATGTATTATATTTGTTCATACCAGTACTTACATTTTGAATTTCATATCAATTTTGATTTATCTTTTCTTTAAGCCACTCACAAATTCTACAAATACTCATTTTGAACATTTGAGACACATGAAATTTATCTAAGATATTGACCCAGTAGATATAGAAATGAATGGCACAGAGTAATAAATGCCATACAAAAATCATATGTAGTCTTAAAAATATTATGATTTTGACTATAACATATCCAGGTTCTTCATGTTTTGCTCTTTTGGTCTTTAAATCTACACATATATTATTATACCACTATGCGTCTTCTTCCTCTCGAATTGTAATCTTTCCATTACTGTTTAAACTCAAGTTTTCATAAAATACTCCCAAACTGGTATCACCAATCACATTATTATAACAGTACTTTAGCATATTCATAATCAGCTCAGTATATGTTTATATTTTATTTTTGTTTGTAATTTTTATATACTTTTTATTATCATATCTGTATTTTCTGTCTCTTCCTTATATTATAAATCATTATGGGCAGCGTTATATTTGACAGTTCTTGTCTTTAAAAATAATTAGTACTTGATCATCTAGATATATCAATTTTGTGATGTAAGTGGCAAAATATATCAATATATAAGATGATAATCTAAAGCTTCAATTTTTTAAATTTTTCTGAAAATTTCTTTTTCTGTATGCTGAATGGGGTCTTTAAAATGGAAAATATAACCATTAAAACTCATCAGATAAAATTTCATTTTAGCTTTTGCCAATATCTGATACAAAGAGGATTCTTTTACTCCCTTGTCTGGACTTCACATTTTTCTCTCTGTTGTCTTTTTAGCTATGGTAATAGATTCAGAAAGCTTTAATCTCTTTTTCTTCTTTTGAATATTATGCAATTTGTAACCGTGAATTTGCTGCTATGTAGTTTTTGCTGCAAAACCAAAATTAGCTGCTTGTTATGGTGTTTGCAATGACTCTGAGTATTGCAACTGATTATTATATTTAATGAACTGTCATGGATGTATAAACTATTTTAACTTAGAATATAGAGATGGTTGATTAATAAGCTTTATTGTTCTTTATTCACATTGTGGTTTTTTTTCCCTTTAAAGGGATAAATTAAAAGAAAAACCCAATTAGAAAACATACAAGAAGAATTTAAATGTGTTGTGTGTTTTGGGTAGGTCTGGAAGCACCATCAAATATCCATGAGGGCAAAGTGACAGACTCTTCCATAGAAGTTCTCTGGAATCGCGCTGATGGGAATTTTCAGCATTATGAAATCACATGCATGAACTGTACTCCTGCTTTCATGGTACATTACAGGCCGCTCTTGGAGGCATTAAACTTGAGTCTTTCATGCTGAATCCAATATTACTGCATCCTTACATTAGATAGTAGTGAAACTAAATAACCCCATGCTTATTTGGTTGTGTTGAATTGTGGAACATTTTTAAAATGAACATGTGCTAATTTATTCTTTTGGATTGATAGGTCCAGAAGGTAGTTGCAGAAGCAGCAACGTTCTCTAACCTGGATCCTGCCACGGTGTACACTTTTTCAATTCGCACTGAAAAAGAAGGTTTTAAAGACAGCATTCCTAATATCAAAGAAATACAGACAGGTATAGCCTGTGTAAGCACTTTAGGTATTATTCAATGGTCAGATATTTATTTCATTCTTTAGGGAAGATTTAGTAAATAGTTTATTCTTTCCAGATTTTCTTTATGGGCAGGCAGTTGTCATCTCTTGTCTCTCTTTCTGTTTCCCCTTATATGGGTTAAAATAACCTCTTTTGTATATGTATTGCCAGGCAGGAGAGTGGCTAATTGCCTGGGGTCTGGCCAGATTTTCCATTTGCGATTTAATTTCTTCATTGTTCAGTTAAGCAGACAATGAAGTGACATTTCCCCAGTGTTAGCAACTTACTCCCCATGGCAGATGGCGATTATTCCATGCTAGTCACATGAAATAAGGGATGATTGGGAAGGATGTATGTAAAATGTATACATTTTCATATCTAGATGAAGTAAAAATTTTTTTTTAAAGATTTTATTTATGTATTTGAGAGAGAGACACACAGCGAGAGAGGGAACACAAGTAAGGGGAGTGGGAGAGGGAGAAGCAGGCTTCCCGCTAAGCAGGGAGCCCGATGACCCTGGGACCATGACCTGAGCCCAAGGCAGATGCTTAACCGACTTAGCCACCCTGGCACTCCTAAAATTTTCAACTCTTCTACTAAAATAGCTATTTTAGTGAGTCTTTTTTTTTTTTAAGATTTTATTTATTTATTTGAGACAGAGAGAATGAGAGAGACAGAGAGCACATGAGAGGGGGGAGGGTCAGAGGGAGGAGCAGACTCCCTGCAGAGCAGGGAGCCCGATGCGGGACTCATCCGGGACTCCAGGATCATGACCTGAGCCGAAGGCAGTCGCTTAACCAACTGAGCCACCCAGGCGCCCCTATTTTAGTGATTCTTGACACTGATATTATGGGAACATTGATTTATGTATTTAGAAACTGGTCATGTCTGGTATTCCTTTACTATAATAACACAGAATGGAATTGGGAAAGAATATTTTGGCAGTTTTGTTCCTTTCTTATACATGGAAGAATTTTAGAGACGAAACAAAATACATACTGTACACTATTTCATTTAGCTTTTTTTCCATAGGAAACAGGGAAGCATTTCATATTTAGATTTCAATGAACTTTCCTACTGATTAACCTTGTTACTATTTGGTATTTAATTAGAATGAGTCCGAAAAATCATTAAATATTTCTGAGATTTGTGGTGTTGGGAAGAAAAATAATTTTCTCTCTGCCCTTCTAGGTCCTTGACTGAGACCCCACCCCCAACCCCTCTAAGACAGATCAACAGGAGAGAAATAAACAGAAATTTAATAACATGTGTACTTCCCTGCATACATGGGAGAGACCCAGGGAATCTGAGTAACTACCTGAAATGGCCTAAACCACTACCTTAAATACCATCTCCAGCTGAAGACAAAAGAAAATGTTGAGGGTGAGGGAGGGGGTAAGGGAGTCAGTTATGGGAGGCTACCAGAAAGAGCACAGTAAACAAATGTAAGGTTGTTATGCAGATTTAGGTCTGTCTGCTCCATTGATAAGAGTTTCTAGAGATTTAGTCAGACTTCTCTGCCTTGTAGAGGGAGACACTCTTATGAATGGAGATTTCCCTTATAAATGTAAATGTCTTTTACAAAGGGTAACTTTTACTCAGTTTTCAGAGTTTCTCCTGTCTGCTGTTTCTTAAAAATAACCAGCTCAAAATAATCCTTACGGCAAAGAGGAATATTTTGGGGTGGCATATTCTGCTCCTCTTCAGTGGTTGCACAGGAGCAAGATATAATCTCTCCCTACATTTTTGAGGCAAGGGAAATATTGGTTACAGTACTACAATAATACATATTGGCTCTATTTTAAAGTTTAAAGTGATTGTTGCTGTTTTTTGTTTTTTTTTTTTCTTTTTTGACTTTTAACTTTTCGTATGTACCAGGAAGAATAAAAGGAATGTCTTGCTTACCCCCAGAGTTTGCAGAAAGTAAAACAAATCTTGAGAGTGTTTCAAGGCTGTTTCAGAGCAGGTGCTTTGTGAGGTAGAAAATGTTATTTTATGTGTATGTTTTATGATATAGCCCCAAGTGCAGTTGAATTTATGAACCATAGTAGAAACTCCAATGCAATAACTGTTAGCTGGCCTTCAGCTAGAAGTCTTCTGGATGGATACATTATTTTAATATCCAGCGAAAGCTTAATGAAAGAGGAAATCCTGCCTTCCACAAAAAGGTATGAAAATATTGAAAAGAAATTGTGTCAAGTTACATGGAACACGAGATTAACATTTTATATATATTTTTGAAAAGCTATATTAGTGGCTTAATATAAACAGAAATTAGAAAACTGAACTGTAAGACAACTTTTCGGACTACAGTGTGATTAGAATAACTGAATCAATCAGATACACAGTAACAAATTCTTTCTGCAAATAAATAATTTTAAATCAATTCAGTATATCTCATGCTTGTATATACAATACACACTTTTTGACTTAATTGAATTACTCTGTGTAAGAAGCTATGATTTCTCATTAACTATTTGTGCTTAACAATAGAAGATTGTTTCCATGATAGGCAGTAAAAATACCACGAGACTTAAATATAAAATTCTTTCTGTAGACAGTGTGAGAAAATGGGAGTTTTCCAAATGTTTCTGAGCTGTTTTAATATGTGATTTTTTTTTTAATGTGTAGGACCTTCATATTTAATAGCCTTTCTTCAGGGACTGACTTTTTAATTAGCATTATAACTACCAAGGGACTGAAGAGAAGCCATCCTACTGTCCTCATGGTTAGCACTTGTAAGTTTATTTTATATTTAATTGACTTTTCATGGGTAAAAAATAATGGAAATGGTTGTGTTTAAGCCAATATCTAATTAAAATTGAATGAAAATGGAAGTGGTTTATGGCATGCTTGAAGAGAAGGAGCACTACATTTATTTGGAGAACGCCTGAGTTATATTCCTGTCTCCATCACTTATTAATTATGTGACCTTGGGCAAAACTATTAAGTTTTCACTTAGAAAATGAGAATAATTATTCCTGCCTAGGTACAAAATCTTGTTACTAAGATTCAAGCACAAAGCTCTTTGTGCAAGTGCAAAGTACTCTAAACCTCAAGCTATTATTGTCATGAAATACTCAATATTTTTTCTAATATTTTGACTATATTTAACATTTTATGAAACACAAAACAAAACCTGGAGTATGAAAAAATAAGTGGTACTTTTTATTTATTTACTTATTTTTAAAAAAATAATTTATTTATTCGGCAGAGAGAGCACAAGCAGGGGGAGCAGCAGGCAGAGGGAAGGGGAGAAGCAGGCTCCTTGCTGAGCAGGGAGCCTGACACGGGGCTCAATCTCAGGACCCCGGGATCATGACCCGAGCCGAAGGCAGATGCTTAACCAACCGAGCCACCCACGTGCCCCGGCACTGTCTTTTTAATTGCATTATTTGGGTTCAGTTGGCCTCTTCTGACCTTGTTAGCATCACTTCCATGTATGCCTGCCCTGAACATGTGCAGTGTTCCAAAAAGCCCTTTCACTTGTGGGGCCCAGTCACATGCAGGTACCAGTGCCCTGTCAGTGTGAGAGGAGGCTTAATCTCAGAATTTGCAATGTGGAGGAATAGAAAGCACTGGAAGATGAGCAACAGTCAAATCAATTCCTGGAAAATACACTGAAACATTTGAGCACTTATGATTCACGAGCATGGTGTTAGGTGCTTAAGTCACCATATTGGATCTACCCAGGCCACCTCCAATGTAGGTTAAGGCTCAGAGGTGTTCATTCCTCATCATGGAAGGTGAGATTTTTTTTTTGGGAAGGTGAGATTTTTAACCCAGTTATCAAACTCCAAAACTGATATGAACTTGGCTGCCTCTCACAAAGACCATCCTAAGAAATAGCAGAAATAGATGAGAAACAGCTTCATTTTTATAAATTTTATTTAAAATTTGTTTTTTTTAATTCCATATTCCCCCTGTATTATTGCTTTAAAGATTTTTTTATTGTTATGTTAATCCCCATACATTACATCATTAGTTTTAGATGCAGTGTTCCATGATTCATTGTTTGTGCATAACACCCAGTGCTCCATGCAGAATGTGCCCTCCTCAATACCCACCACCAGGCTAACCCATCCTCCCACCCCCCTCCCCTCTAGAACCCTCAGTTCTTCAGAGTCCATCGTCTCTCATGGTTCGTCTACCCCTCCGATTTCCCCCGCTTCATTCTTCCCCTCCTGCTACCTTCTTCTTCTTCTTTTTTTTTTTCTTAACATATATTGCATTATTTGTTTCAGAGGTACAGATCTGTGATTCAACAGTCTTGCACAATTCACAGCGCTTACCAGAGCACATACTCTCCCCAATGTCTATCACCCAGCCACCCCATCCCTCCCACCCCCCACCACTCCAGCACCCCTCAGTTTGTTTCCTGAGATTAAGAATTCCTCAGATTAAGAATTCCTCATATCAGTGAGGTCATATGATACATGTCTTTCTCTGTTTGACTTATTTCACTCAACATAATACCCTCCAGTTCCATCCACGTCATTGCAAATGGCAAGATCTCATTCCTTTTGGTGGCTGCATAATATTCCATTGTATATATATACCACATCTTCTTTATCCATTCATCTGTCGATGGACATCTTGGAAATTTGTTACCAGTGCAAGTTTCTTTGCTGCTTTGATCTGAGCTGTGCGATTATCACTGTTACCATCACTGTCATTGTCATCATCATCAAATTGGTGCTTGTTGTAGAGACTTTGCTTAGTATTTTCTATGCTTTTTATCACTTAATTCTGAATGACAGCTTTTATTCTATCGATCATAATGAGATGCATGTTGTTACATTTTTTATAAATGGGGAAACTGATGCTTGGAGAATTCTTGTAGCTTATACAAGATAACAAAGATTTGACCTTGGGTTTTCCTGACATCAAATTTTGCCTTGTAACCACTGTGCTTCACTAGAAAGGCTACTATGTCTGTCATAGGAAGGACACTACCCATTCTTGGCTCTGTGACTTTGTACGAATCCTGATTCTGTTTGGACTTCAAGATCTTCATTTCTACTTTCATATTTCATGATGTTGCTTTGGCTGTGTTTTCCAAGACAAGGCTAGTAACTCCCCCCCCCCCCAATCTTTTCTACTTTACTATTTGACTTTTATCTTCTACTGTATATATTAATAATTTTTTATCTTTCTGTACCTCCCTTTTCTGCAAGCCACCTCAACTCCATTTGGAGGTAGATGGACTATTAATAAATGTATAAAATGAAGCTAAAATATATTATGGGAATTTGGAAGCATAGTAAATTAATTCCAGTTAGAAGGGTATATGCACCACAGAAAAATAAAAAAGATAGTGAATCAGTGACTCAGGTTTAATTCTACCACTGAGCTAAATTCAAATAAACTTAAATCAATATGTAAGTAGGGACAAAAAAATCTCATGCTAAATTTGAATTTTAGAGATGAAATTATTCCAATAAAATATTAATGTTTTGTTTCCCTCAGTTAAAAAAAGCAATGCAATGTCACTTTTTAATATAAATTAGAAATAGAGTCATGTTATTAATTTGAAGACTTAGATTCAAGAACCTTCTCAGATATAACATTTAAAGGGAAAAGGAGTTTGTGAACTTACAGCAAGGAGGATAGATCAATCTCTTTATGCAGTGCATAAAATTGTAAGTTAAAAATCCCAATTGTAGTAACTTCATACTGAGTTCTGCTATAAGAAAAAAGAAATGTTAAAATCCATAATTTATATAATTTTATTATGGGAAGAGGCTTTCTAGAAAATTCTTTTTTCCCTTCCATTGCAGAGTTGGGGAGACTGAGATTCAGGGTAGTTAGCTTGCACAAGATCACATAGTGCTAAATTGGACTGGAAAAACCTCTGTATCCTAGGGCTTTTCCATAGTGTGACAGTCAAGGGCCTTCTTTTTTTTTTTTTTAACATTTATTTAAATTCAGTTTAGTTAACATATACCGTATTATTAGTTTCAGGGATTGAATTAAATGATTCATCAGTTGCATATAACACCCAGTGCTCATTACCTCAAGGACCCTCCTTAATGCCCATCACCCAGTTACCCTTTCCCTCCACCTACCTTCCCTCCAGCAACCCTCAGTTTGATTCCTAGAGTTCAGTGTCTCTTTTGGTTTGCTTCCCTCTCTATTTTCATCTTATTTCATTTTTCCTTCTCTTCTCCTATGTTCATCTGTTTTGTTTCTTAAATTCCACACATGAGTGAAATCATATGGTATTTGTCTTTCTCTGACTGACTTATTTCACTCAGCATAATACCCTCTAGTTCCATCCACATCGTCGCAAATGGCAAGATTTCATTCTTTTTGATGGCAGAGTAATATTCCTATATATATATATATATATATATATATATACACATACCACATCTTCTTTATCCATTCATCTGTTTATGACACCTGGGCTCTTTCCATAGCTTGGCTATTGTGGACATTGCTGTTATAAGCATTGGGGTGCAGGTGCCCCTTCAAACCACTATGTTTTAATCCTTTGGATAAATACCTAGTAGTGCAATTGCTGGGCCATAGGGTAGCTCTATTTTTAACTTTTTGAGGAACCTCCATACTGTTACTCAGAGTGACTGCACCAGTTTGCATTCCCACCAAGTGTAAGAGGATTCCTCTTTCTCTGCATCCTCGCCAATATCTGTTATTTCCTGAGATGTTAATTTTAGCCATTCTGACCAATGTGAGGTGATATCTCATTGTGGTTTTGATTTGTATTTCCCTGATGCCGAGTGATGTTGAGCATTTTTCATGTGTCTGTTGGCCATTTGGATGTCTTCTTTGGAAAAATGTCTGTTCATGTCTTCTGCTCATTTCTTATCTGGATTTTTTTGTTTTTTGGGTGTTGAGTTTGATAAGTTCTTTATAGATTTTTTTAAAAAGATATCATTCCAATGTCTTATTTCATTGCCCTTATTTCATTGCCCATAGATCCACACCCACCATCAGATTTGATGATTTTGGGGCAGGAAGAAAACACAATATATTTGTCTTGGAAATTTCCACAAGGAGGCTTTGAAAAGTTTCAGGTAAAGAACAGCGCTGCTATCATACAACCCTGATGTTTAGTGGGGTCTTTATTTCACTCTTTGTTTTTATCCTTTCTTTTGCATAATGGTTTTAGAAACTATTCTACTTTTAACATAAGATTTTCCTCCAAAGTAAGTTTTCTATTTACTGCTTTAAAAGTACAAGGTTCATCACGGGAAGTGTTCAAATATGAATCAAAGCTGAATACTTTAAAAGAGTTTGGTTTTCAACAGAGGTAGACATGTGCACACATAGTACAAGGAAGTGAATAAAGGGATGATGGTGCCAGAGAGTAATGCTTAGGTGACAGCACTGGCCAGAACAAAAATTTGAGCTGTTAAAGCTGAGTGATGTGTCATAGGCTCCCTTTCAACCTCATCCTAGAGATTTAGTTGAGTGGAGACTTCTGGCCAATGGAGTAGGAGAGTAAGATATATGGAGAAGCCACTTTTCAACTGTATCTATTTTTATTTGTAGTAAGCATGTATTTTTTTGTTGTCTTTTGCCATTAATAATGTAACCTGGCATCACATGAAGAAATATATCCACCCTGCATCCTACATTGTATGGTTTACAGAGTAAACTTTTCCATACTTTCATAGCAGTAGGAGATGGTAATTTGAGTTACAAATAATAGAAAACAACCTGAAATAGTTTAAACCATAAAGAAAAAAATGTTTTATTAATACAGGAGTGCTTCATGGAGACCAAGGAAAAGGCTATAACTGGGTGTTAGGAAGACCTACAATCAGATATTTTGTGGCTATGGAGAATCCAGGGATTATTTTCTTTTCTGTCTACTTCTACTCATCTGCCTTATTTTTTTTTTCTAATGACCAATTTTCTTTGCTAAACAATCCGTGTGGTGAGGGAAAGAATGCTGTATACAACTTCCGAGTACAAATGGTGCATTACCAGCCACAGAGAGACAGATTCTCCTTAAATTCCCATGGGAAGGACTGTGATTATTCCAAATTGGATTAGATACTTAGTACAGTTCCAGTTAACTGTGCTTATAGGTCCCAAATCATGTAAAAAATGGTGGCCACAGGTCTGTGGGGGATAGGGTTATAAAAACAATCATTAGATTTAGGGCAAATACAGCAAAAGATGTTTCCTATAAATAAAAAATAATACAAATTTAATAATTTATAAAATCAGTGCAATCTAAAAGGAACCAGAGCAATAAAATTACCAGATACTTGATACGAACAGATTAGTATATCTGGGTTTTATAGTTGAGTATGAATTTCTTGACAATTAAGGTCAATAAGAGAAACAAGATAATGGGCTTGTATAAAATATAGAGTCTTTCAGTGGTTCCCCACTGTCCATCTAATGTGCACATTACTTAGTGTGATCTTCAGAGTCAGACTCTAACAACCTATCTTAATCTATTTTCTCTAGATTCCATATTTCAGCAGAATTATATTGCCTACCATTATCCACATATTTTATGTTTTCCTGATTCTATTCCTTAGTCATGTTCTTTTAACCAGAATACATTCTTTCCCATTTTTCTTTGACAGTTCTTTAAGGCACTGCTCAGATATATTCTTTCTGTGGAAGCTCCCTTGAACACCAGTTATCAGTCTCCCATACTAGAAAGTTTGTATAATCTTTGACTCCTTTTTCTTTCATGTCCATATGCACTTGCTTACTGAATCCTGATGATTCCAACTAAGAATTATTGGGAAAATTCTTTTTTTCCTTTCCATTTCCTTTTTCTTTTCCTCTGTTCAGGCTCTTACCATCATTCTTGGCTCCCTTGTTCTCCAAGGATCAAGCTGACCCCCAGGACAATCCTTCTAAAGCTATTGAAACATCATCTCGTTTCTTTTCCCTGCACTCATCTTAAATTTCAGGCTCATATTGTAAATACATTAAACATCTTACTCTTTCTTTCCTTAGTAGTACACACCTCTTTGAGACTCATCCCTGTAAGTTGTTTCTCTCTGAAGTGTTTATTGGCCTATTTTTTACTGTCACCATATTTTGGGGGATGGCTTCCCCAGCTATTTCTAAAATAATTATTTTTTCTCTTCTGTGATCCATGCAACTTTATGTTTATGTCTTTGTCACAGCCTTTATACAATATATTTGTTTTTAAAAAATTTTTAATTTGTGTATAGTTGACACACAACATTATATTAGTTTCAGATGTTTACCACATACTTGTTTTGATGTCTGCTTAGAAGCAGACATGATTGCCCACCAGGAATTTCTTTGGATGCCAAGGCAAATGACACAACAACAGTCATTAGTATTCACAACAAATTGAGGATTCCCAGAAGGGGATAGGCTCATATAAGGATCCAATGAGGAGGGGAGCAAATAGAAAGGAAGAGAGGTTGACTTTTGGTGTTTACTCTGATTAGAGGATAGAGCTGGAGCAGGGGCTTCCTGGAGGAATAGAAGCTATGAGGTTTGAAAATTTCCTGCTCTCACAGGCAGAATGATCTAAGCCTTTCTTATCTTGAGGCCCAGATGCAAGGTAGACTGGGAAGAGGGGTGGGGATCCAAAAGTTGTTAATAGTCAAATAAAAAATGGAGTTAAACTCTTTATATTATAGTACTTTAATTAATTATATAAGATTAGAAGAAATTAGGTAAAAGGGAGTTATTATATTTTAAAGGCATGTAGTGCATGCCTTCAGGCTGAGTTGAAAGATTCCTGGAACAGAAACAGTTTCATTCACTCAACAAATCCAACATTCAGCATTAAAAAAAATTATTCCTTCAACAGCAAATTCTTGTCTTTACGGTGCTAACAGTTTAGAAGAACTGCAGATATGAGAAGGATAGTGACTAGAATGGCTCAAAAAAAAGCCCGGAGGAGGTAAGATCAAGCTTAAATCCTCTAAAATCAAAAGGAAAGAGGGCATTATGTGTTAAAAGTCTGGTTGATTAACCAAGGCAAATTTTAAAATGAACTATCTTTTTTTTTTTTTAAGATTTTATTTATTTATTTGAGAGAGAGAGAATGAGAGAGAGCACATGAGAGGGGGGAGGGTCAGAGAGAGAAGCAGACTCCCTGCAGAGCAGGGAGCCTGATGCGGGACTTGATCCAGGGACTCCAGGATCATGACCTGAGCCGAAGGCAGTCGCTTAACCAACTGAGCCACCCAGGCACCCTAAAATGAACTATCTTAAATGAAATTTTCAGTCTCAGTCACCAAGTATGATCAATTCCATTACTGCAATATAAATTCCAGTTGGCTCTTAATGAGTTCTCAGAAAACCAAACCATCTAAAAGTTCTCTACCAATGTGAAATGATGGAGTCTGCATGGCATACAAGGTCACTAGAGTCTATGTCACAGATAACATAAGAAAACACGTATCATATTTCTCATAATATTAGTGGACATCAACTTCAATCAATTCTGCCTTTTTTTTTTCAGAGGAATTAAGCTCATAGTGATATACTTATGCAGAATATTCTGGTAATAAATTTCATAATAGGAGTTTCTTTACAAAACAGAAATCCTTGTTTTGTTTTGCCCTGCATTCTGAGCATTCAAAATATAAAGAACATTTATTAGTATGGACAAACTGTGAAATTCATTTGAACACCAAATATTTGTTCTAGTGAGTAATCCTCTGAAACTATTAGATTGCTGGCTTTCTTTTCATGAGCACTGGGAAAGCAAAAAGATTTATATCCTTTAAAAGAATCTCATAACTGTAATGGAACTGAAGGTATAATCTATCCCAAGCATGAAAATAAACATTGGCTCACACATTTAAGACCTAAAAGAATTCAGTGTGAACTTAGAAAAAATCAAATAGTTGATATAGGACATCAATGGAAGTTTGCCATTTTCCTTCTTAACACCTTTCAACTGTTTTTTTATGTACTCTGAATTATGTTATAGACTAGCACTGTCCAATAGAAATATAATGGAAACCATAAATGAGAACCATATGTGTAATTTTAAATTGTCTATTAGAGACATTAAAAAAGTAAAAAGACACAAGTTAGGGGGCAGTCCAAGATGGCAGCATAGGAAGATCCTGAACTCACCTCCTCCCACAGACACACTGAATCCATAGCTACAGATGGAACAATTCCTTCTGAAAAAGACCTGAAGACCAGATGAATAGCTCCTTTCCAACAAACAATAAAACGGTCATATTGAGATGGGTATGAGAGGCTGAGACGCAGGAAAAACCCCATTCCTGCCACAGTAACCCACAATAGAAAGGGATATCACAAGCCTGGAGCTTCTCCCTGAGAAGCAAACAGTTCATACCCCACGTCAGGCACCACAACCCCTAAGACCTGTACCAGAATGATGAACTCCCAAAACATGTGGCTTTGAAAACCAATGGGGTTTATGTCTAGGGGACCAAGAAGGCTGTAAAATATTGAGATACTGCTCTAAGGGCTCTCACACAGACATTCTCCCTGGGGCCCAGCTGAAAGCAGCAGTTTGAAAAGCATCTAGACTATATGTGAAAGAGATTCATTTGTTTATCCTAAAGTTTCTGCTGGAAAGGCAGTGGCCTCTTGGGATGGTGTCCACTGACAGAGGACTTAGCAGGAGCCATTTTTGTGCTTTTACTCTAACTTGCTAGCACTGGGGGGCATGGGTAGTCCCTGTATTCACCCACTGGCCTGGTAAAACCAGTAGGTATGCCCCAGCCCTGACCTCTCCTGCTCCCTAGCTAAAGCCATAGGCATAGGCACCTAATCCACTTCCTAGAAGTAAAAAATATCTATCATTCTTGGGTTTTAAGACTCCTGCCATGGCTTACAAGGCTCTGCCTTTCTCTTGTGACCCCCACCCCTGCTCCTTTCAGTCTCTCCCAACTCAGGAAAGGATACTGTCCTTAAATCACTGCCCAATTCTTCCCATCCTCTCCTCCCTCAACCCATCAGCTAGCTCTGCCACTTGTACCTCTAAAACAGATTGTCAATGTGTCTATTTCTCTCCATCCTCCACCTCTCTTGTCCTTGTCACTATCATTTCTTACCAAGACCAGCAGCCTAGGTGACAGATGGAAGCTTCTCACATCCCAGCTGGTTTCTGTTTCCATTCCTGATTTCCTTACGATCTACTTTCCATATAACAGCCAGAGAAAGAAAGAGAGCTATTAAAAACATAGTGTCTCTCATTAGTTTAACATCTTCCAGTAGATTTCCATTTTCCTTCAAATAAAATCTAAACTCCTTGCCATGGTCTCCAAGACCTCATCTGATTGGGCCTTCATCTAGCTATCCTGTCTACTTAGTTACTATGCTAAAACCATATGTGACTCTCTTTCTGTTCCTCTAGCATGCCAAAAACATCTTCATTACAAGGTTTTTCTCTTGACATTCATTTTGCATGGATATCCAGCTTTCAGTTTTGGTTGCCTTTTTCCTATTATTATATTCTAATCTTAAATATTACCTTCTCATCTCCTTTTCTGATTAATCTAAATAAAACTGCTCTTTCTACTTAACCCCTGTTGTAGCTGAGTTATCTCATTCATTTATTTTATTGAGTTGCTTGTTGTTAGGTGCTATCACTAGAAGGTAACTTCCCTACAATCAGATGCCTTTTCTGTCTCTTTATCACAATATACCTAGTGCCTATCCTAATGCTTGCCCCGAATTAAAAGCTCAATAAATGTATGATAAATAAGTAAAACCTTACATAACAGTGTTTTCCCATATACGATTGGGGTAATTTTGGAGGAAAGATGTCAATACTGAATATAGTTATCAGGAAAGGGTAGAACTTGAGATGCACTTTTAGTGGGGTTCATACTTATGGAAAAGAAGTTATTCTACACTAGCAAGTTCACAAAGTCAGGAGTGAGCATTCTATTTATTTCTAAATGTCATTCAATGATAGGGGCCTCCTAATAAATCATTCATTAAAAATTCTATCCTTTCTGAAATGATTTGATTAATTTTTATATTCAGTGTAGGTGCTCTCCAGTGAAAATTCTAAACATTTTTAGTGTTAATTGTAAAAAGTTCACTTTTTTTTTTACCCTTGTCTGTCTGTTCTAATTCTTATTTCTCAAGGCACATGTCTTTGGGGTTAACTGAAGCCATAAAATTATTTGTTGTCAGATAAAACATATAACCCTAGAGTTAATTTTTCCTATTTTTGTATGAACACTTTTTCCGCCCAGAGACTGTAAATTATGTATCTACTAGTAAGTGAAACTTATTCTAAGAAATCATGTTAATAGTTAGGATTCAGATTATTTTTTCAACTATATCGTATCACCAATGGTTATCCTAGCCTTTCTCAACCAATGAGATTATTTGTTAAATTTTAATGAATTAAACAACAGTATCCTGTTTGCTTAGTACAATGTAATTGCATAATTGGGATCATTTTCCTAATCATTTAAAATTAATCATCCCAGGTCTTCAAACTATGCTTTAAAAGTAGAAATAAAGCCCAAATTACATTTTTTTTTCAATTGGTTTTTATTAGAAGTGTAGTCCACATACTTTGGGAAACAAACAAACCTCTATCCTTCAAATTGGATTTTAAGAATTTACATATTTTTACGTGAGATCACTACAGACTATTTCTTTTCTTTCTACCCATTCATTAATGCCTTAATGTAACTCTTCATATGTTCAAATTTAGTACTCCATTAAGATTATATTCTACTATTACAAGCTACTTTCTCCTACCATCCTTTTTTGTACTGGAAGTCCTCAGCATTCTCCTCACTCCTCCTCCTGCCTTTCCATATGCCAGACAAGCAAGGTAATTGTCAGTGACACCTTATAAATCAATAAACAGTGATATGCTTCTAGACCGCATGATTATCTTTCTCAGTAACAAAACACTCTTCCCACAAGACAGTGATAAACATGCCTACCTAGGAAATTTGTTTCTCTGATTCCTACCACATAAAAATTGTTTTTTAAAGCATAATAAAGTTTAAATAGCTTATAGAATTATCATGTCATTATTTTCATTTGTATACATCTTTCTGTTTTACAAACATGAATATAGAGTGAAGAAGAGTAAAGATAGTTATAGCTTTTGATGAATCAATAAATCTCTAAGGTATTAGAACTATCAGGTTATTCCACTGAAAATTTCTAAAAGCAATGCCAGTTCTCAGAGCTTTAATGAATAATTGTTTGGCTCATGTTACAGTGAAGGATGGGCTGGCATTGAGTGTGACATTTATCATGCATCCATTTAATAAAAATTGGAATGCATTCCCTATTCCAGGTGTCTATTTTTGTTGTTCTCTCTCTTACTGTTTTGTTTTTGTTTGACTCCTCTAACTAACGCTGAACATGTTCCAGTCTGTGTAACAGTCTTCCAAATACTGGCTCTGTCCTGAGGTACATGTGTGAGTTCTCTGGAGGACCCTGGGGCTTGTACCCATTGTCCATTTCCTTAACATGATGGATCCAGCTCAGGCTCAAACTTTTGCACTTCCTCTCAACGCTTTCTTCTGATATCCCACTGCTTTGTGCTGCCAGGGTCTCTGCCCAGGGGCCAGCCTTCTTAGATGGGGTACTGGTAAGATGGTTTAAGACTGACTACTCCCTGTTTAAGACTGACTACTCCTTGTGATTCATGGGAGGTTGGCATATTTGTCAGGGCAGAAGTGGGTGTACAGGTTGCTCCATGGCTCTTTTTTTGCAATGTTCTTTCTTTCCAATTTCGTTTTTCTCTGATCAGTCAGGAACATGAGCAGGAAGTCTGCTAAGTACATGTCCAAGTGGGAGGTGTCATTCTTTCTAGTAGGCACCCTCAATTTACAGGAGTGATAACATGTCAGTCTCTCATTTACCTGCAGTGTGGGGTGTGGGCAGAATCACCCTGTTTACCATACCTTGGGAAGCCAGGGAAAAGCCATGGTTTTCTTCACTAGGTCAGAAACTTGGGACTCCAATGATTCCTGCTTTCTCCTCCTCCAGTCTTCTACTTACATGGAGTTGGGAGAGTGGAATTTTACACAGCAATTTTATACAATACTTTTTTGTTTTCAGGTGACCAACATGAAAAGTCCAGTTCATATATGTGGATATCCACATATAAGTCAGAGAGTATACATATATACACACATATGTACACAAATATATACTTTAATATCTCATTTATATATATTTGTATATACATATATATCCATGTATGTGTATATATGTATGTATGTATATATATAAATGAAATTTGAAAACAATTTGAGACTATTGGTGTTTTAGTGCATAAACTTCTGGGTCAGTCCACTATGCTTATTAACTATGTGAACTTCACTAAGTTATTCAATATCAGCTGGCCCCAAATTACTCGTTGGTGAAGACAGGAAGAATCACAACCCCTTCCTTGCAGTATTAATGTCTGTGAATTTGACTGGTACAGAGTTGGTGCTAAGTAAATTCTTTTTAAACAATTAAAAGCATAAATTTCTCTCTCTCTTTCTCTAGATATCTTGTGGTATGACATCTAGAAGGGAGAAGATATTTAAAGTAATTGTGTTTGGCAACAAAGCCAAAGTAAAGAATTTGACTCCAGGTGTGGACTACATGTTGGACGTGAAGACAGTTAGAGGCAGAGATTACAGTGTATCTGTAATGAAGAAAGTGGCTACAAGTAAGGTTATATCATAAATTCTTTGCCTTATAGTCTAGTAAGAACTTAAAGTATTTTTGCTTAGCATAAAGCTATTTTAATACATAAATCCTGATAATAAAGAATAATTATGACCATAAAAATATGATTAAGGTAATTCTCAAAAACTATATGAACAACAAAAAAATCTTTGTATGACTAAATGTATTGGGAAGCACCTAGATTTTTTTCTTAAAAATCTGAAGCCAACATATATATATAAGTGTGTATTGTATGTCACATATATGGAATATACATGTGTGCACACATGTATATATATGTTTGTATATACACACAAACACTATATATAGATGCCATAATAATATAAACACAATTCATTTTCTACTGAGGAAGGGGTTTGATAAACAGAGAACTTTTCTCTTCCCTGATGTTTGTAAATTTACTGTAAATCAGTTTCATAATATTTTGGATGGGGTAGAATAATAATACCTTACCAATAATTCTTATGAAAGTTTGTGAGGTGTACAGGATCCCTTCTCAGTGGAAACCAATTAGTAGTGCAAGAAACAACATTACCTCCATCGACAAATATATTAAAAATGCAGCAATATAGAAATGCTAAAAACTTTGATGTAACCAGAAGAACCACATTCGAAAGTACCCTTACTTCTGGCCCTTACTTACGCTCTAACTTATTTATTCTGTTTTTTTCTTTCTGTCTCTCTTTTCTTTCTTTTCCTTCCTTCTTCTCTCCCTCTCTTTCTTTCCTTTTTTCTTTTTTTTAGAGAGAGAGAGAGCAAGCATGAGTGGGGGAGAGAGAGAGGGAGAGGGAGAGAGAGAATCTTAAGCAGGCTCCATGCCCAGCACGGAGCCCAACATAGAGCTTTATCTCAAGACCCTAGGATCATGACCTGAGCTGAAATCCAGGGTCAGATGCTTTAACTGACTGAACCACCAAGCACCCCATTGTTCTGTTTCATTTTTATTCAACATCTAGCTAACTGCTAGGTGGTAGCTAACAAACCTGGGATTATATGGTATAAGGATACTTCTTGTTACAAGCACTCAGGCGGCACAAGTCTACAGGAATGACTAATGACTTATGATTGATTAAGGAAAGACATTTGGGAACTAGGGAGGATATTAATGAGCTACTTAAGTTGAAACTCAGATATATATAATGTCCTATTTCTCTATTTGCAGAGCTAAACATAGAGGATGTTATACATGAATAAATTTAAGGATTAGTACATAGATGATTAAATTATATTATTCATGTTTGCTTTGTTTTTACATATATATGTGTGATTTTAATTTATATATAATTTACCTTTTCAATAGAACCATCTAGGATATGTGGCTTAACATTAAAAGCTGTGAATACTACTTCTGCAAATTTAATGTGGAATCCAACAGAGACTAACTTCACTCATTACAAGATTTGTATATCAAACAGAACATTTGCAGAAGAATATCTTATTTGGGGAATTATTACAGAGCACACAGTTACAGATCTGACTCCTGGTGGAATATATAACATCACAGTATGTAGAGTGAGAGGCAATGTTGAAGGACCTGGCACATTTATCAGAGTTATTGCAGGTATACAAATTCTTTTTGATATTTTAAAAATTCACATTTGTGTTGCATATCATACTGTTTAAGATGAAAATTCAGTGAATTTTTTTGAAATTTGAAAATTTAAACTTTACAAAAAGAGGGTAAAAATATTCATTTTACTGGGATATTCTGTGGATTTTTGACATAATATATCTAAAATGCAAATCAGATAAAACAGTTTCTGGTACATGGTCAGTGCTCATGAAATGTAGCTAATATTATACTTGAGTGTCACATTAAATTAGAGGTCCAGCTAGTGAAATTAGGTGGATGACATGGGGATCATCCATCCTCCTAAAAACTTATTCATTGCCTTTTTTGTCCTACTATGTGCTATACACATGAAAAAGCATAATCTTAGAATGTGCAGAGAGTAAAGAATGAAAGCATAGAAGCACATACAATATAAATCAAATTAATAGGTGAAGTAATGTAAGTTAAGTTCAAACTTATTCTGGTTGCACAGAAAAAGAAATGGCTAGCTCCATGGCATGGATGGAGAAGGTTCTTTGAGCCTGGTAATGACTGTAAAGAATAAGGAGTTTCCTAATTAGACTAGAGGGGATGTGGGGTGTGAGGAAAGGAGGACTCACAGAGAGAGGAAATAACCTATGCAAAATTATGGAGGTATAAATGAATAATGGTGTATTTGTGGAATTATAAGCAATTCAATATTGTAAGACTTTGTTGTTTGTATATGAGAAGAGAACAAAATCTTATTCTGAATAATTTAAAGCATCATTTTAAAATCCAAATGAAGCTGTTAAGCCTATCAATATTTTAAATTTTTGAAAAAAGAACATGATCACAGCAATATCTTATGAGATTGCTCTTAAGTAATCTTTAAGACTGTGGATTCAACATGATCCAAAGCAGACATGTGATGGTAACTCAGTCTACGGATTTGTTATGTGGCTCTTAACACATAGTGTTTGCCTCTAATTGCTGTTGTGACAAGTTGCCATAAGCTTAGTGGCATGAACCAACAAAAAATTTATTATGTCCTAATTCTGTAGGTTATACGTTCAACACAGATCTTACCAGTCTAAAATCAAGGTATTTGGAGGGTTGTGTTCTTTTTGGAGGTTCCAGGGGAAACCCAGTTCTTTGCTCATTTAGATTGTTTGCAAAATTCAGTTCCTTGCAGTTGTAGGACTGAGGTAACCATTTCCTTGCTAGCTGTCAGCTGAGAATTGATCCCAGTCTAGAGGAAGCCTCATTCCTTGGCTTGTAATCCTCTTCTTCAATCTCCAAAGCCAAAAAAGAAGGTTGAATTGCACTCATGCTTAAACTCTCTCCTACCTTTTTTTCTGTCACATGTGACTATTCTTCCTCTTTCACTTTTAAGGGCCTGTGTGTTTAGATCGGGCCTACCTGGATAATCTAGGTTGATTTCTCTGTTTTAAAGTCCCTAATCTTAATTACATCTAAAACCCCTTTTGCCATGTAACATCACATATTAAAAGGTTTCATGGGTTAGCATGTGGGCACCTTGGAGTGTCATTCTACAGACTAAATACACTATTGTTTTCCTAAATGTGGTATGTATGTGACAATGCAAAACAAGCAATGTGTTTAGAATTCATTCACCAGTTTACTCCTGGATTTGATACTTATTAACTGACTATTATTGGTTGTTATCTAATATCTTTGGCTTTATGTTTCAGTGTAACTTGGAGTACATGATCTTTGAGACTCCTTATTGCTCTTAAACATTCTATTACACTCTGTACATTTTATTTTTTAATTTTTAATTTTTAAAGATTTTATTTATTTATTTGAGAGAGAGAGCACGTGAGTGGTAGGGAGGGGCAGAGAGAGAGAGGAAGAAGCACACTTCCCACTGAGCAGGGAGCCCTTCATGGGGCTCAATCCCAGGACCCTGAGATCATGAGGGCCAGTGAGGTACAGAGGGGTTATCCCCAAATTGACGCGGCCAGTGAGGTACAGAGGGGTTAAGGATTTTGCCTAGAATTTTATTTATGTGGCAGAGCCAGGATTTAAACCCAGTAATCCAGTTCCAGGGCCTATGACCAGTGCCTGTACTAAAAAAATGATTCTTTGTTTAGACTCTTGTGGCACCTAAGGAGATGCCGACTTATTAGAGAATGTTTATTTTATTAATAGTTTATACCTATTTCTGAAATAGGAGGAAGCTTTAGGCACTTGATGAATATGTGTCGCCTTGACACAGGACATATTTAGATGGAGTCCCTTTAAATTGGGGGCCAATTCAAATAATAATCTTAGACTTAACAGTAAAACTATGGATCATCCTACTGCTTAAATCCTCTATAAAGTATTGATTTATTTAGAATTTCTTGATCTGCTGTTATTTGTAAGCCGCTTCGTGTAATAAGTTAGAGCGGTGGAGTTATCATAATAATTGAACCTTAAGTTTTTTTTTTTTTTTAAAGATTTTATTTTTATTTATTTGACAGAGAGAGACACAGCGAGAGAGGGAACACAAGCAGGGGGAGTGGGAGAGGGAGAAGCAGGCTTCCCGCCGAGCAGGGAGCCCGATGCGGGGCTCGATCCCAGGACCCTGGGATCATGATCTGAGCCGAAGGCAGACGCCTAACGACTGAGCCACCCAGGTGCCCCTGAACCTTAAGTTTTGAAGCTGTTGCTTCTAGGTCTAAATCCTGGCTCTACCGTTCACCTGTTAGCTTTGAGACCTTGGTGAAGTTGCCTAAATTCTTTGTTTCTCAGTTTTCTCATTTTTAAATGTCAGTGATAATAGTTTATAGTGATGAGTTGTTATGACTGTTAAATACAGTGTGAAAGTGCTAGCACAGAGTAGATGGTATCATGAACTTTGTCTGCATTAGTTAGAATTTTGCTTGTCTTATGCATGAGTATCTCCTCCATCATAGTATATATTATGCCCAGCCTATGATTTAATCATGGATGGATTTAAATGTGATAGGCAAAGTCTATTATATACAGTGTTGGTACGTAGGAAGTATAAATAAAAGTTAATAATAGTGGTAATGGAAACTTTTTAAGGCTTCTCATTTTATTTTAAAATAGCTGGCTTTTGTTTTCTGTGTTTTGATAAGTATGTGGAGCTTTTTTGTGGATATTCCAAGGTATGTAACATTTTGCTCTCACTTTGTGTATGTATACTCTTTTGAGTCGGAATCTACTGAGGAGTTCACTATGTAGCCTGTTCTTCCATTTTGAATCTCTTCTTACTCTCTTTCTTAAAGGTTAATATACCATAGTTTGTACCAGAATTTTGTTTTTGAGGTCCTCCTAGTTCTTTTGAACTTTTTTTCTTTATAGACACTGATCATTGGATTATATTTCTGGTTTGGTTTTTTTTTTTTTTTTTTTTCAGTTCTCAAAATGCAGTTTAGGTAAATTTACCAAAAGGCCAAGGGGAAAGTTGAGAGATTCTTTAAAGCTATACTGTCCAGTATGTAGTGATTAGCAATCTATGACTACTGGGTTTTAAGATGTGGCCAGTCCAAATTCAGCTGTGCTGTAAGTGTGAAAGACGTAGGATTTCAGAGACAGTATGAAAGACAGGGAACTAGCTCATTAATGATGTTATATTGACTATATGTAAAATGATGTTTTTGATATATTGGATTAACTAAAATGTATTATTCGATTAATTTTACATGTTTATTTTTACCTTTTTAATGTGGCTCACGTATTTTTTTGGACACTGCTGCTTTATAGAATCACAAGACAGTTAAGCATATTTAAGTCTCTGAGATATCCTGCAATAAAGATATCCTGCAATTTATACTTCCTACGTACCAACACTGTATATAATAAACTTTGCCTATCACATTTAAATCCTGTTTAACTTAAAAAAGAAGTTATTGACAAAGTGGCTTAATCATAGAACATCTATCAAACTCTAAGGATTTAGGGTTCTGAGGATTGGCTTGAGAAATTCTAGTCTAAAAAAAAAATATGTAACTAAGCCTAGAATTCTGTTTGCTATTCCTAATTAAATTGAACACAGTGTGATATTCTTTTAAAACTCCAAACACATCCATCTCACAATTTGATTTTTATTGGTTAGTAACAATTTGGTTGAGAGTAATATTTTTGCTTCATATTTTCCCACCTTTTGAGAGATTACATTCCATGAGGTACAAATCATATATTTATTATGGCATTTACTTTCAGTTAATTGAATCTTCCAGCTCATATCCAGGAATCTGCCCTCTTCCATAATGACATAAGCATTGCTCCATCTCCACTACCTTTTTCTAAGGACAAGCCTCCTTTCTCTCTGTCCAAACTACCACAATATCCTACTAATTGGCCTCTCATTGCCATTTTTGCTTCTCTTCAAATCTTATGCCATTCACATACCATTTCAAAATAATCTTTTAAAATAATAATTAACGAAAAAGTCACATTGTTTTCCTTTTCAAATTCTATAGTTTTCCATTGTATTTAGGGGGGTAAAAAGCTAACATCTTTATTATGGCCTGCATAATCATCAGACTTCCTCTTTCTTACTTGATTCCAGAAACTCAGGCTGGCCTTTCTCAGTTACACTAAATTCTGTCCATTTCCAGGGCTTCTATTCACTCTGCTTTGAAAAGTCTTTACCAAACTGTGTTGAAACTTCCAGGCTTTCTCTTTTGATCAGATTGGCAGATTTCCAGACAAATATATTCTTCCTCTTCTTGGTGAGACATGCTTCATCCTTAGCCAAGAGTCCTTCAGTGTGTAATCTTAAACCACAGTCTAGGAAACTACATCCTATCTCACCACCATCCTAGTAAGCAGACCTTCACTTTTCTTATCTTTTTTTTTCTTCCACAGTTTCATCCAGGTCTTTTTCCAGTTTCTTGCCTAAGATTTCATGGATATTAGTTACTTTCCAGGATCTTTGAGGAAATACATAGTATTAGCCCTCACATAAATCAGTCAGCATGAGTAGTAATTGGTTGGACTTTTGTCATGTTAGACTTCTGCCTATTTTAATGTGGGCTGGTGAGAAGAACCAAGCTCTTTTCTCTCAAGCTTGGAATACAGAGGACATAGGTCTGTGTGCAGAATGATCGAGGAAAAAATGCCAGCAGCTATGCACAACAAAGGAATTCTACCCATATAAACTGGGTATTCCTCTGATCTTTTTGCCTTGGGTTTACAGTATTCTATTTTATTTTATTTTTTAAAGATTGTATTTATTTATTTGACAGAGAGAGACACAGCAAGAGCAGAAACACAAGCAGGGGGAATGGGAGAGAGAGAAGCACGCTTCCCGTGGAGCAGGGAGCCCAATGCAGGGCTCGATCCCGGGACCCTGGGATCATGACCTGAGCCGAAAGCAGACGCTTAACGACTGAGCCACCCAGGTGCCCCTGGGTTTACAGTATTCTAAAGAGTTATTATAAGACTGCAGTTTTCCCTACACAGACAGTTTGGAGATGATGCCAGGAGACTGTTTGTTGCATCTTTGAGAATGTCATGGTGGAAATTAATTGATCAATACCTGGATCAGTTACTAGGGAAGCATTATAAGCATTAAAGGACTTTTTCAAAGAAGATAAAGAAAGACTACTCTAAAAGTATCTCTCACCTGCCCAAATGTGAGAAATTGACCTCTTAAGGTTTCTATTTTATGCCATGTGCCCTATCAGTTTTGTTAGGAAATGTATATTTCATTTTTTTAATTATATTCATTTGAAATCATCTCTGATAGATGGACTTTAAAATGATAAGCAGAGTTAAATAATTAATTCCAGAGTCCTTTTTTTTTTGAAATGGTATTAGATTTGGTCTTTATCAGGTATGTTTTTTGCATACTTGGCTTCATAATCTCTCTTCCTCCCCCTATATTGTTTTTCTGGAATCTGCACTAAAGATAAGGCAGAGTGAAAATCTGACTCATTGGCAACCAATCAGAAGAACTTTATGTAGAAAACTCCCTTCAAGGAGGTACAGGCAGCATAAACAAAACTCTGGGAACAGTGGAAGCAAAGGTAGAAAAATATGGTTGAAGTGGCTAGGACAATTAGTACTTACTGTTTAAAAGCTATCGTAGTTCACTTCCTAGATGAAAAAAGCTTTTCTTTTAAGGAGACACCTGAGTAAATATTCATCAGAAATGCTCACCCTTTAAAAAAATTTGGCAGATGTTAGTTATATTTTTTTTCCAATTATCTTCTGCTTGGTTAAAATATCCAGGTAATTGGATCAATAGTTTGGACTTAAATAATTTGCTTAAAATGATTCAAGTTTTCAATTAGAGCATAAGCTTTAAAAAACCATTTGGGCAACCAACAGAGTTTAGCAGGTAAAGAATATCCCAGAAACAGATACATAAATTGATATATTATTTCTGATAATTATACTTAAAAACTAGTTACTATTAAAGATTTAGATGCCTAACACCATTATGTGACCGGAGATAATTTAAAGGACTCTGCTTTTTAACAATGTGGTTATATTTAAATCTGACAGATTATTGATTCTCATTTTTTCTTTGAATATTTAGGAGAATAACTCTATTTCAAACCTCTATTTTTCAATATCAGAACCAGAAAAACCCGAGAAACTTAAAGCCTTCAATATTTCCACACATTCCTTTTCTCTGTATTGGAGCCTGCCCTCTGGCCATGTGGAAAGGTTTCATGTGGATCTTGTTCCTGACAGTGGCTTTGTTACTATCAAAGATCTTGGAGGTGGAGAGTATCAGGTATAGTTTTCATTATCATACTTGCCGAGCCAACTTGTGTTTATATTTGGTCCTCATAGGAAAGTTCTTTATGAAACTCATACACCATGAACACTTACTCCTTTGAGAGTTTTTAAAAGCATAAAATGAAGACAAAAACACTGATGCTGAATTGATGAGTGTGAGTTTCAGCATGGGTGGACTGTTACCTTAGCAACGTCTATGCCTTTTTTTTTTCTTAAGTCTTACCCTGAACCTACAGCCAGCCATCCAAGGGTTCATGAATAGTTTAACAAAGAAAGGGCAGAGCTATTGAGTAATCCAGGCTCATTAATTGTGTACTTGCCAGGAGGATCTGTCTTTAAATCATTAATGCAGGCAACATTTCTCTCTAGAGCCATCAATGTGATTCCACTGCCTGAAAAATGTAATAATGATGGGTTTTCTTATCATTTTTCTTTTACTTTTTATTGGAACTTCAGAGACACAGGTATTTCATATATACTCCTAAAAATGTTAAGCAATGGGCTGTAGATTTTTTAAGACTCTTAAATAGTTGTTTCTTGTGACAACAAGCAAGAGAGATTGAAATACTGATTTAGTTTTTGATAACACAGTATGTTTTATAAGTTTTTATTATCTGTTACTTGGTAAATAGTTATGTGATAGAACAAATTTATTATATTTTACAGTAATATGGAACTTGGAATATTTTAAACAGTGCAGAGCTATTGTGTGAGATGTTACTTTATTTTGTTGTTGTGATAGATTTATTGTTTTAGCTTTCTTGTTTTCCAGAAAGAGTTTTAATGCAATTATTTGTTTTTGGTGTTCTAGGTTGATGTTTCCAATGCTGTTCCTGGTACTAGGTATGATGTAACCATCTATTCTATTTCTGCTACAACATACAGCTCACCTGTTAGTAGAACAGTGACAACCAATGTAACAAGTGAGTATATGTTTCCTTTTTTTATGAAGTACTTTTAATGAAGTTTTTGCAGCTAGTATAAATCTATTGGATGGAAATACTTACATTAGCATTATGTGCCTTATATACATGAAAACAGGTTAGTAATTAAAGCAAAATGGAAACATAAGAAAGTGATCTCTTTAGGACCTGTGTTCTACTGTTTTTTTTAGCTTTCTTGACTTTCAGAGAGTAAAGATAATTGTACTTGTTTGTGAAATGGATCAGAGAGATGGCTAATGGTAATATTTAAATAATACAGAGCCATGAAAATAGACTCACTACACTTGCTCGGGAAGAATTATTTAGTTTGTAAGACTGTGTTCTTGCTTTCTTAGTTTTATGTGTGAGCTTTGCACAAATAAGTTTCTCTTAAAAATGATCTGGCATCAAAAGTGTATTTGGCATGTAGTATGTGGTAGCATTCCATTTTTTACATTCTTATAAAAGAATGTTTCTGGTATCCCCCAAAGCATTTAATCTTTTTTTTTCTTTTGGTAGCAAAGCTCTAGGGAGGATAAAGTCACATTTGAGACACCATTAGTCTTTGGGAACTTCAAAAGTCTACATTTGTAAAAACTTTCTTATTTATGATTGTGAAAATACAATAATTGTTTGACCTTTTAACAACTTTTTTTTTTTTTTAAATAGAACCAGGGCCTCCAGTCTTCCTAGCAGGAGAAAGAGTTGGATCTGCTGGGATTCTTCTGTCTTGGAATACACCACCTAATTCAAATGGAAGGATTGTATCTTACATTGTTAAATATAAGGAAGTTTGTCCATGGATGCAAACAGAATACACACAAGTTAGAACAAAGCCAGACAGTCTGGAAGTTCTTCTTACTAATCTTAATCCTGGAACAACATATGAAATCAAGGTAATATTTTGTTAATATTTAGTATTAAGTATTAAGTACTTCATATTAATGCTTAGTATTAATTTTAAAAGTGAAGGAGCTTTTTCCCACCAGCCTTTAAAGCTGAACACAGCCAAGTGATTGAAGAATGATCATCTGAGTCATGACCTCAGGGCCCATCTGGGCTCTTAAAATTTGAGCAACTGTTGTAATCTCTTTTCATTTTTAGGTGTATTTATGTAATTTATTTATTTTAAAAACATTTACCTTAGCAACTTTTTCAACGAATGAATCAAGTTTAAATTACATAATTTAGGCTTTATAAGTAAAAATATTCTACTTTTTCATTAACCTTTAAGTTATCTTTGTTATTTTTCTCTTAATCCTGTTGTATTTGTGTGTATGTTATCAAAATTTGAATAATGGTATGAAAGTTTCTATTGAGCCAGCTTCTCAGAGAACAATGAATTCAATTCAGTTCAATTCAAGTAGTGTTTCCTGAACATTTATTGTGTCTTTGTGTTTATAAAAATTTTTAGTTCTTTACAATGTTTAATATGCAAAATTAAACATCTTATTTAGAAATTAAAGAAGAGCATATAAAAAGCAATCCTAAATTAGGCTGTATGAAAATGTTTACAATTAAGATATATTTGTGATATTTCCAGAGTATAGTAAAAGATATAGATATCTTTTTGATCCTTTCTATTTTCAACATAACATCAATATGTTCTTTGAGCTTTTAAGATAATTGAATATAGAGAAAAAATCTATAAAAGCTGTATAAATATGTGATAAGACATAACTGAGATGGCTTTCTGGATGGTAAGAAATGATGGGAAAGAGAGAATTTGTCTGGTGTGGGGGTTTCATTATTGGAAGCATGCCTATTTGTGAAAGCAAAGCACACAGTAAGAATTAGAGAGCTTCCCTATAGTAGGGATCCCCCATATGAGAACAGTTAAAAGGAAATTTTTACTGATGCAAAAGTCAAAGCCAAAGATTCATGATGGCTATTTCATTGCAGAAACATGGGTAAAGAGTAAGAGACATTTTCTAACTGACACATAAAAATGGCATAGTATACATATTTTCTGTCAACAGCCCATATTTAGATATATGTTAAAATATACTATTGAAGGTAATATGTAAAGATTAAATTTTAATGTGATAAGAAGCTGTTATAGACAGAAAGGTAATTTAGCTAACCTAGTTCTGCTTAGATCTATTTTTATGGAGTTTGAATTTTTATTCCTTTGAATTCTCTTATTTCAGGCCTGTTGGGAAGCCCTTATTCTTCTTTTAATCCCACACTTTATAAATCATTGTTGTTACCTTTACACTGTTCAAATAAATGTTAGCCATTGCAGAATTCCAAAGGGTATTTGGTGCAGTACATTTGATATCTTCAAATGTAGATATCAAATCTACATAATCTGGGAAGAAAAGTACTTTACATGTGTTATTTCATTTAGTCCTTAGAACAATTCTATGACATAGATATATCGTTATTCCCATTTTAAAGAGAAGGAAAATGTGACTTAGAATAGGACCAGTAAATTGCCTACAACTACTCATTTAGGAGTTGGTGGAGTTCAATTTAAACTAAGGTTTTCAGACGCCAGTTATGGCATTTGGAAGAGCATTAAGAGTCTTGATCTCAGTAATGACATTTTCTCTGCCTATTCTAGTCTACTTGACTAGGCTATCTGAGTCAAAAAGAATTTTTCTATCTTTAAATTCAGAATACTTAGTCTAACTGATTAAGCTTATTTTTAAAATTGTTTTCTTGAGTATGTATTTGACTGATTAGATTGTAAACTCTAAAGCCAGATACCATATATATGGTTTCATATTTGTTACAGAAATAGTCATAGTATCTGGCATGAAGTGAATATAATGGAAAGAGTTTGAGCTTTAGAAATAAGCATGACTTCAATGGAATTCTGGTTCTACCACTTATTCCTGTATGACTCAGGCAAGTTACCTGACTTCACTCAACGAGTTTCCTCATCTATAAAATTCTGATCAGAACACTTTATGCTTTGATAATGTGGATAAAATGAGATACGTAAAATTTCTAGGAGATTTCCTGGTATGTAAAAGTTGCCCATAAATAATAACTGTTACTATTAATACTACTAATTGACTATAAAACTTGTCTATTAAAATTTCCATTAGGAATTGAAGAAATCTGTTGAATCAAACTATGCTGCAAATATACCCTTAGGGATAATGGAAATAAGGAATAGCTCCATGTGTGCTTTCTACTTTGGGAGTATTGCAGGAATTAAGGGAAAAGTGTCTTTATCATTTAACTTATCAACAAGTCAAAATTTTATTATTTCAGATTCTGTTTAATTAGAGAGTAAAAAGTTTGAACATAATTCTTTTGATCTGTTTTAGGTTGCTGCTGAAAACAGCGCTGGTATTGGAGTGTTTAGTGACCCATTTCTTTTCCAAACTGCGGAAAGTGGTAATTTGCCTAAATCATTTGTTCCAACTTAACTTAATTATGAGTTTTTGTCATTTATAATAAATAGGCATATAAACCAGATAATGGTGTTAAAATCCATAGAATCTTCAAAAGCATGGCCATTCAATTACTTTTAGAGTCTTCTTGGATAGTTATTCATTAAAATTATATATTATTCTCTATGATTATGAAAGCAGTAGGTGTTATCTTAAAAAAACTTTGAAAAAATAAGAAACAGTAAAAATTATCCATGGCGTTGTCATATAAAAACTCTGTTACCATTTTGGTTCACTCCTGGTTGGTCCTTTTTTTCTCCCATGAATATGTGTCTATGTGACTATTCATGAAAGTAGCCTTATGCAAATTATGCAAGTTTATAGCCTGCTTTTTCCTGTTAATATCAAATCATACACACTTTTATGACTTTAGACTTTTGGAAATATAGATCTTATAGTTATATTATTCCATAACATGTAGTCGTTATCAAACCAATTTAAGATACCTCCCTTCTTTCAATGGTGGAGAGGAAAGAGCCTGAGGTACCATTGATGCCTCTCTCTCATAGTATACTCTATCAGCAAATTGCACCAGCACTACATCAAAATGCATCCTGAATCTCACCCTAATTGGAAATCAGTCTAATCTATTATCACTTCTTGCCTGAACAATTGAAAGTCTCCTTACTGGTTTTCCTGTTTCCAGCTTACTTGCCTACAGTTCCCTTTCTCCACATGAGCTATGTCATCTTTTGAAACATAAGCCAGAACATATTGCTTCTCTCTGCCCTTTTTTTTTTAAGATTTTATTTATTTATTTGACAGAGAGAGACACAGCGATAGAGGGAACACAAGCAGGGGGAGTGGGAGAGGAAGAAGCAGGCTTCCTGCGGAGCAGGGAGCCCAATATGGGGCTCGATCCCAGGACCCTGGGGTCATGACCTGAGCCGAAGGCAGATGCTTAATGACTGAGCCACCCAGGAGCCCCTGCTTCTCTCTTCCTAATAGGGCTCCTATCTTACTCAGAATAAGACCGAAAGTCCTTCCCATGGTCCATAGCACTCTGGATGTTCTTTTCCCTCTCTGATCCATCTCTAACATTCTCCCCTCCCTCTAAATACACCATCCATACCTATCTTCCATCAAAGGGCCTTTGCACTTGCTGTTTCCTCTAACTGGAATACTCTTTCACTAAATATCCGCATGTCTCTCTCCCCTAGTTAATTCAAATCTCACATTACTTTCCTAACTACACCTTGTAAAATAGCCTCTATTTCCTCCTGTCCATCTCTAGCCCTAACACATTATTTTTCTTCATTGGACCAGCCTGATATGTTACATATTTATTTGCTTATTTTTTATTGTATATATCAGCCTCGTAGAACATAAGCTTTGTGATAAAAATAAGTTAGTGATTGGAGGTGCTTTTATTTATTTAATAATTCCTCTATTTACTTATAATAGCAAAAAGTTAGAACCAATAAATGCAGTATGATTAAATAAATAATGGCATCTCCATTCAACAACAGATATTTTCTGTGGAACTTACGTTCTTGTGGGCTAAGATACATGAGTTACTAAGTAATATGTCAGGTTAGTGATAACTGTTATAAAAAGAATTTCCATAATTTTTTGCAACTATAAATGTTTTACATATTTAAAAGATAAAAATCTTCCAGTGAACCACTTTATGCCAAAGGGATAAATTGAAATGGGCCCTGTGTATCTAGAGAGGATAATGTATTGGCTCATGTTAAAAAACATGCATCAAGCTTTGTGGCCTAGTTTCTGTTTGAGACTTTATCTAGAGAATCATATGAAAACATGCTCTATCACATAAGAAGTTAGAGAAAATTCAGGAGTTCATTTAAAATTAGAAATTAATGATTTATGAGGTTTAAATTACTCTTGTTGATTTTGAGCATATTGACTCTCAAATTATTTGTACAACTAAAATTCAAGTGGGAAAATTATCATTTCAAAATTAAATATTCACTAGGATATAAAATAAAAATTTATTACTTATGTTTTTAAGTTTTAGGGAAGTTAATTGGAATAACTTTTGAATGACATGAAAAGTTTTGTCTTGGGAGTCTTACTGTTTCTCATTTATTGTGTGTTTTTGGGCAAATCGGATAATTATATAATTTCTCTTGCCCCTATATTGACTTTTTTTTTTTTGGTAAATGTAAAGAGGTAAAAACATAATGTAAATATAAATTTAATTGTATCAGTATTCTGCAATTTTCACCCAAGTACCCCTTTTTATTATTTATGCTATAGGGAACACAAATTTAAGGAATAGTTCAATGGAATAAATAAGCTGCATTTTTTATTGTTAAATCAGAAGGAATTTCTTTTCCCATGAATAAAAATACTCTTGGGAAGAGTATACAGGTTAACTATTTATGCCATACTGAGCTGATGTTGCATCCACAAGCACAAAAATCTCAACTTCTTAACTTCCCATGCAGCATTATTTCAGGTAAACATAGAATTTATTTTGGCTTTAAGATAATAGAATGCACCTCCATTTTCAACTTGATGGATCTTTAGAAATGCAGGAAAAGTCTCTATATTGGATTTATGAAGTTTCTTTCTGGCTCAATAAATGTATACTTTGCATAGTGTACACTTTGAAAAGTTGTAGACACCTTCACATACCTATACAAATTTATGCATGTCACTAGTCTAGATATATCCTCAAAGTGTTGGAAGACACTTATCTGAAAGATGAAATGACTTTATAAACAGAAATTTTTGATACCACAGTGTCAAACCGTTACTTGGATCAAGATGGATAAGTTCACTCTATGAACATCAAGAAATAATGGGTTTTGGTACATAAAAGGCCAGTAGTAGAAACTAGAATATTTAAAGTAGGGAAAGACCTACCAACTACAGAAAAGAGCCAGGTTTATTCTTCAGACATAATGAAGTCACAAGTGGAAAATAAAAGCAGAAATATTTAATTGAGACAAAAATTACTAAAGCAAGTTAATAAAAATACCATTTTTTCACTAAGTGTTATTTAACATACTTAATTACTTTCTTTTTAAAAAATATTTTATTCATTTATCTGAGACAGAGATCATGAGCAGGGGGAGGGGCAGAGGAAGAGGGAGAAGCAGACTGCTGAGCAGGGAGCCCGACAGGGGGCTCTACAGGGGGCTCCAGAGGAGCTCAATCCCAGGAGTGGGGCTCAATCTGATCCCAGGACACTGGGATCATGACCTGAGCTGAAGGCAGATGCTTTAACTAACTGACTGAGCCACCCAGGTGCCCCAACATATTTAATTACTTTCTATGTATTTAATATTTCTGGTCACTTTTTAAACATTTTGAGATCATGTATTTAATAAAGTTTTGGTTACCTTATAAATTCAAATCTTTCTATACTTGAGTAGTTCCCTGTGACTGTTATTGAGGCTCATTTGAAAATGTTTAGAAAACAAATTGCATTTTTTTTGTATGTATATAATTTGTGTGTGTGTGTGTGTGTGTGTGTATCAGGCATACTTATAAAGATTTGTATAGTTTACACAAATAAGAAATTTAGAAGAGTGATGGGATTCATGAAGAGAGTAAATTGGTGGTCACCAGAGGATAGAGGCGGGAGAATAAGATTGATGTTGTTTATGGGTACAAACTTGCCTCAAGTAATAAATAAGCCATAGAGATCTGATGCACAGTATAATGAATATAGATAACAATGCAATATTATAGTTATGTAATGTGATATTATAATTATATAATATGATAGTACTAAATATTACTATAATAGCAGTCATAATACAATATGGAAATGTATCAAATTCACACCTCATATACCTTAAATTTATTTTATTTTATTTTTAAATATTTTATTTATTTGAGAGAGAGAGAGAGCATGAGCAGGGTGGGGCAGAGGGAGAAGTAGACTCTCCACTGAACAGGAAGCCCTATGCGGGACTCAATCCCAGGACTCCCGGATCATGACCTGAGCCAAAGGCAGATGCTTAACTGACTGAGCCACCCAGGCGCCCCACACTTTAAATTTATACAGTTATATGCCAAATATATTCAGTTTTAAAAAGAGATTCATGATAAAAGTTTTAACTCATAATTTCATAGCATCATATATTTAACATTTTAATATTTTGCTTTATTATATTTTATCCATCCAAAAGAAATTCAAATATTAAATCTTTAGTGTCAGAGAGTTATATTGTCATTGTCCTTCTTAAGCTTTAATTAATTACTTTGATGAGTTTTCCTTGGAGAAAAAAAGTTCTATCCATCATTCTATCCATTATTAATGATTAATCATCCTTCCAAATTGTTTTATTTTTTCCCATTAAAATGCAGCTGTCCTTAAGTTTCCTAGTTTCTCCAGTTTAACTCATATCATTCATATACAACCTCTTTTCCATGACCTAAGTTCCTTAGGTAACTTATATGGCTTTCATTTATACAAATCATATTTTGGTATTCTTCCCTACAATGTGCATTTAAACTCTAATTATTCGGTATCTTAATAGTAGGCACCTCTGTTATTACTTATTTTGTTTTACCACAGACATCCTGTTTTGTTTTTATTTCTCTCAATAGTGATTTGTCATGTTTGTTCTATATTCTAAAGGATCTTGATTATTTACTCTACTTTGTCAGTTTTGCATAACTTACCTTGAAATTAGTGGGCATAATTTTCCTTCATTCTGGCTTCATGTTTATCTCATCTCAGCTAAAATAGCATATAGATTTTTAAAAAAGATTTTATTTATTTAAGAGAGAGAGAAAGAAAGAGAGAGAATGAGCACAAGTCGGGGGAGGGACAGAGGAAGAGGCAGACTCCCCTGATGAGCAGGGAGCCCTACATGGGCTCCATCCTAGGACCCTGGGATCATGACCTGAGTCAAAGGCAGATGCCCACTCACCTGAGCCACCCAGGTACCCCCAGCATATAGATTGTTATTGCAGTTTATCAGTAATTGATAATAAAGTATATGAATTCTGATAAAAGTTGATTTTGAGGTTGTATGAAACTCAAAATATAATAACCACAACCAGTTGGGTGCTATTCACTTTATATTAGACACTAGATATTTACGTACATTCCAGAAATGTGCTTTTTGGTGTAAATGGTTGGATAATTGTTTCAGTTTGCCACTTCTTCATTATCTAAGGAATCTGCATAATTCCAGAATATTTTAGGAGAGGATTTGTTATTCAAATTTGTTTGTATATTCACAAATAGCTGTTGATTGGATATTTTTCAGACTTATTTGAAATAATTCACCAATGGATCCCTTAGACAAATAATCCTAAAGTAAAACTTATTTGCCTCTTAAACGTAACTCTGTGGGCTCAAGTTCCAGTTTTTTATCTTAGGCAAAATTAATTAAATATATTTCAAAAAGTCTCGCCCAAGTAGATTTTTTTCTAACAGAGTATATTTAATTTTATATGACATAAGAAATATAACATCTCAACATTATATAAATGCCATTCTAAATTTTATAACAGTGTTTTTTCCTTTCCTTCAATTTCTGTCACTTCCCCAGCTCCAGGAAAAGTGGTGAATCTCACAGTTGAGGCCTTTAACTATTCAACAGTAAACCTGATTTGGTATTTACCTAGGCAACCAAATGGCAAAATTACCAGCTTCAAGATTAGTGTGAAACATGCCAGAAGTGGGACAGTAGTGAAAGATGTCTCCATCAGAGTAGAAGACATTTTGACTGGGAAAATGCCAGAATGTAATGTAAGTATTATGGAACATTTCCTATGTCTCAGAAATTTTAGGTGTGAGCTTATAACTTGAAGTTTCCAGTATCTGGAAACTTTTTTAACCACAGTGGTTATTAGCTGTTTGATTCCTTATAGTGTTCAGTTATAGTATCATGTTATACACAATTGACTGTATTAAGGTAGAATAAGATAAAGGTTTGAGAACTCAAGAGATAGAAAAATCTCACAGGGAGCTCTGAAGAGACTTCATGAAAGGAGTAGCATTTGTTAATGGACCTTGGATTGGCCTTGGTGTAAGGACAGGGGAGATCGTGTGAGGGGAGTATTTTGGGTGGAGGATATTTTATAAAAAGAACTGATAGGAAAGTATAGAATATCACTGGGAAAAAAGATAATATTTCCACATGACAGGAGGGGTAGGGAAGGCAACAGTCAAAGTTATGTTTGTGGAAGTAGATTGTTTTTGTTGTGCATATCTTTGGTGAAGAATTTGTTATGACTCTAGTCATTTATGGGAAATCCCTGGAAGTACCATAATAATGCTCTCAAAAATAATCTAGAAGATCTTTGTGATATTATTGATGGAAAAACAAACAATATTACTTTTGTTTTAAATACTGTAAGTTATAGAAGTCTTAAAACCTTCTTTTTAAAATTAGGCTGTATTTTTAATACACACACAAACATACATACTTGCACATATGTGCTATTGGCTTTATCATTTGATTATTTATGAGGAAAAAAATGATAGTACCAGTGAGAAAGTGACTTATGCTTGCAATTTCACAAAAGGGAAGATAGTTTATCTCTTTGGTTCTTGCACTTTTAACATGAATTTTAAAAATTCTTACTAATGATTTTGCTGTTGCTTTACCTTTATTCTAAGCCTTTTGAAGTCCTATTCATAAGAAATATGAAGGTATAAAGAATGCAATAAATATATTCTGTTCTAACACTGTAAACATAAATGGGTATAATTAAGTTCCAGAAAATTTGTCCATAGCTTGAGCAGATAACAATATATTAAAATCTTAATGAATCATACACATACACATAAATTTAAGAATAATATTTATGCTATAAAGGAAAAATAAATGAATTACACTTCTCATGTTCATCAAAAGATACCACATTATTTTTCTGTTGCTATTTATTTTATTCACTAGGAGAATAATGAATCTTTTTTATGGAGTACAACCAGCCCTTCTCCAACCCTTGGTAGAGTTACGCCTCCATCACGTACGACATATTCGTCAAGCACGTTGGCGAGGAGTAAGATAAGCTCTGTGTGGAAAGAGCCTATCAGTTTTGTAGTGACACATTTGAGACCTTATACAACGTATCTTTTTGAAGTTTCTGCTGTTACAACTGAAGCAGGTTATATTGATAGTACGATTGTCAGAACACCAGAATCAGGTATGGTTTCATTTTTTGTGTAGGTAGAAAAAAAAAAGAATTAAATTAGTTATATAATAATTTTTCATTTTTTCCATGTAGATCTTTTTGTTAAAACTTTCTTTCCCTTCCAATAACGTTTCCCCCTCAATAATAGATCATGGGCATATCATCTGGAGCATCTTTAATTTCAGTACTCTTACAATACTAACATAAACAACTAAAAAGAGAAAGGAAATTTGAAAGAATGGATTCTTGAGCTAATAGCCATGATCCTATGATAAGCTTTTATTGTTCTTTGATCTGAGCAATTTTTCTTAATCATCTCTGCCCTTCTCCTTCTCCTGTAATCATCTACAGCCTCCTCTCACTGATACTCTTATAACCAAATGTGGAAGTAACACCTATAGTGGTAGAAATATCGTGTGATTCACATTTCAATATTAGACAAAAATAGTACTTAAAAAATATACCTACTTATCTCCTCTTTGCATTGGGTTTCCCTATGTGAAAAATGGATACAGCAATAGTACCTCCCTTATGGTGGTGGTGTTAGGATTCAATGAGTATAATTAGGTATTATTACTACTAAATTTGAAGACTACACATTTCTAGCTATGGGTGTTATATATTTAATTATGGGATTATGGTATTATATATATGTGTAAATTATGTAGTTACTGACACAATACCATATTAAATATGTAGTATCAGACATTCACTTGTGATTGGTAATTTTTGAGGTTACTGGAAATTATTACTGGTAGGGTAATTTCCCTAAAGCGCAGTATTTTTTTTTCTGATGACATAGCTGTCAGCTTTTATCATTTCATCACATTAAGTTTGAAGTTTTTTCTTGATTTAAATAGTCATCTTTGAATCATACCATTTCCTCCTTCCATACTTCTTATACAGTTAAAAAATAATTTCATAAAGATAACACAAAGTGAAATTTAGTAGACAAGAACTTTGGCTTGAGAAAAATATTTGGAATATTTCATTTCAGTCAAAAGAAAGTAAAATGTAGGAACACATTTGTGAAGAGTAGACTATTTTTAAATGTCATTATTTTTTATATGTTACCAATGTTACATTAGAATCTTCTAACTATAGGTTATAAATTTCCTCTCAGAACCAAATACAAATATTGATGCAGAAAGTGAAGATCTTTGCCAATAAGGTAATGTAGGTCGAGTTAATACCCTGACCCTTCTACCTGTGTCCACCAGGGGGAGAGTGTTTTTCAAGTCAGATGCCCAGGCCTGGTTGAATTCAATATATAAGTGCGTTATCAAGACAATGTAACTGTGCAAGGAACAATATTGGAATGAGAATGAAACACCCTGTGCAGTCACATACAACATTAAATTAAATTAGTAACTGTTGCAAATAAGTAGTTCATCTGATGATCCAGCATGTCTTATTTAAATTCTTCAGTTCGTTCATTTTTCCTTTTTTGTAAAATTAAAAAACCCTTTGCTCATAGTGTGATATTTTATTTTCTTTCTGACTTTGTGTTTTATTGTGTGTATTTAATAAGATGCTCATTTATTTTAAGTATATATTATTTATTCATTTTTTTTAATAACAATTTTAGTGCCCGAAGGACCACCACAAAACTATATAACAGGCAACATTACAGGGAAGTCCTTTTCAATTTCATGGGACCCACCTACTGTAGTAACAGGGAAATTTAGTTACAGAGTTGAATTATATGGACCATCAGGTAAGTCTCAATCAGTTTTGTGTTTACCTTTTGGAATAAGAATTATGCAAAATATGTTAGTATTATCAAACTCCTTAAAAATACCCTGCTCTTTTTTATAAGATCCTACAATTGAAGCAGATAATAGAAAAGCAATTAAGGGAGGTGAGGTTCTTTGAACTTTTTGTTTAAAATCATAAATAAGTATACGGATGGCAAAACATTGTCCATGTTCCATATTTACATGAGGAGAAGCTGAAAGAATGAGATAACTCCTAAGAAGAGAAGTGTTAGAGGACATACGTGTCTTCAAATGTTTGAACAGGAGGACCTTGACTTACTTAATTGCAAATATGTTTATGAAGAACAATGGACTTCAGTTAGATCAAATCTCTGCTTAGAACAAGGAATGCATTTCTAATAATTGGAGCTCTCTAAAAATAATATAGGCAACTTCATAATGTAGCAAGTTCTCTATCTTTGTGAATAAGCAGGACCTGGACATCCCCTTGTCAGATATTTTGAGGGGTTCAAATATTATTGCTGGATGTCAATTAAGTAAACTCTAAAATTCTTTTCTAATCTGAGATGCTATGGTTCTATGAAAAAAAATCAACCAGAAGAGTAGAGAGTGATTGGGTCACGGAAGTTGAGTACAGGGCTAGGCAAAATTTAGGGCTCCTTTGAGGTGTGGTATTGAATAAAGTGATATCAATCAAAGTGGATTTGTGTTTTTCTCCAGCTCTCTTCAACAAGAGGAGGGCAATGGAATGGAAGGCTTATGTAAAGGTAGTGATTATAATTGACAGTGCCATTGAGGCTGGTAAGGAGTGGAAACCAAGTGGTGAGGGACCAAACCAAGCAGAATAAAATAGTTCATAAGATCAACGGATCGGAGGTCCCAATGAACTTTTTTTTTTAATTTTTTATTTTTTTAAAGTTTTTTTTTTTTTTTTTTTAAGATTTTGTTTTTTTGAGGGAGAGAGTGCAGGAACAGAGGGAGAGGGAGTAGCAGACTCCCCACTGAGCAGGGAACCTGTTGCGGGGCTCAGTCCCAGGACCCTGGCATCATGACCTGAGCTGAAGGCAGACGCTTAACCGACTGAGCCACCCAGGCCTGCCGGAGGTCCCAATGAACTTAAAGAATTGTTGCTTCAGGGTTCTAGAATAAGTGAACAGGAGATAAGAAGGAATGGTCAGAGAGAGTTGCACAAAATTGAGATCATGGAAGATTCGCAGTTACTGGTAATAGTGATGTCTATGGGAGTGGCTGAGATAGGGTGGTGGATTAGATTATTTGAGGAGAGCTGGGACTGTTTTAAGAGTCAAGTCTAGGGATCCTGAAATCACCACAAATTAAGATGGTAGCACTGAAGACAGTGACATTGAAGCAGGCACTAAATCATCCAGAATGAGGGTGAGTGACCATGGGCCTAGAAGATCAATCACGGCAACAAGGAGGACTGGTGGAGGCCATCCATGACATGAGATTGAAAGCTGTGAGCTTTTGTAAGGAGAGAGGTGGGTTGGAACGCATACTATACCTGAAGGCCTCATCACTTGATGACCGTGGGAAAGATTAGATCATTTGGGGTGGCTGCAGGGAATAGAAGCCGTGTTTTTAGGGGAGAGCCAGGTTTCAGCTGCAGCAAAGGAAGAAAGAATTATTCAGAGGTAAAGTTGAGGATTAAGAGAATTTTGATGATGGACTATTTAAGGAGCTTTGCTCAGAAGCTGAACTACAAATATTTTCTAAGTATGTCTTTTTATAGAAGATAATGAAAATATTTAACATTTTAATTAACTAAATTTATGTATAAAATACTGTCACTGTTTTAATATTAGCCCGAATCTAATGTTTTCTTTTTAAAAAAATGTTAAAAAATAACATGGTAATTGGATAAGGCTTTATGATTTAATAAATTATTTTGAATACTAGATTTTCATGTTGTTTCTATTGTTTTAATTAACCTGATATCAATGTACCACTAAGCTAAATGTTTGAAACTTGTAATAATTGTAATTATAATGTTTTAAAATTGTAATAACAAACATCAATTGCTATTCTTGGCTCTCTACTTAAATGTGAGAATGATTGCATGCCTAACGAGAAAATAATCCATGGTATCTTTTGGTTTTTGCAGGTCGGATTTTGGATAATAGCACAAAAGACCTTAAGTTTGAGTTCACTAACCTAACACCATTTACGGTGTATGATGTATATGTTGCAGCTGAGACCAGTGAAGGCATTGGACCCAAATCAAATATTTCAGTATTCACTCCTCCAGAAGGTAAGAACATCTTCTTCAGTTTGTTCATAAGATATTTTACTCTGCTTGTGGATTTTATTGCACTGATGAAACATTATATTAGAAGCTATTTGGTTTGTATTTATTTAATTCATGCTATTTCCTTATCAAATTACTACCTAATGCATTCCGAACATGCGTTCCTCAGAACATTAAACCCCGCAGCATGCTTCATAGAGGAACTGGAGATCAAGCAAGATTAGGAAGTAGTACATGTAGTATTCGTCTGTTTGTGACTCACAGTGAAGATTGGCAAAACCTCATGAGGTCAAAGGAAACAAATAAACACTTTTAACATCATTTGACTCACATTATTCAATGTAGAATAGATTTTTCTCACAGAATGATGTTTAGCGGAATCCATATATCCCCAATGCCTCTAACAAAATATGTTTGTAAACAAAAGGGTGTTTTAAGCAAACGAGGATTCCTAGAGGGTGCATAATACAAATTTACCAGCACATCCCCAAATAATTAAAACAATGGCTCTCCTAAAGAAAGTTTTTGTTTGCATGTATTAAACATCACAGTTTTAGATGTTTAAAAAATGTTCCCTCATTGTCTCACTGCATATTTTCCTGGCCCATATCAAATTTGCTAAAATGTCTTCAGTTTTACTTAGGGATTGCAATTATTTGAGAAGATCACAATTTTATTACAAGTACATTAACATTTGGAAAAGTTTCCAAATTTTGTGTGATAGCTAACATACAGTAACTTGTAAATTGAATACACACGTGTGCAAGTGCACACATGCACATACAGCTGAAGATTGGGCATACGTTCATCAGATAAATCACTCAAGTATGTGACCATTAGAGGGCAGCAACTATTAGGGAATTTTGTACTCCCCTTCTAAAAACAATTAACCGTTGGTAATATTTTGCTGTTGAAAGAATGAAAAAATTATGTTTTATATCAATTTCAAATGAAAATGCTGATGTGTATATGATTTCAAACACAGATTAAGAAAGAGATGTATACTTACAAGCAAAAATATTCTCATTTTTTTCATTATTAATATTTTTCCATTGTATTTCTGTCAGAAGAATCTTAGCTTTGCATGTCTTTTCCATTACACCTTAAATCTCCCCATCACCTAATAAATGCTCTTAAGCATTTCTTTGAAAGCTAGACAGCTTTATGAATGGCTACCAAAAACAGCAGAGTGACCTGGCCCTTATCAGATTAGAGTCCTTGAGTTTGATTTTAATAGCATTTTCTCAAACAACTTGATTGACCAACGAGTTTTTATTCTTATGTTATACAGTTAAATAAATACAGAATTTTTGTCTTCCTTAAAATCAAGCCAGTTTTGGCACCCCTAAACTGAATCTGCAATTTAAGATTATTGTTTTATTGTCATTATTCTATTATTCAAATGTAGGGCATTTGACAAAAATAGGGAAATAGGTAATATATTGCTACATATGATGTCATGCTGTTGATTTTGGACATCATTTAAAGAGTTCATCCCCCTTTCTTTATTTTTGCATTTTTCTTTATTCACACAATAATAAATAAAAATTTAAGGACGTTGTTCAATATATTTCACATGGCTTATTTTTCTCACAAAATTAATTTGAACAAATGACTCTCTTTGCCTTATGTAATAAACAACTTATCCTGAGTTTTATCTTACTACCCTCCTGGCCATACCCAGGTGGCTCTCAGGGGGTTCCATTGGCAGCAGGTGGGCTCCACTAAGGGCAGAAATGGCATGGTCCTTATCTCTGCATGCCAACCTTCCTCCATGGAGTTCTCTTGGGGTAGTTCAGACTTAGGAAGGGCTTCAGTGAAATGCTCTGGCAAATAGAGTAAACGTAGCTTTCAACTTCTGACAACACAAATTAGTCCTAGTCCTGCTAATTAAAACTTTGCAATAAGGGGATCTTTAAACTATATGAGAACAATCTAATAACTCACTAGAAGTATATACTTTCACTTAAAATTGAGATCTTAATTTTAGACTATTCTTTTTCATTTATTAATACAGCAGGGTTCTTTGTATTCTAATTAAGGCTACCCAATTTATTTTCTTCTCCATATTTCAAAGTAGACTATAGTTTATTTAAAAATACACTAGGGCCAATTTTTAAATTAATTTTTTTAAAACAACTGGTGTTCTTTTTTTTTAAATTTAATTTTATTATGTTATGTTAGAACAACTGGTGTTCTAACAAATCTCCAGATATTTATAGAAAAATCTTGCATTGACCTCTTATAGACAATGTTATATGCTACTATAGTAATATGGGGCTGATTTCATTAGCACTAAGAATGTTATGGTCCATAGCCTACTTTGATCATCAGTGAAAATCAACATCATGTTGTTATGGCAGTATTCCTATACATTTCATAAGATTCCCATATATGCATTAATATTTTACTGAACAGATTTCTACATAGGTATGAAGAAGAGATGGTTTTGGAAAACAATGATAATTTAATAATTTCCAGTGTTACAAAATGTCCTGGAGCTGCCTATCACAAAATGAGACAGTGCTATTGTATATAACATAGGCACCAGCATTTTCTTATTATTTGCATGGGGGGTTAAATAAATCTTAAGTAAAACTTTGTTGCTTCAATATCCCCTAAGAACTTTTCTGTCACTAGTATCAAATATTTCATAAGAACGTTAACATAATTTCTTAAAAGCAAACAGAGTGTTGAAATCTATATTTATTCTTCCATAAACAGACTATGGAAGTGAAGACTTTTTGTCCCTCAACTTGCTACTTTCTGCAAATAGTAAAATCTTTTGTAGGGAAATCACTGAGAGACTCAAGTTTTCAGGGTTCTCAATGACTTTTGTCAATAGATTTTTTTCAAAATTAATTTAATTAAAATTTAATAAATTAGGGACGCCTAGGTGGCTCAATTGGTTAAGCGTCTGCCTTCAGCTCAGGTCATGATCCCAGGGTCCTGGAATGGAGTCCCACATCAGGCTCTTTGCTCAGTAGGGAGCCTCTTCTCCCTCTACCTGCTGCTTCCTCTGCTTGTGCTCTCTCTTTCTCTCTGACAAATAAATAAATAAAATCTTAAAAAAATTTAATAAATTAGTTTAATTTGCTAGACAATGGCAAAATTTATTTATTTGAGAGAGAGAGAGAGAAAGAGCCAGGGGAGGGGCAGAGGGAGAGAGAGAGGACCATAAGCAGACTCCCCACTGAGCACAGAGCCCAACACAGGGCTCGATCTCACAACCCTGAGATCATGGCCCTGAGTTTGGGACCTGAGCCGAAACCAAGAGTCAGATGCTCAACCAACTGAGCCACCCAGGCACCCTACATAATGGCAAAATTTATTTTAATGTATTTTTTTTTTTTTGCCCCAGTACCATTTGTTTCCATTTTATTTTTTTCTCATACTTTTTCATTTGAAAGCTTAAAATCATTTGGAACATTATTTATCCTTTATATGTCTATTCTGTTTCTCATTTATTAATAAAATTTATAGATGTATTGACTTGAGAATGATTCTTAGGTAATCCCCGTGGACAACACCTCAGAATTGATGCTGAACCATGAATAATTGCCTTGTGTATTTGATTTTCTTTAGTTAATTTGGTATCAATATTAAAGGAGTTTGATTTAATCCATACTTCTCTGGTTTCCTCATAAGAATTTGTGGTGTAAGAGATCAAGTATCTTCCGAAGGACAAGGACAAGGACAAATGGAGTCGTTTCCTTTATCCCTCAAGCTTTTTCTTCTTTCATTGAAAAAAAAAAGAGAGAGATAGCTTTACAGTTGTTCTTATACAGGTTTGGGATACATTTTTAGCATAATATAGAACCACTTAATCTTTACTTGAACTGTAATTTAAAAAGGCATTGTGTTATAGAGCAATACTTATTAAGTTATATTGAAAAATATCTTGTAAATTAGAAGATTTATTCTTCTCTTTGATTAAATAAGGGACAGTAAAAAAATATATATATATCTATACACACACACATATACACACCTTTTTTTTCTTTTTTGCTGTACTGGGTAGTTTTTGGTATTCCACTAGATTAATGTGTTATATCAAATGGAAGTGACACTTTACTTATTTTTTTGGTAGGCAGCATTTCCTTACCTGTTAGTCTGATCAATGTAGTCATTAAATTGTTTCTTCAATTGAGGTTCTACACAAGTTCAAATTAAATGGAAAAATGCCAGATCTCTTCCATGAATTATGTTATACAATACTGGCCAAGGCTTTGTCTACATAGCAACTCTAAAATAAAATGTAGAAGAAAGGTGGAATGGGAGCTTTACTATTTAAATGGCTGTGTTATTTTCATAGTACACAGTTGATTGGAAAGTTGCTCTGCCTTTGAAAATATGTATGTTGGTAAATATGATAAAAACATAAGGACAAATATATGTTAGGGACAATATATATTTTATATATACTTATACAAGAGGTAACCTGTGCAAAAGGTTTTTATCTATCTTTTTTCTCGCTCAATTCTCAAGTGCCTAGAATAATGACCAAAAGATGAGGGCTCAGTCTGCTGAATTATGGAGTGAATCAATGATTATAGGGTCCTAGTCTAGAACTCTTCCTCTACCCTTCACAGGTCAAACTGTTTTTCCTTCAGATTAGAAGTTCTGTGTGGAGAGATCAATATGAAGAGTTATCCTTCTATATAAAGAAATATTGAAATGTTTTTAGAAAAGGCGATTTAAAGAATTAGCAAGTTACAGTTGTACTTTCATGTTTATATCTCAATTTTGAGCACAGGTGTTACTATGTGCTGGACACGAAAATCTTGGCTGCAGTAGGAATGAAAATCTTAGGCAAGAATGACTCATTCATTCATCTAGCTATTAACTATTTAAAAACATTTAGAAATATTTATATTGTTACACTATCTAGGGGGCTTTGTAAGTGGTTACTTCATAGAGGCAAAGAAAAAAACTCAATCTATGGAATGAGAACTCCATACCGTTTCCTATATGGTTAAGGTAAGCATAATTATGTTAACTAATTTTAAATAATATTTACAGGAGTTGTGACATTAATTTTCAATTCCTTTCTGTTATCTTAAAAGGGAAAAGGGTCATTCTCTATTTATATTATATCCCTGAAGTGCCTCTGTTCTAAATGATATGAAATAGCTTAGGGAAATAAATTTGATGTTTTACTACATCTTGATCATAAGTAGTTATATTATTTTCTTTCTTGAGCATTTCACTCAAGGTTCCTTATGGTAACCTTGCATAGTAATAAGAGTAATATAATTTTACCCACTTTATAGATTAACAAAATTAGGGGAGGGGTTAATTGGCTGTTCATAATCACACTAGCTATAAACAAAAAGTAGACAAAAGCCCAGGGCATGTTTATCCTTGATCCATTATTGCTCCTATGGTACTGGGAGGTTTACTGGATGTCACTCTTGGTCACTTTCTAACTAGAATTTACGTAAGTACTTGGTGCTTTATTGTAAACCAGTTGTTAGTTTGTTTCTGCTTCTCTTTATTACTGAAAAGAGTAAGGGTACCTGAAATTAGAGACTCATAATTCATTTGTAAAATCAGCAGACCAAAATCAGTCAACTCTTCAAGCAATCTAATGTTGTAAGTTGAAAGACAACCACATTGAATTTACCAACTACATTTCATTTCATACAAAGTCTTCTGGATATTGTTTTTAGATATGTTGTTATAATTTTATAAAGCTTTCAGGGTTTCTATTGGGCATTAATCATCCCTAAACAGCTTTCTCTGGGAAGTTATTTTGATTAATGAATTTGTTTCAAACAAATATTATGACATTTTGATTTGAGGAAATTACTCCATGTTATCCTATTTCTTACTTACATTTTTTAGAACAATCTGTAGAAATTTAACTTTATCTATATATTTAAAGAATCTTATACATGTTTAATTGTTAATAAATAGTAAATTGTTTTAGTCTAATAGACTTTCTTACAAATCTTAAATGGTGAGCTAAGAATTTAGGGAATTTTTAAAATTTAAAAATATACTTTTAAATTCTTCCCTCCTTATTCATTTTTTTTTTTTTTAGTTCCAGGTGCAATATTTGATTTACAACTTGCAGAAGTAGAAGCTACACAAATAAGAATTACTTGGAAGAAACCACAACAACCAAATGGAATCATTAACCAATACCGAGTCAAAGTTCTAGTTTCAGAGACAGGAGTAATTCTGGAAAATACTTTGCTCACAGGAAAAGATGAGGTATTCACTTTCATTTCACATCGTGGTGAGCCTTTTCTCCTTGGATTTGGCCCTGATAACTTGGAAGACTTTCCAGCATTCAAACATAAAATATTTGATAAGCATCATGGTACAAAGTGAAGTAAATTTGGGCTATGTTGATAATCTAGCTAGGTCATATTTCATTTTAGAACCTACATTATTAGTTAAATGCTATTATTCTTTTTCAGTATATAAAAATGTTAACTGAAAAATTAAATAGAACTAAAGGTGCTTCCATAAGTGAATATTATTATGGTAATTCAGTTAATGAATTGTTTAGAAACTCCTGTTATGATTTAAACACTCCTTCTAGGCTTGCTTGCAATTTGGAACAGTTGCCAGTGAAAGGCACAGTATTTCGTAGTTGTTGTTGACAAATGACTTGTCCTGTTCAGTCTTTGGAAGCTATTTTTTTCAGAGCTACATCATTTTAAAAAAGAACCAAGCAAAGTATGTTTGATTAAAGAAAGCAAATGGCAGTACCTGGGTGGCTCAGTTCGTTAAGTGTCTGACTCTTGGTTTTGGCTCAGGTCATGATCTCAGAGTTGTGAGGGCGAGCCCATGTCCCTTTCCCTGCAATGAGGGAGTCTGCTTGAGGTTCTCTCTCTTCCTCTCCCCCTACCCCTCCACCTGCTTGCTCTCTCTCTCTCAAATAAATAAATCTTAAAAAAAAAAAAGAAAGAAAGAAAGCAGCTGGCTAAATAATGGAGGTTAAGCCATTCATAGATATAAGAGGACAATGTCTTTGCCTCTATTCACAATGGAAGTCTTATTTTTTTCCCCTTTGTTTCTATTAGAAGTACAGGCCACACTGGTTTCCCTTTCCTGTCTTCATTCACCTTGCCCAGCCAGCTATTCATCTGTGAGGGCCCTGTAAGTCACCAGATTAGTCACATTCAAGTATGGATACAAAAATAAATGTACTTAGGACCAGTGAATCCAATCACAGGCCTTGAAAGAGCTACCTGATGGCTGTTCATCAATTGGCTTCTACTGTTTTGGTCCAGAATCACTGCTTTTTCTAGCTGTGCTATTGTTTTTCCCCATACATATTGTCCACTCTATTTCTAGTCTCTGCTTTCTTCCACTTCTTTTACATACTTGAAAATTGATGTTACTATGTACTCAAAGCACTCTGGCTGCCCAGGATTTACGATTCCAAATTATTCACCATCTCTAGTGCAGGATTAAAATTCAATCCTATGTTTACTCCTTTTCTTTGTGTAAAAGATGTGAGTTATGCTTTCTCTGATACTCTAGTTGACAACTCAGGCAAAGGGCAAGAGCTTAAACCTTTGTTCCAGCTGAGATGGTCTTAAATTAGATAGTTATCTGTTTTGGGACTAGGTGACAGATCTCCCACTTCTGTTAATGACATCTGTTGAGTGGCCAGACACACCTGTTTTTCTCTTGAAGCTAAGATGTTCTAGATAGACTTCTTTGTGATTCTGCCTCTGTCTATGTGGCTTGTAATCCCTGTGATACACTGAAGAGAACGTGAGCTTTGGGGTCATATAAATGTGGGTTTATATCCTGGTCACTTAATGGGCTCTACAATAGAGAGATTAAGAACATGGACCTACGAGGCAGAATGCTTGGGTTTAAACTTTGGTTTTGCCATTATGGTTGGTTTAATCTTAGGAAAGCTGGCCTGACCTCTCTCATCTTCAGTTTCCTCTTCTCAAAGATAGAGATTATAAGAGTCCCTATAACAAAGAGTATTAATGAGGATTTAATGGGTTAATGTCCATAAAAGAGTTTAGAACAGTACGTGGTATGTGGTAAGTGCTATGCTAAATTATTGTGACCTGTTGTGATTATTAATCATGGCATTAGAACTGTCACCCTGATTGACATATATTATTAGTTTCTTTATCCTCCCTCAATGAAAGGACACATTACGTCTCCTTATTTCTATGATGGTATCTTTCTTTATTAGATCAGGCCTATTATTGATATTTCTGTTTTTCCATGTGACTGATGTTTGGGTTCATCTTTCAGGAAGTTGATCTGGAGAGAGAGATATGGCAGAGGCTCTAAATCCAAATGGACTTCGGTCCTAGCCTTGGCTCTGCCATTTACTAGCTCTATAACCTTGGACAAGTCAACTTTTGGAGACTTGGTATAAAGCAGGGCTTATATACTCAGCTTACAGGGTGAGGAGTAGGGACATAATAGATAAAACCTCTGGTTTAGTGTATTCATTTATTACCCTTCATCTTGACCGTGATACTGGATAAGGACTTTTACCTTTCATTCACTCTTCTACTTCTCAAAGTATGGCCTCCACACTGTTTCACAAGAATTATCTAAGTTCTTGAAATCTTATTAGAAGTCACCAGTGACCTCTTAAGTGTCAAATAATGTGGTAATATATTTTTAAGTGTCCCCATCTTCATTGTCTCCTCCAGAATCCATTTTTCTGCTCTCCCACTTTCCAGCTTTTGAGTATTTTCTGCCTCATGCTTCCTCCACTTTCATATGCTATGACTTTGCAAAACTTTGGTCTTGTAAAATGAAAATTGAAACGGCTAGTTCTCCTGTAATTTTCTAACTCCTTCATTGTAAAGGTGTTCCAGACAGTTCTGTTTTCAGCCTTCTTCTTACACTTTCTTTCAATGATCACACAATTTCAGTCACAGCTTCCTACCTGAATGATCCCTTTGCCTTGCTTTCTATTCTGGTCTTTCTCTGACACTCTGTTCCTAATGGCAACCATTTGTAGGGAGGTTCTGTCAGGGTTTATCACATCTGAACTCATTTTCCCTCATAAAAGAAAACAAAAATCCTTTTTGGGGTAATGGCCTGGTTTATGACCAGAAGGAGGAGACAAAGCTGGGATACACCTTGGAACAGATACTTGACAGAGATTTGGGGATGGCGATGGAGACCTGTGAAGGTTTTCACAGAACACACAAGAAGAAAGTCTATCTAGACAATTAATAGTTTCAGTTATGAAGAACAAAGTCTGGAGAGAGACTAATTTGAAGCCTAGATACCAAATAACTAGTTTTAGAGTTCCTTTATTTCTTGGACTGGGCACACCACAGCTCTCTGACCTGAAGGTCATTGTCTAAGCACTGAGAAGGTCCTTATGGTGCTTTTACATGCCTGATATTTCTCTTTTCAGATTATGGCCTTGTTACTCTTTGTGTCATAAAGGCTCAGAACCATGGGGCTATCTCTGTCTTGGGTTATACTTAGCATTCAATAGTCATTCAATATTAAGCCAATTATTTTAACCTCCAAAGGGTGATGCATACATCTATATTTCATTCCTGTATCTGCACTGCAGCTCAGGATTGCATAGTCTCTTGCCTGGACTATTGTTGTCTTACTGCCTTAGTTTTCCATTGTTGTATAACAATTTGCCACAAGCTCAAGACAATTCATATTAATTTATTATCTCATAGTTTCTGTAGGTCAGGAATCCACATAGCTTAGATGGATTCTCTACTTAGGGTCTCGTAATACTGCAATCAAGGGCAGACTATGCTGTGTTCTCGTCTGGTGGCTTAACTGGGAAGAAGCCATTTCCAGACTCAGAGTTTCAGCAGATTTAACTTCCTATTGACTGTAAAACTGAGGGCCTCAGTTTTTTGACTGGAGACTAGCCTTAGTTCCAGTTCATAGAGGCCTCCACAGGAGAATTGTCACAAGGATTTTCCCAACATGGTCGGTTATCTATCTATCTATCAATCTATCTATCTATCTATCTATCTATCTATCTATCTATCTATTTATTTATTTTATTTTTATTTTAAAATTTAATTTTATTATATTTGTCCCCATACAGTACTTCATTAGTTTTTGATGTAGTGTTCCATGATTCATTGTTTTTGTATAACATCCAGTGCTCCATGCACTATGTGCCCTCCTGAATACCCATCACTGGGCTAACCCATCCCCCCACCCCCCTCTCAACATGGTCATTTAGTTCATCATGCCAGCAAGGGGAATCTATATGGTATAATGTAAACATAAGAATGACATCCTCTCACCTTTGCCTTATTTCATTGGTTAGATGCAAATCATAGTTCCCACACAACAGGAGGGGATTATACAAATGCATGAACAATAGGAGGTAGGAATAATAGGGGGGGCCACATGAGAGACTGTCCACCACACTCTCCCAGCCCACTATTTTATATTTCACACATCTATTAGAATAATCCTTCCAGATTTAAGTATATTATTTATACTTCTCTCTAATGAGAAGTAACTAAATAAGAATTGAGAACAGATGGGGAAGGTATGTATCTATTTAAGAAATCTAACTCCTTAGTATCATTGCAGAAAGTCAGTCACCCTTATTGAAAAATTTTTTCCAGTGACCTTTTATGGTTTGTTTATTTCTTAATAAATAGGGGTTATTTGAGCATGCTGAAACATGTATAAGATTTCACTTTCAGTATTTAAACAAATACTTGAAAAAATATATTAGAAAATTTAATCTTAGTGTTTGAAGACTTTTATTTCAACTTCCAAATTTATATATGAATCGCATGTATAACATGCCTAATAAATGATTGGGAATCCAGCCTCTGCTAAAATATTTGATCAACTCTGATAATAGGGTATCTACTACCACAAAAGCAGGTCCTATTCTATGAACTTAAAAATATTCTTCTTTATGACGTCCCAGGCATGTATTTATTAAGTAACTACAAAGTTCCAGGCACTCTGTTAGGTCCAGAAGATACACAGATGAATAAGAAACTACTCTGTTCTTTAACTGTTTGGAACTGAACTATTTGTCTTCTAATGTTTACCAATTTGTCCCATCTCTTTTCTCTAGACCCACATGGTATGAGCTCAGAATTTGGAACCAGGGAAATGTGTTTTAATCCTACCTCTGCTATGACTAGTTTTGTGAACTTTAACAGACAACTGTAAAATGGAGATCTTGATACCTAACTCTTTGGGCTATAATGAAGTGATATCACATGGGTGAAAGTACTTAGCACCACATTTGACACATAGTTGTTTTAAATGTTATTCTTTGTAGTAGTAACAACAATACATAGTGATTTATTTTTTTATCATTTGAAGATGATGGTCATGATTTCCCTAAAGCTTAACATCCTCAGTTTCTTATCAGCTATGGTTTCTGGATCCTTCATATTATTGATTACTCTCCTATGTATATTTTCCAGTTTGTCACTGAGCCTCTTAATCATCTGAACACAATAGTCCATATGTAATTTGATTAGATCCAAATTCAGAAGAACTATTTTCTACCTTGATGTTCATTTCTTACTTCTTTCAATGCAAAGAATAAAACTAATTTCTTTGCAAAACTCATTCCACTGAGACTAAAATCTGAAAAATTTTTAATTCATCTCTTTATGGACTGCTCTTAATTTGAATTTCACACTCAGATCTCATCCTGTACTTGTTCTTCTAGTAGAATCCTGGGGCATTTTCTCCCCAAAGACACCATCTTGCTGCCTAGTGTTACAAATTTCTGAGATTCATACAGATACATCTTTTCATCTGATATGTTTCACAAGTATATCAATATTTGTCATTGGTGAACATGAGAAGAAAGCCAGCTAAATGCTTGACCAATTGCTATGGAATGAAGGTGACAGGACTCAAGAGTAGTTTGGAAATGCTTGAGATAAAGTTTACTTTATTGACCATTAGGAACAGAAAAAGAATTAAGCCTTAAGGGTTGTCACCCAAAAATATGCAGAAGGAAATAATATCCATTAGGTTTCCAAACATATGCTAATTGCAGACTTTTCTTTTTACTACTGCTTAATAACAGAGAGCATAAATCATGTTATAGTTTATAATAAAATATAGAAACATTTCTTAAGAATAAGTCACTTGTTCCATTAATTCAATCCAGTAGACTTCCAGTGAGTCTAAATTGATAGACGTAATGGAGATTTTTTAAGAAATAAAATCACATTAGCTATAATGAAGGTTATTACACATAGAATCAGGTTGGTTTGTACAGATGGATTAGGAATTTAGCTCTGAAGAACTGTAATTCTTTCACATAAATTCCAAAGATTCTTGGGTAGCATATGAGAGGCCTTTCATGTTGATGAACTGTGACATTCCCTAAGTCAATTGTGTTCAACTAAGGGAGAGTTTGCTCTCCAGTTGGCGATCACTGGAGACATTTTTCTTTGTCACAACTGAGGAGATGCTTCGCGTGGGTAGGGACCAGGGATGCTGCTAACCTTCCCACAACAAAACATTATCTAACACAGAATGTCAGTAGAGCTGAGGTTGAGAGCCCTGGACTAACTCAGTGAGTCTGAAACCTTTAGGGGTTGTGGTGGGCTTCTTTTCTCTTCCATTTCTCTCATGTCGACTTTGGCCCCTTCCAATTACTTTCTTAAGTTCTAGTTCTTTCCCATCATTTTTGCTCTTAAAATATTTTTTATTCATCCTTTGAAAAACCCAATATCTAATGCCTTTTTAAGAGAGGCAAAGTGTGAGAAATATTCATGGCACAGTCCTCTCAGTGATAACAAATAACATTCTGGGTTGTTGTGAAACCAATGTTCAAATCATTGCCCCAGTTAGGGAGGGTCTTTCCAGAATACCAGAATTTGAGAGAAATTCAGAAAGCCAAAATTATTTAGGTCAACTCTTCTATTGAAATGGCAGTTTGTCAACAGAGATGCTTAATTTAGTTAATTGATGGGATGCTGTGGCATAACTCTCAATAATTTATCTTACGTGGAGTGTAAAATATCAGGAGATTTAATGCAAAGTTTTAGTTCACGGGGAAATTGTTTGTACTACTTCATTGCACCTTCCGTAGTGCTTTGTACGCAGTAGATTCTCAAAGAGCGGCTGATTGATAGTGGAAACAGCTGTGTGTTTCAAGCATAAACTATTGACTGGAATACCGGAGCATCTCTGAATTATGTGTTTGTGATTCATGCCCTCCCTGATTTCCCTGTGGAGGCAGAGCTGAAGTGAGCCGTTGGAAGATCGAAGACCTTTAACTTGTCCCATATAGAGTTCCCTATCCAGAGTTCTTTATTGCAACAATTTTAGAATAGATCTCATAGGTGTTCCCCTGCTTTTCATCACAATACTCTTCTGGCTAAAGATGTAACAAGATTTAGATAATTTTATTTTATAAATATCATTTGGAGAACCAGAGATTTCCTTGGATCATTTCTCCATTCTTTTATGTCTCAGAAAAGTCAATATTCCAGTGACCTATCTTTGTAGATGGTTAAACAAACGGCCTTAAAATTTCTTGCCTTACTGAAATTTTTCCTGAGAACCTCTTAGTTTTTTTAAAATACTAAGTATTGATGTTATTTAGGAATAAAAACTCTGTTTTTGGCTCTAGGACTAAAGACAACCCCAAAACATGTAAGATAATTAAAAGATAAGAGTACCAAAAGTTATTTACATAAATAAAACCTTTATTATATATTACAAGTTTGAGAGAGCATGTGAGTGTGAGAGAGCATGGAGTTGGGAAGGAATAAAATGATTTTCTTTTTTTTTAAAAAAAGCATTTTTGTTTTTCTTAAAAGGTGAGTTTTGAAGCAGAACTTGAAAAGTAATGAACCAAAAGCAAGTAGTTCTTGCAATGTCTTTTTTTTTTTAATGATTTTATCTTGGAAAATTTTGAACAGATATGAAAGTAGAGAAGAGAATGTAATAACCCCCTATTTGCCCCTCACCTGGATTCAGTAACTAACATCCTGTCATACTGGCATCAGCTGTTTCCCATTGTTACTGTTGCCTTGGACATATTTTAGAATAAATTCCAGACTTCCCATTTTGCTCCTACGTGCCTACTTAATAACAAATCTCTAAAACTCATGGACATTTTAATTCATATAACGATTCCATTACCACAACTATCAGAATTACTAATATTGTTTTGGTATCATCTAATATCTAGAACATATTCACATTTTCCTGATTATTTTTGAAGCCTATGTTGGTAGATATGTACTAATTAGAATCCAAAGTTCACACATTTCATTTGGTTGTTAAGTCTCTTAAGGCAACATTTACTTTGATTAATGTTTAGTCTTATTTCCGAGGTTGAAAACTACACAAAATACCTAATAGTATTTGGCTCAAATAACCTTTCCTCAATCAGTTATGCTTTGTGGGAAGGGGGAAAGGAGAGTCATCTTGTTATCCCAATAGAAACTCTTCTGCATTTATCTGTAATGTGCCCCTGATATTTTCACTTCAGTATCTGTTACTTTGGTGAACTTGACATGTGTGAAGTACATTATGGGATCTAGGAGCAATCACAGTTACTTAAAATATTCTTTACGTCCAGAGCCTTGGATAGGCTATTTGAAAGCGATTGCCATGCAGTTTTGTTCATGTCTGTAACTTCACTTGATCAAAGATAAACTATTATTGATGTATCAAGCAGGCATACAAGCCTCTCACACCTCATATGCAAATGAGAACACACAGATAGAGAAGCAAAACATATTTTAATAGGGCAGTGTGCCTAGAACACTTACTTTTGGGGGTGAATGGTTTTAAAAGTTTAGTTATGAAACCTCTGTATGAGGATGTCTAATTTTACAATAATTAACTCAAATCGGAAACAAATATCCCCTTCATCCCACAATACAGTATTGATCTCTTAAGATAATGGAGTGATCAGGATGTGTTAAAATGATGCAGGAATTTAATAGCTCTAGAATGAAATCTGGGAATGTAAAGGAAGACAGTAGTTGTGGATATAATACTGTCTTTTTAAAAGGTGTGATTCCAAAGTTGCTAGTTTTTTAATTAAGCTAAATACTTGAGTGAAGTCATTATTAAGTGTAAATGTTACAGTCATTTTAAATAGTCTGTTTTTAATTACAGTATATAGATGACCCCATGACTCCAGAAACTGTGAACAAAGAAGAGTCAATGGCAGAATTATTTGAGGGTTCAGCAGAGATACCTTCAGACCTCTACTCACTTGCTTCAGCTATATATAACAGTCATGCGCGTAATAATTTCCCTGTGAGGAACCGAGCTGAAGACCAGCATTCAGCAGTTGGTAGGTACAGTATTTATGTTCTTTGAAGCGTATTTCAAACAATCAGTACTAGCTAGCACAGATATGAACCTTAGCTTAGAGTTCAACCAAATTATTAATGGTTCATGGGCTGGAGTCAGATTTTTTCTTCTTCAACTGTTGGATAACCTCATGCAGCAAATGGTTATGCCACACAGGCAGGCGTTGGCCCCTCCTAACCCATTTGACCTTCCTCCTAGAGAAAGTAGCACCCTAGAGTCTCTGGCCAAGCTGCATAGACAATCAGTTATTACAGTTGCCAAAGCAGGTGTGATGGGGAGGGATTAACATATCTTCAAATCATTTACAGGCCTCACACTCTCTGCAGCTTTTGACTAATAGGTTTTCAAATGTCACTAAAGGTAAATAGGTCAGAAAGTTACAACTCTAGTGCATGGGGTGATAAACAGGTGTAGGTGACCCCAGCGATGTGGTGATGTCATTAGTGTATACACTTGCTTTTCAGGGTCAATGGATCTTACTGTTTCTAAAAGAAGAATGCCATATATACCAAATTAAAAATAGTTGGTTACATGACGCAGATCTAGATGATCTCTCTGGTCATTCTAAAAGTGAGAAGAATATTTTTTTCATTGCCTTTTTTTCTGATTCAGTAGTTGTCTCATTCCAAATTAAAAGTATTATGTTATTTTATTGATGCAGAATTAGTCAAAAATATCACATTACATTTGATATATGTTTATTTCATTTACTGATCCATTTTGAGCTGTGCAAAGACTGGAGCAACACTAAAAATTAAGAGGCCCACAATTTCTGATACAGATGTTTCCTTGAGTATTTGTCTGGCCTAATTGTTATTTAACATTGTTGGACGCACAGGTTCTTAATAAAAAAAAATTAACATTATTTGAAATCCTTGTTCAGACATATTTATGTGTCAGTTATCCAAGCATGCTTACTTTAAACCCCCAAGGGGTTTGATAAAGGTATGGTATTTTTTTAGTCCAAATAAGTCTCATTTCGATAACATTCACATTACAACATAGCATTGACTTATAACATTTTAATTTGATATTATTACCTCATCTTTCATTTCAGAGAAAATTCCTAGCCAGTCCCTTTCAGAAGGTTGTATTTTCTCAAAACACTAGTCTCATGTTCCAAGATGTATATATTATTAATTATACATGTTTATTATTTACACATATTTTTATTATTTTGCATAAAGGAGTACATAGAAAAATTAATGACTAATGTGAAATCAAGTTTAAGGTTTCACTCTGTGAGGAAAAATAATTTTGATCATGATTTTTTTAACTGATTTCAAATAGGAACTACAAGGAATCTGTATATCACCAACATTGCTGCTGAACAGCTGTCTTATGTTATCAGGAGACTTGTACCTTTCACTGAGCACATGATTAGTGTATCTGCTTTCACCATCATGGGAGAAGGACCACCAACGGTTCTCAATGTGAGGACACGTGAGCAAGGTAAGAATGTATTTCCTTTGAAATAATTACCTGCAAATACTGCTCTTACACATTGTAATACTTTTTCTTTTTGCTCACATTAATTGTTCATTCTTCTTTACAAGTGCCAAGCTCCATTCAAATTATAAACTATAAAAATATTAGTTCTTCATCTATTTTGTTGTATTGGGATCCTCCAGAATATCCCAATGGAAAAATAACTCATTATACCATTTATGCAATGGAACTGGATACAAACAGAGCATTCCAGATGACTACTAGAGATAACAGCTTTCTCATAACAGGTAGAACAATCTTTTTTAAAACATTGCTTTTCTGATGAAAATATGCATCTCTTTTTGCCTTAAACACTGCAGGACATGTGCTGCCTCATTTCAGATTTTCTTATGCTGTGCTGCCATGGACATCTTGAAAAATGTGAAGAAATAACTTGATTAAATGTGTTTTTCTTTATCTATATTTATCTACAAAAAAAAGAGATCATCAGATCACCAAGTATTGTAGGGATATACTTAACCCAGAGAATTTTATATCTTGTACACTGAAGTAAAGTGTTAAAAGCTTGAATGAATGAATGTGAAAATCAGCTGAAGTTACTGAGCTGACATGCTGTTTGTGCCAAGTCAACATAGTCCTTGCAGCGTGCCAAAAATTATTTTTCAGCTTCAATGATTACCCTAATATTCAGGAAAGAACTAAAATATCATCAACATGGGAAGACCCTCACGCCTGAGGAATTTTGGGACAATGAGATTACAAGGAAACTGACTTGGAGAGCCAGTCTCCCAAATAAATTATTTTCACTAGTCCTGTGTCAAATGACCCTAATCCATGAATGCTATTTTATGATCTTTAAACAGATTACTGTTGTCATTATAGGGTTAAAGAAATACACGAAATATAAAATGAGAGTGGCTGCCTCAACCCATGTTGGAGAAGGTTCTTTGTCTGAAGAAAATGACATCTTTGTGAGAACTCCAGAAGATGGTAAGAATATCAGGTGCAATTTTAATAAAGAGAAGCAAGTAGTGTTGCATGCTTACTGCTGTCTATCTCATGCTCCCTTAGTGGCTGAAGCAATTAGCATGAAAAAATACATGTATTTAAAATTTTGTTTTCATCCCCCAGAACCAGAATCATCACCTCAAGATATTGAAGTTATTGATGTTACTGCAAGTGAAATAAATTTGAAGTGGTCACCACCTGAGAAACCCAATGGGATTATTGTTGCTTATGAAGTGCTGTATAAAAATATGGACACCTTGTTTATGAAGAACACCTCAACCACAAACATAATTTTAGGGGGCTTAAAACCTTACACCCTCTACAACATTTCTGTCAGGTCATATACCAGATTTGGTCATGGCAATCAGTTATCTTCTTTACTCTCTGTAAGGACTTCTGAGACTGGTAAGTTTTTTGTTTGCTGTTTAATAATACATAGTAATGAAGTAAACATGGCTGACAATTGTCATATTGTTTATATTTTAAGTAACCTAAAATCTCTTATTCTTTTTCGTATAACCCAGAAATTTATTTATTTATTTATTTTTTTCTGGGAAGGTGTGGGGAAAAGGCTTGCTGTGTCGATTGTTAAAGTCTGCTTTACATATATGGGAACTCCAAAATAAAATCAGTGAATTTTTCAAGTGAAAGACCTTGAGAAACCAAGGAATCCTTCAGAGTACCTGTAAAATAACTACGTGTTTGCAGATTAGGTAAAGGCAGAGCCCACTCATAAGAATAGATTCCTGTCCTCCAATGAGGTATGTATATAGAAAGAGGTGCAGAGGGGCGCCTGGGTGGCTCAGTTGGTTAAGCGACTGCCTTTGGCTCAGGTCATGATCCTGGAGTCCCAGGATCGAGTCCCGCATCGGGCTCCCTGCTCGGCAGGGAGTCTGCTTCTCCCTCTGACCCTCCCCCCTCTCCTGCTCTCTCTCTCTCATTCTCTCTCCCAAATAAATAATATCTTTAAAAAAAAAAAAAAAAGAAAGAGGTGCAGAGTAGGAGCATACGAAGGGCATGCCTGGTTGAGTCTTATGGAGGAGATAGCATCTGACCTGGATCTTAAAGAATAGGGTAGAGTGGATGTTTTTGAAGTTGTTGGGTGGGTAGGGAGGGGAATATCCTGGAAGCAAGGAATTACACTCTTGTGTTTCAGTTTCAGTGCTACAAGATGATTAGAACAAGTTTATTGTTATATTATGTTTATAATCATATATTGGAGCATCACTCTTAAGCCAACTCTGTAGTTTATGCTGAGAATTAATAAAAAATATAAAGTTTCTGTTTTACTCCTACTTTTAAAATTAAATATCTGTTGACTAGCTACTGGCTGAACCATATGGAATTACTATTCCTATGGGTCATAGTGGCCAAGTATCAGCAATTTCATATGGTTCAGCCACATGCTATATGTGAGGCCCTGTCTCTAACCTTAAGGATATAGGAATCTAGTAAAGCAGTTTATCTTTGAACAGGAGTATCTTCTTGAGACTGGTCACAGAAATTAATAAAATGAGATGACATAAAAGAGCCCATGGAGAATGGCAATTGTAACTGCTGGACTGAGAGAGTAATGAAAGGGATGTTTTATAGCATCAACAGTTATCCCTTAAAGTGAAATCTAATTGATGTTAAACTGTATATTGGCATGTTCCATTGCTTTGATAGATATCGTTTTTAAAATCAGTATTTTTTAAAGAAAAATACCTCCTCTTTACCTGACCTAGCTTTATTTTACACTAGTTCAAGGAAAGAAACAAGCATATTTTAAACACCTGCAAAGTGCCGTGGGCTATGCCATTGGCTTTCATGAAAACTACCTCTTTAATTCTAAAATAAAGCATTAAGATATTACTATCTTCATTGCCTAATGAAAAACAGGTATGAGAGGTTCATCCTTCAATAAATATTTAACAAATATTTGCAATATGCCAAGCCCTACTGAGAATATAACACTGTAAATGAAAGTGAATTTCTGCCCTCCTAAAGTTAAAATTAATTGGTAGATGTTTAATTGCTTAAGGTCACCCAGCTGGTAAGTGATGAAGCTGGACCTGGGACCCAAATGCATCAGACTATAAAGCATATTTCCTTTCACAATATAATCTGTTTCAGAAGCCATCAATAAAATTGGTAAATTATAGAATATATCCAGGATTTTTTTCTGTTCATTGTTGCAGAGATATTTTGCTACTTGGGCTCTGCATAGCATGAAGGAAAGAAGAACTCTCAAAGTTCCTGTTATATTAAACCATCATCATATTCATGAATGCTTATCAAATACTTACCAATACTTCACTACAAATACTTCACTACTGGTCACAGCATCAAGAACACCTTAGTGATTATCTATAGAAAAATCTTTTTTGTTCTTTGCTAATTATTTTTTGATACTAGGCTCTTCAGAAGCAAAAATAATAGGGCATTGTGTTCAATGTCCATACTTCTAATTTCGAACTCTGTCTTAAAGTAGGGTACTCTCAACATCTTTGCGTTCTTCATCTAGATGAAAATGGTGGACAATGAAATCTACATCATGACTTTTCCCATGATATGTGTGCTACTATTGAGCCACCAGTTTTAGCTCTTTTTGCAAAAGAGGAAGCTAAGAATGTTAAGTAGTCTCAAGGTGTCATTTGAAGCAAGAACAGCTATCTATCTATTCCCAAGGCTTCATATTCTTATTAAATGGAATGAATCCATCCTCTACTCTTATTATAAAAAACAAGAGCCCACTTTTCAACACTGGTTCATGAGAAATTGAGGGATTGGTTAGTAGTGTGTTAATGCTGCTAGCTACAAATAAGAATAAATTATTTGTGCACATGCTTTATTTTGATTGGGGAATCAGAGTTTACTTATGCTTGGGAGTAAAATACTCTTGTGTTCAAGCAAAAAAGATCAATACGAGGATGATCTCATGGGTGTGTGCGTGTGTGTGTGTGTGTGTGTATGAAAGAGAGACTGTGTTTATGTGTGTTTTAAGTATAGAATGTAGAGTTTGCAATCAAACAAGATTAATTCATGTTTTCTCATACTTAGGGTTCAGTAATCATATAAAGAACTTTAAGTTCTCATATAAATTACCTTTTGATGATCTCTATTTTTCTCTTTCCTCTTTAAGATCTACCTTTCTTTATGAGAAGCCTTTAACAAAATGCCTTGAATATGTCTGATGTGGGGTAATAACCACTAGTGGAGAGTAACCTAGATGTTGACCAAAATTTTGTGTTGGGCTCTATAAATTTATTTATATTAATGAATAGCATTTAAAATTTTTTCTACATATCATTATAACTTTGCATGCCAAACAACAATCTTTTGGAATACTCAAGGTAACTTGTCACTTCCTATTTTGGGACCATCATGAACAAACATTTCTTATTTTTATTTTTTAAATAGATTAAGCTTATTCCAACCAATTGTAATAATTTTTTAAACTTTTTTTTTATTATGTTGTATTAATCACCATACATTACATCATTTGTTTTTGTTGTAGTGTTCCATGATTCATTGTTTGCATATAACACCCAGTGCTCTATGCAGTACGTGCCCTCTTTAATACCCATCACCAGGCCAACCCATCCTCCCACCCCTCTAGAACCCTCAGTTTGTTTCTCAGAGTCCATAGTCTTTTTATTCATGAGCTATCTATTTTACACAATACTTCTCCAATTGGACACACTGTGTTGGTTCAGAAAACTCTAAGTCCATCATTGCTCTCCAATATCAGTAAGTCATCAAGGCTGTCTTATTTTCCCTGAATCCAACACTGGTTATCCCCTAAGGATAAATGAATAAAAATGCAAAGGATATCAGCCTGGGGTCAGGGGTGCATATTTATATTCTGACTACTGGTGGTAGGCAGACAGCTCCAGAGGGACAACTTAGCAAGTTCCAATGGGAATTTTTCAAAATCAGAAGTCATACTGAGTTATAAAGTTCAAGCATAGTATTACTGACTCCTTTTTTTCTTGCAGTTAAAGAGCTATTCAATTCAATCTTGTTTTGCTTAGCTGTGAATTTCTCTCTTGTTTTTAAATATATTTTATGTCATGTTGAACATATTTATTCATGGCCTGAACATGTTTTTGTGGATTTGTGCAACTAATATTACACTGTATGTTAATGAACTGGAATTTAAATAAAAACTTGAAAGAAAAAAAAAGTGCAGGGCCATGCCTTGGAAGGGAGTAAGGAGAGAAAGCAGTTAAAGGAAAATCGGTAGAAGGAAGATAATGCAGTTCTCTATTGAGTGTTATTATCGAAATGAAGTGGGAAGCAAGATTTTCAGCTTTGAATAAGAAGTGGCGAGGGATTTTGGATGTTTGTGGACAGAGAAGATGGTGAAAACATACGGAGCAGAGCTGTAGACGGAACTGACTAAAGTAAAATTTAGGCTGTTGGAAAGTGGAAAAAATTCATTTGAAATTTGAGGTTTAAATTTAAATGAGGCTAGTTAGCATGGAGTTTTGCTTTCTTCCGATGTTTTCAGCTGTTCCGTTGCAGATATGGAACTAGCACTGAGCTCAGTTTAATTCGGATTGGAATTTTGCTGGAAAGCAAGATGGAAACAGAAGGAGTTGATGGAAATTGGTAGGGACTGGTTCTGGTGGTAGGCGATGGGCTCTGGCCTGAGTGAGTAGGGAGATGAGGATGTAAGGGAGGGGATAAAATGAAGTTATGATGAGGGTCAAGGAATTGTTGGATTGTCAGTACAAAGGTCAGTAAGCTAGAAAGAGGAGGTGTTGCCAAAGAAAGGAATATGGGCAATTATTGGTAATGACAAGGTATAAACTAGCGGTTAAAGTGAGGTGGAGGAAAACTTGGAATTATGGAGATCAAGGAATACAGAGTCCAGGGAACTGGGCAGATAATTTGCATTGACGTTGACATCTTTTAAGAGTGGTAGAGAGGAAGTCAGTCATCCAGGTGATAAAATTTTTTCCTTTTTTTAAAGTTTTTATTTAAATTCCAGTTACTTAACATACAGTGCAATATTAGTTTCAGGTGTACAATATGGTGATTCAACACGTCCTTGCGTCATCCAGGGCTCATCACAGGTGCACTCCTTAATCCCCATCACCTATTTCACCCTTCTCCCCACCCCACTCCCCTTTTAGGTGATACAATATTTTAGATGTTTGAAGAAGTATGACTCTTAAGGAGGGGTAGCACTAGAGTTCTTCAGGTAGAAGGAAGGAGAAACAATCTGGATATGGCAAAGAGGAGCTGTAAATGCAGCTACTGAACTCCCAGGTCCTATGGTTCTAGGGATTGTAGGAGAAAAACAAATGACTACCTGTTCCCTGAGAGCACTAAAATGTAATGTTCTCAGGAGGTCCAAGATTTCACTTAGATCCAGAAGGTTAAGAAAGCATTCAGAGCAGTTGAGGATTTTTCTCCATGTAATGGGTTGCCTTGGGAAGATGCTAGAGAAGATTTTGAGTGTATGCAAAGGGATTATATTGTGTAGAATTATACTGCTATATATAACTCCATCAAACTATGTGTTAAGTTACAATTCTTCTTAAAGTTTTAGAAATAACATCTGTATGTCAGTTTTTCCTATTAAGTGTGCCTTATATTCCATAGCAGTTAACAATTGGGAGCAGGTGATACTGCATCTACACTTTCAAGGCTTTTGAACTGTATTTTTCTACTTCATTAAATTTATTAGTAGCAACTTTATATCCATTATATTTAGAGGACCAGTAAAAAAAGGTTCAATTCTTTCTTTTGAAAGGAAAGATTCTTGTAATAGGACTTTATAATGGCAATAATGTTTACATAGTTTATATTGTTTAACCCCTCCAATTAGTTGTTACTGTTATTGTTCCATGCAGGTGATTTTTAAACCATTATCTTTGCAACTGTGATTCTTTCATCTCCCATAAATATTTTTCTGCCTAAAATGCATTGTTTATAACATCACTCATTGAGGATTTTCTGGTTGTGATTGTCTGAATATGTTTTTATTTTGCTTTTGTTAATTTTTCTGGCTATAGAATTCCAGTTGTTTTTCAGTTGAGGTCAATTTGTCAGTCTAATTGTCATTCCTATGTAGATGATCTGTTTTTTTGGTGCTGTTAGGATCTTCTCTTTCACAATGGTGTGTCTAAATATGATTGTTTTAAAATATTTTCCTGCTTGGAACTTATTGAGATTCCTTGACCTAAAGTTTAATATCTTCCAACAATTTTGAAGTCTCAGCCATTATCCTTTTAAAAATATTTCTTCATCCTCATCCTGTCTGTTATCTCAGACTCCTTTGATATATACTCCATGTCTCTTAACTGCCATTTTATATTTTCCCTGTTTTCTTTCTCTGAACTACATTCTTGATAATTTTTTAATATTGTCATCCTTTTCACTAAATTTCTCTCTATCTCTATCAAATGTGCTTTTTTATACATCAAAAGAATTTTAATTTCAGTTATCTTGTTTTTCTATTCCAGAAGGCCTAACTGGTTCTCTTTCAAATCTGCTTGGCTATATATCATTTATTATTATCTAAAGAATTCTTTGCTCATATTTTCAAATCTGTTAGATCTGTTGAAATGCATTAAACATTTATTTTTATGCTTTGGTAAATTCAATTATCCGAAGTCTTTTGAAGTCTGACTGCTGTGTGTTTGTGTGTGGGGGAGTAAGGGAGAGAGACAGATTTTTTTTTTCCCTTTTTCTTTGCTAACTTTATTGGTGTCTGATTTGCTTGTTTAGTGATTTTATCAGTCAGCACATTTTCCTTGAAATTTATCCATGGTACATTTATGCGGCCTGAGTTGAAGCTGAGTTCCTTCTGAGAGGATTTATGTTTGCTTCTGCTAGTTGCTTTTGAATAACAGCCACTCTATTACAGACTCATTTTAATTTAAATTCTGAAGTGAAGGTTTTTCAGGTAGCATGGATTTGAGCCACATAGGCTCTTAAGGATAGGTGTGCAGTTCCAAAACTGCATAATTTTTCTTTCTCTTTCACTTCTTCATCCAGAATGGAGTGAGAAAAAAAAAATTCTTCTCTGTCCTCTTTTGTATGGTGGGTTTACTTCTTACTCCCTCTTCCCTGAGGATGAACACATCACATTGCACAAGATCAGGAGTTACCACTCACACTGAATTCTGTGGCATTCTGCAGAAGAATTGAAGGTACCTCCCTGAATTGTCCAGTAAAATGGTTGAAATTGCGTGCTTTTGGTTTTCCATCTTCTTAAATGGGGATATCCCTTACTCTTCCTCTGGCCCAAGGCTTTCTCTTCTTTATCTGGAATTCCATATAGCTGTTAATGCAAAAACTCAACATCACCAGGATCGGCCAGTCCCCTCTAAGACAGAGCTGGTTTTAGTACCAGCTTCTGTTTCAGGATACCCATTTTTACTTTGTTTTTTGTTTAATTTAATTTTTTTTTGCTTTTGCTTTTTTGGCTACCACAGATTTCTAACTACCTTGTCCAACTCTGCAATTCCTGTAAAGAAAACTTTGTTTCAATTTTATGAAGGGTTTTAACTTTTAATTAAGATAGTCATTCAGTTTAGGGTATCCGTTTCAATATTTATCAGAATCAGAATTCCACATGGAGTACTAGTATTTGAATATACATAGAAAACCATTTTATGACCATTGGATTCAATACAATAAGAACATTAATAGATACATAAAACCTGTATTTTATTTAATGTTATCTTGTATCCTTGGAAGACTGGTTTGCTGCCAGGTCCTAATGTGCAACCTTGTATCATTGTATCTAGGAGAGGTTCCTTGCCTTGTCCTACATCTTGTTTTGTACCCAAACTAATTATTAATCTTTTATATATTATCATTATTAATGAAAGACAGAATTGATTTTTAGGTGTTTTTCGAACTTCTTTCTTGCATCAGTGTGTTCTGCAATGATAGATAGTTTAATGCCATCTCAAGTATTTTAATAAACATATCATCCTATAAGCATTATTCTGTAGAATCATAGTATGAATTTTCTTTTGAGGTGCAATTTTTTCTTACATAGTTGTAAGTGTATAAGTTCTGTGTCTCTTATTCCATTTAGGATGTTCTTATATACATATCCTAGTGCACTTGGGTGAAGACTTCAGCAAAATGTTTTTTTTTTTTTGAGAATATATTTTTAGGATAGAATTATTTTATACATTTATATTTTTGTTTTTTTCCCAGTGCCTGATAGTGCACCAGAAAATATTACTTACAAAAATATATCTTCTGGAGAGATTGAGCTGTCATTCCTTCCCCCGAGTAGTCCTAATGGAATCATACAAAAATACACAATTTATTTCAGGAGAAGTAATGGAAATGAGGAAAGAACTATAAATACAACCTCTTTGACCCAGAACATTAAAGGTAAAAAATAATATATAATGTTAGGTATTAACATTAATATTGACAGTGGGCACAAAATATTACCTTGTTTTTATATTATAAATGGTAAGTATGATTAGTTTTATACAGGGTAGGACAATTCTGGCTTTTTAGTTTAATAAACTAGGAATTTATTACAGTCACATGAAAGAATACTCTAAGTCAATACTTTGTCATATTTTGTCTTTGTAATAGGACTTACTATTTGAAAGCACTTCATTTTCATTTAGTTTTTACTTTTGGAATATTAAGTTGTTTCATAGTCTGCCTCTTGCATATTACTAAAGGATATTTTGTAAGTCTTATCTATTTGATTTCTTTTTAGGACTAAAGAAATATACCCAATACAGGATTGAGGTGTCTGCTAGTACACTCAGGGGTGAAGGAGTGCGGAGCGAACCCATAAGTGTACTGACTGAAGAAGATGGTAAATACAATAGTGGATACAGATTTATTTTGAATCCATCACATTTCAAAAAAAGCATGTACATAAAATGAAGATATAATGTAAAAAGTCTACTAGACTTGGGTATCAGTTGTGTGCCATGCCAGCATTAATCAGAGATTTCATTGTCATGGAGTAAAAGAAGCTAGCAAAGTCAGATTCATGTTCAATAAAATCAGGTATAAAATGCTCTTTTTTTAAAAAAAGATTTTACTTATTTATTTGACAGAGAGAGGGTACAAGTAGGCAGAGAGGCAGGCAGAGGGAGAGAGAGAAGCAAGCTGTCTGCTGAGCAGGGAGCCTGATGTGGGGCTGGTTCCCAGAATCCTGGGATCATGACCTGAACCGAAGGCAGCCGCTTAACCGACTGAGCCACCCAAACACCCCTAAAATGCTCTTTTTAAAAAAATTATGTTATGTTAGTCACTATACATTACATCATTAGTTTTTGATGCAGTGTTCCATGATTCATTGTTTGTGCATAACACCCAGTGCTCCATGCAGAACATGCCCTCTTTAATACCCATCACCAGGCTAACCCATCCTCCCACCCCCCTCCCCTCTAGAACCCTCAGTTTGTTTTTCAGAGTCCATCGTCTCTCATGGTTCGTCTCCCCCTCCGATTTCCCCCCCTTCATTCTTCCCCTCCTACTATCTTCTTCTTCTTCTTCTTCTTTTTTTAACATATAATGTATTATTTGCTTCAGAGGTACAGATCTGTGATTCAACAGTCTTGCACACTTCACAGCGCTCACCATAACACATACCCTCCCTAATGTCTATCACCCAGCCACCCCATCTCTCCCACCCCCCACCACTCCAGCAACCCTCAGTTTGTTTCCTGAGATTAAGAATTCCTCATATCAGTGAGGTCTGATTCACTTATTTCACTCATAAAATGCTCTTTTTTGTTTCTGAAGTCATCCTTGCTCTGTAAGAAATCAGCAATATTTTTTATGGGAATTTTTAAGGCTAAAATCTTGGTTTGAATGGTCTGAACATCAACTAATGTAGGTTATGACTGTGTTTTTCAACTTTAATGTTCATAAGAATAGATATTTACATCAGTTTTGTAGTAGATTCTGTTATATCAACCTGCAGTCTTTTTTCCTGTATTCGGATTAGCTTGCTAATGAGTTCAGGCCAGTTTCCAGGTTTCTCTACATAATTTGCCAAGATGCTATTCCTGAATGTTAATAGCCTTCATATTGAATATTTAAACATATCTTTTCTTAACTTGAATAAAATGAACTTTACTACTGAGACCACTTTACACTGGTACCTCACCAAGTTCTAGGTATATATCATGCTAAGAAAATATATTTGGGATTTGGATTTACATTTTATGTTTTATACATTGTATATATTTGAGACTGTTATTTCTATTTTTATTTCTGCAAAGGGAAGTCCTGTTGTTATGAGGGATATCATAAGTGTTTCTAGGGTGTCTTTCCCCACCTCTCTTTCAAGTTTTTCCATCCTCAAGTTGGGTTGCATTCTGTGGATGTTCAGATTCTAATCATTCAGCAGGACAAAATGTGCATTATATACTTCTAGAAGAGGGAAGGCCTTTCTCTGCATTGTTCTTATTTTATCCAAAATGACAGTCTTCAGAACTTTCTCCTCTGTTTTAGGTCCTTCCCTGTTTTTGCCTTCATCAAACTACTTCATTAAAGCATCCTGGTGGGCTGCTCGGTTTGTCCCAGGTTCTAAGTACTCTCATGGGTTGGTCTTCCTTAGTCATTGCATCTACTAACTATGGTTATTTCTCCATCAAAACTCAAACCTGTCCAAATTTTCATTCTTTCATAGTTCAATTCTTTGTGCTGAAAGAAAGTAAAAATTAACCTAATAAATAAATCCTTCCCAATGGGACGATTGTTAAAGGCTGGGGCGGGGGTGAGGTTAGCTCTTTTTTCCATCTTAGATAATGCCTAAGAAAGATGTACTAAATCATCTATGCAATGCCATTTTGAACGTAGTATCCACTTTTTTTCTTTCTAACTTAATAATATAGTCCTGATGGTAAGAATTTGAGGTCTATATGCAGGAACCTAGACCAGTAGTAAACATATATGCTGAGCAGACAGAGTTGTCTGCAGAGTTGACAAAAGTCTTTTTTGTTTGTTTGTCCATTTTGTTTGTTTGTTTGTTTACCACTTAAGTCAATAGTTTCAAACTATACTGTGTATCTGAATTACCTGGACTATTAAACTTACCGTGGTATAAGTCACCATGGTGAACTTACCATCTTAAGTCCTTGGCCAAGTCATTGATATAATTGCTAATGAGCAGGTTGAAGAACAAGACCCCTTTATTGAAAAATTTCAGCAAATCAAGAATGGATAAAGGACTGAGAAGCTTTGCTTTCTCGGGTATTAGGTGCTCTTGGACCTCATGAAACTTGTGGTTTAGTGGAAGAGATCTAAATTTGATTTGTGTATAGACGAATAATCTTTATAACTTTAATCTCTGGCTTAAGTATTTCCCCCAAATTATTCCTAAGGACAAAAGAGGAATTTTAGCTACTTTGAGGCATCAGAGGAAGTGTAACTGAGGAAGTTACACCTAAGCTGTGACCTGAAGGAAAGTGAGTGAAGAGGGAGGATAAGAGATAGGAAAGACCACAGCAGCCAGAGGGAGGAAGCGTCTTATGAATACCCTTCTCACCTATTCTCATATGCTCTGTCATGATGAATTAGATAGATTGCAAAAGATATTATTGCATTTATGTATTCTGATTTCCCTCTTTCTTTCTTTAAAGTAAATTTATTTTTTTTAAAGATTTTATTTATTTATTTGAGAGAGAGAGAATGAGAGACAGAGAGCACGAGAGGGAAGAGGGCAGAGGGGGAAGCAGACCCCCTGCTGAGCAGGGAGCCCAATGTGGGACTCGATCCCGGGACTCCAGGATCATGACCTGAGCCGAAGGCAGTCGCTTAACCAACTGAGCCACCCAGGCACCCCAAAGTAAATTTAATTTTTAAAAATTTATTTTATGCCTGGAAGTTTGTGCCTCTTAATCCCCTTTGCCAATTTCATTTTTAAAATTGTGCTTCAGAATACAAATGCCAAAATGATTAAGACTTAGTCTGCTAAAGTACATATTTTGTCTAGATAGACATGTTAATTGTATTTAATTAGCAATAAAAAGTTTTACATAAAAAAGGAAAATGCTCAAGGATATACTGAAATTAAAATAAAACACTCAGAATTATCTGATATTTGACATAAAAGCTTAAAGCATATTATAGAATAGAAATGCTTAGTTACAACATATTATGTTCTAAATGAGTACTATTTTTGATTTAAATCCTTTTTTTTTCCAGTGATAAACAGAAGTTAAGTTTGTAAAGATGTTAGTAGAAATATCATAGGCTTTTGTTTTGACAAATGAGAGTTCTCAGAAGTAATTCATATCTTGGGAAACAGATGTTTCCAAGTGATATATGGATTCTTGTGATAATCAATATTTGATAGCATTTTTATTGTAGTGCCTGTGAGAATACCAAATGAAAATATGAATACAACTGTCACCATTATTCCTTAGAATTCATCTCATAAACCTTTTCTTTGCTCAATAATTTTTTTGTTGTTGGAAAGTTCTTGTTACCAAAATAATGAAAACACACATATACACAAACAAGCATATGTACACACACAATCTAGCTGAGATTATTCAGAAAATCAAAAAGAAATTAAAATAATTCAGGTAAGGTTTTCTTCAAATTATTGGAAAAAGTGATGTGCGCACGTGCTAATCTATAAATTAACATTGTTCAAAGATCTGAACAAATTCTTAAAACTTCTATTAGCTACCTATGAGTTCACTTTCCACATATAACTGTAACAGTGATAAAAATTTTTAGTAATTTATACCCTTCTATATGCAAAATTTGTATGTTAATCTTCTAAGACATTACTGTGGTGTTACACAGTAGCTGAGAAATGCCATTCTAAATATTTTATCTAAATGTAAATATGAACTTGGTTAAGTAGCTTGCTAGTAGTTTTTTTTAGTGTTTATCCAGTGCAGAATGGCTAAGTTATTTGAATCCTTATGCTGTCATAGCAAAATTAGAAGTAGACCCTAACCTGTCCATATTCTTAATTTATGTGCTACATTGGTTTTCTTTGTCACCATTCAATTTTGAAGACTCAGTGAACAAATTTTGATACTATTTTACAGTTTAATGACAACTGAAATTGAGGAATGTAGTTTTTATTTGTGAGGTCAGTCATTTTAACTGCTCTCCCAGTGTTATGCTTATCATTCTACCACTTCTTGAATGTGTGATTTTTTTCCACTTCTTTTTATTGTTTGAGGAGCACTTTTACTGCATATTATATTTATTCACCCCAGTAGTTTTATTTTTACTAGAGGATGATAATTTACCAAGATGTACTTGAACAGTAGGTGAATCACTGTGACATACCCCTTGTTCTTTTTTCTCATGAAATATTTTTTTCCATTGAATCACAGAAACAGATGTTCTAACACCACCATGCAAATCTCTTTTTATCATCTCATTTTGAAAGTAAACAATTAGTCTCCCATGCTCATGGAGAAAGACACTATGCCTGATTCATTTACCAGAATGTTTATAATGAAAACTTTGTGCATTTCCATTTTAGCCTTCTCTTACATATGTTTAATAAAATATATTATCCTTACCCTAACTTTTCAGCTCCTGATTCTCCCCCCAAAGACTTCTCTGTAACACAGTTGTCTGGTGTCACGGTGAAGTTGTCATGGCAACCACCCCTGGAGCCAAATGGAATTATCCTCTATTACACAGTTTATGTCTGGTAAGAAATTTTTTCTTTTTTGGAAATAGTTCTGAGAACAAGTATTAATCTGTAACATAATAGGAATGTAGTTTTTTTTATTTCAGAATGTGATGCTACATTAAGAACCTGATTGTTAATAGGCTAGTTAATATGCTTTTTTAAAGAAACAAGTCTTTCCCATACTATGTAGAAGTCCAAGCATAGTCAAATAACATAATTTTTGTACCTAAAAAAGTGTATATCATGCATAATTATACTAAATCTCTGCTCTTAAAAGTCATTGATTAATCAACTTCTGTGCATACAAGCATATAATTTTAAACTCAGAGTTTTACACAAGTATTCTGTATGTCACTGTCTTGTTAAGTTCCTTTGAGCAGAATAGTTTTAACTAAAATTTAACTGAAAGATATTTCTTCACAAATCTGTTATTTAAGGTCAATTTTTTTACCATTCCAAATATTTGCCATTCTAAATATTTTATTTAGCAGTGTGTCTATATTTTTTTCTGATCACCTTTACCCTGATTACCTATTTATGTGTCAGTTTTGTAAAAGATTAAATCCTATAGCTCATATCACATCAGTTAACAACATGGTTTTACTGCTTCATGAAAACTCAATATAAAAATCCTCACTTTGATCTAATGTAAGTCCTCATAAAAAGATTCACCAGTTATATATTTCCTAGTGGGTTTTAAATATTTCAACTCAGAAAATACAATTTACACAATACTTTATAGAACATATGCATTTCTTACCTTTATATTCCTGACTTGAAGGTCCAACACTGAGAGGCTATGATGTTTTAAGGAAATCTACTCTTCTTTTTCCTAAATTAAGACTCTTCTTTCCCTAATCTCTCTTTAAACCCTTTGCATACCACTCTTTAGGACTGTACTTCCTATTTTTTTCATTACCTGACTCCTAGTCATTTTGCCTAGTCATGGAAAAATTGAGAGTGGCATGAGAAATATCAATAGGAAGAGAAGCAATGGGAAGAAGGTAACCATTCTCCTCTGTGGCCCAGTTCATTTGTTTATCCATTTTTCATTACTTCATTCAACAAAATTGATAAAGAGTCTGTATACCAGTGAACAAGACACACATATGACTCCTCCCCCAAGGAACTTATATTCTAAAGGGATAACTGGACTATATATCACATAAACAAACAAATGAAGGAAAGTCAGGGGAAAGAGGGATACTTTTGATGGGATGCTTAGGGAAATCCTTTTTGAAAAAGTTGTTCTGAGTTACAGTCTGGATGACAAGAATGAGCTTTTTATCATATGAAGATCTGCAAGGTGGAATTTTCCAAGAATAAAGAACATCACTGTATAGGCTCTGTGAAAAAACATATTTGTCATTTTGAAGACCAGAGATGTCAGTGTTGCTGGGAGTTAGAGAGACAGAGTAATACTGAGGGATAGGAGGCAGACATAGGTCAGGAGCCAAGCCACAAAAAGGATTTAGTTTTCATTTAACTGTAATAAGAGTTACTAGAGAATTTTAAGCACTTTGGGTACTTTATGGAGAAAGAATTGTAGAATTGTAGATGGCAAAACTGTTAGCAGGAATACTAGCTAGGAGCTTATTTTAGTAGTCTGGGCAATAGATGTTACTGGCAATGGAGGAGAGAAGTGGGTAGCTTTTTTCTACATCTAGGAAGGAGAGTTGACAGAACTTGGAGATACACTGGCTGTGGGGATAAAAAAAAAAAAGATGAATCAATGATGACTTTTAGATTTTTGAATCAAGAATGATGCCATTTTATTGAGTTAGGAAAAATGAAAGTGAAACAAGTTAATAAAAGTGAGAATCAAGATTTTATGACTGGGTTTTCTGGCCCATACTGTAGGGACAGTCTCATCCCTCTATACAGTGATCATGCTGTGTAAATTCAACTCCCCAGTGGTGCTTTCTCTCTCCTCTTTTGAGGTGTGTCTCTTTTCTGTCTCACTTCATAAGATGGATTCTAGGTGCAAGGGAAGCCCACTGAAAGTGGGGTCAGGGAATCTCAAGTCTGTAATATTATGGCTCATCTTACCTGGCTTTTTGGGAATCGTGCTGCTGCCCACCTGTAGTCATAGCTTCTAGTCACAGTTTCTAGTTCTGATTTTCCGTTCTATCCTTGATCCAACCTCAGGCTTATTCTAATGCCCTAGCTCTCTTAGCATGTCTGTCTTAACCTTCAGATAGCTAGATGCTTTCATCAATCTACAGTGGGCAGGATTGCAAAGGTAACTTCCACATCCTTCCCTAGCCCTGGATGATCTGCTAGAGGGGCGTTTAGATCTTGCTGAACATGGTGGCATACTGAAGACAGAGATTCTGTAAGAGGCTTATCATTTTTCTCTCCATCCTAAGAAGGAGCAAGCCCTTCTTACTACCGTTCAGAGGGGTATTTATAGAGACATTGAGTCAGAGAAGCTGCTCCTAGGATCAGCTGGAGAGTTTAAGATTGCAGAATTAGGGTGGTCACTATGTGGGGCATCATCCAAGAGAATCACCTCCCTCCTTTGTACTGGAGAGAGCCAGGGTCCCCCTTTTAAGACTGTTGAAGTATATCCCCAGCTGTAGGATGACTCTAACAAAATAATTGAACTGGATCACAGCAAATTCATCAAAACCAGCAAATAGCCAAAAAAAAAAAAAAAACCCAACAACAAAGCATCAACTAGTGAACAATCTTAAGACTCTTGTAGGGAAAGAAATCCTTGAGCCAGGGCTGCTATATAATCTGTCAAGAACAGGCTACTGGTATGTATTTTACTGTTGACTGCCTGCCTGAATCTAGAATGTTACTGAAAATTTTATATGTATATTTTACCGAGCGGGCAGTAACTCAGTCTCTCCATTCAGAAAGTTCCACTTCAATAAATAAGATACTCTGAAGTCAAAGTAGCCATGAGAATCATGCTAACTTCGCTGGTCTCATAATCTAGGGGCATGGTTCAACTGCAGAGGCCCCACAGCCTGTTTTGAGTAAGGTGTCCTTGTGAAAAATGAACTTGGAGTCCAGTTGTGGGAATGTGGCCACTTTGCCCTGACTCGTTCAGTTAAAGAGCCGTTCAATGACCTTCTAAGTGCCTGAGTGTGTGTGTAACTTATTGGGCAGCCAAGCCTGATAAAGCTGTTGGAATGAATATGTGAATTTTTCTTTTTAAGTGTTAAGATAAAGATTTTTTTTTAATTTTTTAATTTTTATTTTTTTATTCTTATGTTAATCCCCTACATTACGTCATTAGTTTTAGATGTAGTGTTCCATGATTCATTGTTTGTGCATAACACCCAGTGCTCCATGCAGAACGTGCCCTCCTCAATACTCACCACCAGGCTAACCCATCCTCCCACCCCCCAAGATAAAGATTTTTTAAAAGATGCATAAATTTATTAAAACTTTAAAGATATTTCACAACTTATTGAAATTAGAGAAATAATCTCTTAATATATTAACTCTAATAATTTAGACATCCCAGGAGTTAGATTTCAAACGATATAGAAAGAACTGCTTATAAAAGGTTTTAATATTACATGTTTTTGTTCCAAGTCTAGTTTTTTGTCTAGACTTGGAACACTTTTGGAGACATGGGGTTGAATTTTGGCATTGCTGTTCAATTATCTGTGTGGTTCTCTTAAAATATTGGATAAATGGTGGTATTGTTATTAAAAGTGTTCCTGTTTCAGGAGTTCACATTTCTTTCATACTTCTTAGTTTCCATTATTTTAGTTGTTCCAGTAATTACCAGATTCTTTTAAAAACAACATCTTTGGATGTTTGTTATTTTCAGTATGTCTACCAAATGCAGACTGCCAATTTTATTAATTATAATGGGTGACTTCTCTCTTTGTCATGAATATTTCTCTACAAAATGAGGTTTAATGTGCAGACATTTTATAACCACTCCTATGTGAGTCACATTTGATTTTTAGATGGTGTGCACAGAAATCTGCTTTAACTAATTGCACTTTTAAATGATGTTTCCTTTTAAACTTTGTTTTGTGTAATAGCTTTTATCATTTATCAAGATGATAAAAGTAGCATTTTTTCCCTCGGTTATATTGATAAATTATGCTTATATATGTCTAAACGATAAACAGTCTTTGCATTACAAGGGCAACCACCATTAAATAAATGAATTCCTATTAGAGCAGTTATTCTTTTAATACACTTTAGATTGAGGTGTAGTATTGTAGTAAACTGATACAAAGCTCATTTACTTACTTTATATAGATCTTCCTTGACTCACAATAGGGTTACATCCTGATAAACCCATCATAAGTTGAAAGTATCATTAAGTCAAAAATGTACTTAATATACCTAATCTGCAGAATACCACAGCTTAGCCTAGCCTATTTTAAATATGTTTAGAACACCTACGTTAGCCTACAGTTGGGCAAAATCCTCTAACACAGACCTACTTTACAATAAAATGTTGAATACATCATGTAATTTATTGAATACTTTACTGAAACAGAATGGTCATATGGGTACAGAATGGTTGTAAGTGTATTGGTTGTTGATCCTCATGATCGTGTGGCTGACTGGGAGTTGTGGCTTGCTCCCTCTCCCAGTATCATGAGAGAGGATCGTACTGCATATGGCTAGCCAGGGAAAAGGTCAAAATTTAAAATTCTAGGTACACTTCCTGCTGAATGTGTACTGCTCTTCACACCATCATGAAATGGAAAAATTCTAAGTGGAACCATTGTAAGAACCATCTGTAGTTGAATTCAACTTGGATTTGTTTAGCAATTTTGCTTCTATATTTTTAGTAAAATTTAACAGTAGTTTTCTTTTTTTGTTTATAAATCTTCTAGGTGAATGCCATATAAGGTATAGCTAAAAGACTGGAGTAAAAGTAATGTTGAAAATTCTAGCTTATGTACAAATCTTGGCTTTTAGATGTTTCTCATTTTCTTAGTAGTAATTTTGAGAACTAATTCTGAACTAGTCAGTCTGACAAATGTTTATTAAACTCTGTGGGGAGATAAAAAATATAGAGAGAATTTAAAAATGATTGTAGACTAATTGGAGATAAAGTATGTGTGTGAAATAATTCTAAAAATACTTGCTAAGTAGTATATTAGGAAGTCAGCTTTTTTAAGAATGTCATTGGTCAAATAATTTCTCCTGTAACATAAAAGTTTACCTTTTGAAATGGCCTTCTATTTGCTCAAAGTATGCTTAGGTCTCTTGCTTCCAGTTTTCTAAAATATGTTCACCCTATTAAAACTACCGTTTGAGCATACAATATAGATCAATAATCAGAAAGGGAAGGTTATAAAGATAGATTGATAAATCAGGAGAACATCTCATTGGAAACAGTACAGTAGTCTCCCCTTTTCTGCGGTTTTGCTTTCTGCAATATCACTTACCCACAGTCAACCGCAGCCCAGAAGTGGATGATCCTCCTGACAAATCATCAGAAGGTCAATAATACCTAATGCTGCATCACAATGCCTACATCATTCACCTCGCTTCATTTCATCACGTAGGCATTTCATCATGTTACATCTTCACAAGGAGAAGGGTGAGTACAGTACAATAAGATATTTTAAGAGAGGTCACATTCACATAATTTTATTATAATATATTGTTATAATTATTCTATCTCATTATTAGTTATTGTTGTTAATCTCTTACTGGGCCTAACTTATAAATTAAACTTCATCATAGGTATGTATATACAGAAAGAAACATAGATAGGGTTCAGAACTGTCTATGGTTTCAGGCAGAAATCCACTGGGGGTCTTGGAATGTATCCTCTATGGATTAAGGAGGACAATTTTATATGAAGGCTTGGAGGCATATGAATGAACTGTGCCAGGAAGTTGATAAGTAGCATTGTAGAAATGGAATATTGGGGTCAAATTGGGCTGGGAGAGATATGAACACAGGTAGAAGAAGTGGTTCAATACAAGGATGCCCTTGAGTTGTTTAACTTGAGGTTTCTAGAGGGATATTAAAAGCTCCATCTCAGTTCTATTTGTTAGTCATTTTTCTGAATGACCTGGGTGAATGTGAGTGCCAAGTCATAAACAGGCTACTTGTGGGCCACCTGTGCTTTGCTGGACCTGTGAACTGTTAATAAATTTTGAATAGAATTCTGTCAGCATTTAACAATGAATAGATCTCTAGTAAAACTTCAGGTTCCTTTGTTTCTTACAGAAATCAGGAAGTTCCCTGTGATAAAAATCAGCTGGAGTTGAATAGAAACTATCTTTAGATGGAGCAGTTGCTTGGCAATTTACCAGAGTTCCCACTACACCCTGTTTCAAATCCAGTCTTCTTAGTCATTTATTTTGCTTGGGTGGATCTTGAATTTTTACACCTTCAATTTAGGGGTCTTTAAATCACATTTGTGATATGTACACAGCTGGGAGAGATTGTGATTTCCTTGCATTACAGACTTGGGGGAAAAACCATCTTGGAGAGGTAGGCAAAAGGGCCCAAGAGGGATAGTGTAGTCATTAGTATTTTGGGAGAAATGTGTTAAGTTTCTTACCTATATAATTTATTTTTCATAAAAATATCTTAAAGAGAATATTATTCCTACTTTGTAGGTGTGGAACTGAGTTCTGAGATTAAGGAGTTACTTAAATTTACAGAGCTAGAAGATGACAGTAAGAATTCATACCTAGATCTTAGTCCTAAATCATGCATTTCTCAAATCACTAGCAATAAATGTTATAAATGGCATTTGTTCTAAATATTCAGCAGTATACTTACAGGATTAGGGAAGTCTTAGTTTGATAAAAGTATTTGTGATAAACACTTATGGGGTTATGATAAATTCAGTTTATTGCATCAACTCATATGGGCTATTTCTACCAAAAAAAATCACTCGTTTGTTATTGGTCTGCATTAATTGATATATTCATTGTGAGGGAATAAGTATACTGTTTCATGTGCAAACCATTTGGTTACTGGTCTCTGTCTGTACTATATAGACAAAGTAGAGCTTGTTCAGGGAGGAATGATGCAAATGGAAATACTCAGGATCAAGGCATGTGAGAAACTGCTGGGGGAGAATGGGAAGAGGTTTCAGTCAAGACTTGTAGTTTCAAGTTACTAGACCCAACTTAAACTGGCTTACACAAAAATGGGAATTTATTGACACATGGCTGAAAATCCGGGATATACTAATTGGATGTAGGAGCTCAAATAATTTCATTAGATGTGGTTAACAGTAGGAAGCTTGCGTGGATAACAGCAAGACAGCCTTATAGCTTAAGTATAATGGTACAGGAAGAAAGCAGGAGATGATGAAGTTAGAGAGGTGGGCAGCACAGATACATGGATTTTTGAGGCTTGAATAAGGGTATACATATATCTCTATTTGCCCATCTATTAGGAGAATATGAATTTCAATATTGTACAGGATTTAAAATTTTTATTTTAACCCTGTACCCAAAGATCACACTGCTAGAGAAAATACTCCAAGGACTTCCCACTCCTCTTGTAATAAAATTCAAACTTCTTATTCTGGCCTGAGGAATTGCATCCACTCTCAGGGAATGAAATCTTTTTCCTTCAGCTCAAGCACAACCCTCCTCCTGTCTTCTGGTCCTTAATTCCTTGTGTCTACTCTAAGATCATGGTTTATAAATGGCTCCCCAGCTTCAACCTCATTCTCTTTATGGCTTTTGCCTTTAATCTTATAAATGTGTCTTTTTTGCTAAAGGCAAACAAACAAGACAAAATCGAGCCAAATCAACCAGCCAACCAAATGATGACAATAAGAAAACAGCGACAACAAATAAATACCCTGCTTTCACTCAGACCTTCTCTGAAACTCTAGAAGAGCTTTAGGATCATAAACTGTGCAGCTATTTATGTCTTACTAGTTTGGAGTTGTTTAATACATAATTGTGAGTCTATTAGACCTACTCAGCTATGCAGGGTAGTTGTTCTAGAGTAAGGTGCAACATAGAAGAGCAGGTTCCTTATACTGGGAAAATTAGTGAAAATCACTGGTTCATAGAGGAAGAGAATATTTGACAGAGTCAAGTGGATGCTGAAATTATTGGGAGTGTTATTTAGTTAGTGAAATATTTAATCTAGAATATTTATATAACAGCAGATTATAGCTTTGAAAATAAATACATAGGAATGGACAAGGATGGATATGTCATTTGGTTAGATTACCCACATGGAACAAAATACCAAATGATGAAATTGAGAATTAAGACCATGACCTTTCAAAGGGTCTCAAACCATGTGTAGAAAACCATTCATGTTCATGCTTAGGGAAGTGGAATTTGTTTCAGTCTTCCCAGGTGGTTTTGGTACTCAAGATTCCTTCACTGGCAGTTGTTGCTTAACATGATCTTGATGTGATAAGAGATGAGCAAAGTAAGTTCTAAACCAGACCAAAGAAATTGCTCTTCTACTCTAGAATTTCCTTTATGCCTAGATGTCAAAATGTGCTCCGTTTTTTGAAAAAAAATCATAATGAGGAAATAACTTTATTTTAAAGACTCCATTAATCCCATCCCAAGACATTTTCTTGGTGTTACCAGTGAATATAGACAGAAAAACTGCATCCTATATTTATTCAGAATAGTTCCAAGGTCATTCAAATTCTTTTGATGTCTCAAATTCAAGAAAGCTTTTAAAATGTTCTAGTAAGTTTCTAGAATTAAATCAGTAAAACAAAGGCACTGAGGACTCCCCTCAAGTTTTTTTTCAGTTTGAAAATTTACACTGAGTAGGAGGTTTGCCTGCTGTTGAAAGTTATCTATTTTAGAGATTAAGTATTGTTGGCATTTATATTCCTTCCATTTCTACACAGTTTATACTTTTGGATATGTAAGACTTAGACCTGTTTTGTCAGGGAGGCCTCTATTCTTTCTCTCCCCACCACAGTCAGCTCCCTATTCTACTCGCAAACCTTACAAACTAACTTTCTAGTCAACAATTTCCTACATCTTTGGGAGCTATGCTTTAGTCTCCTTTTCTAGATGTTACCAATAGTCAAATTTTACAGATTTATTATTTTTTTATGATTTAATTTTTTTGCTCTTCTCCTTTTCTTTGCTGTTAGCCACTGGTGGGGCGGGATGGGGAGAGGTGTTGTCCTTGTCCTTAAAGGGATCCCATTCTTACTAATTAATTGTTTTATAATTATTTACTATTTTGTCTATTTTGAAGACAGGGGCTAAATCTTACTCATATTTATTTCTAACATAGTTCCTGAATAAAGTAGATGTTCAATAAATTTTGTCAAATGTTGATTGTATACATATCATTTCTAAATTCAGAGGGGCTGGGGAGGTATCTATCCTTTGTTTGGAGCACTAATTGAAAGAACAATGCCTTTCTAACTCTAATATATATTGTTTTCCATTTAAAACATTACAGTAGAATATAGAAAAGGAAATGTGTATGTTATGCAAAAAAGAAAAAGGACCACAAATGACCAATATACATATGAAAAGATATTCTGTCTCACAAATGGTTAGGGATGTACAGATTAAATAGATTTTTGTTTGGTCAAACTTGCAGTAATTAAGAAGATTAATATCCAGACTGGTAATAAGAGTTTTCCAAAAGATGTGCTCTCACACATTGTTGTTGTGGCTCTAAATTATAATCACTCATAGTTTGGAAAGGAAACAATTTTGGAACAGTAATAATTAGAATTTTTAAAAAATCAAACCATTTGATTCAATGATTACACTACTGGGAATTTAACCTATAGAAATCCAGGTGCCATTATGAAAAGGCATTTGTGTAAGAATGATTACTGCATCATGGTTAGTAACTAAGAGAGAGAGAGAGAGAGAGAAAGCAACCTAAATGTTAATTTTATAGAAGAATGGCTGAATAACTATGATATATCCAAATTAGGGAAAATAATGGTAAGAATCATTGTTATTATCACATAGATAGATCATATAAGCAAAAAACAAGATATAGAAGAACATATACTTTTATAAATGGAAATAAAACACTCTAATGGAACACCTAATATTCCTATTATAATATTTTTAAACTAATAAGAACAAAACAGAGATCTTTAAACTAAGCCAGTTAAAACCAAAAGATTATGGCCATGTCAAACCAGGGTTTCTTATGCACGGGAGGGAGTGTGACCCATCTGAACTGCAGGGCTGCTCACTGAGACTCCTCCTTGGAGTGCAGAGAGCTCAGGCGTCAGCCCAGAGGTTCATGGGTCTTTTCTCCAATCTGGCAATTGCATAAGAGCAAGGTGGATGGAGTCAGATCCTCAGAGACTGCAGCACTTCTCTCTCATTTTTACTTCCAAGTTCTCAGTTATAGAGCAAACTGTCTCTTGATCTATGTTCTGAATTTAGATCAGAAATTGAAATTTCAGTTGAAGTTTACTGATGCTCAGATATTTTTTTTTACCTTAGTCATTAAAATATCAGCAACAATCCTAAACTCCAAAAGAAAAACAAAAAAACCTGAAACAGCAAGACATATCAGTATCTGAAAAATTTTGTTAGTACTATTTTGTCTCAGGGTAAACCAGTATAGATGTAGAAACTATATCTGTATATGCTGAGGTGGATTATTGGTTTTGTTATTCAGACAATTTATAAAGACTATCTTCTTCTTACCAAAATATCTGGATATGTGAGACAGAATTTACTTTTGACCTGCCTTTTCCAGGTGATTGCCTCCATTCTACATTATTTATGGAACATAATCAGGGTTTTTCTTCCTGTAGGCATAGTCATCTGCACTACTTTGTTGTGAAGGTCAGGGCAAGAAGGTAGTGAGGCAAGACAGCAGATAGCATTAAAAAATATGCTTGAAAAGGAATTTTAAAAATAGATAAAATGCAATTAGATTACTTTAGCTAATTTCATAGCTTTGGAGATCTGAATTGGATTAACCATACTGCAGTGTTCTAATGACCTGTGACCAATGACAGGAGTATGCAATTGGGTAAAGTTTCTATGACAAGGCATCTTTCTCTGAGACTAACAGCCACAGCATTAAGTTCTAAAAGCCCCCTCCTGGGTCTCAGTGAAGTCCCTACTGCTTCTGAGAGACACTGTCTGATGGAACTGTTTCAAATTGCTGAATAGCCTTGCTAATCCTGCCTGTCTCCAATCCCATACTCTGAATCCATATTTTTCTCACTATGGTAAGCTTTCCAACTACTTTTCAGATAACCGTACTTAATATTTGGAGTGGATTGACACTTTTGTAATAGTAAAACCATGCCTGAAATGTCTGTCTTTGTGGATACTCTTACTTATTTCAATGGCAAAGAGAGAGTGTTTTATATTCAGAGAAAATAATATCCATTTACTTCTTGGGTGCTTTGTGATACAGAGGAAAAATGAGATTACATGAGAGATACTTTTTCTGTGATTTGATCATATTCCCTTACATTCTTTCATAATTAATTTTATTGCTCTTAAAAATCTAAACTTCTTTTTTTTGAAAGATTTGTTTATTTGAGAGAGAGGTGGGGGAGGGACAGAGGGAGAGAGAGAATCTCAAGCAGACTCCCCACTGAGCACAGAGCCTGACGCAGGGCTGGATCCCAGGCCCCCGAAAGGATGACCTGAGTCGAAATCAAGAGTCAGACGCTTAACTGACTGAGCCACCCAGGTGCCCCTAAATTTCTTTTTAAATGCAGTTTTCAGTACCCCTATATACATGTTCATTTTTTAATTTAGATTCTAATCTATACTTAATTCAAAACTATAGAAACTCTATGAGCATGACTGAAATAAAATAATTGTAGTCTTATATTACTTAGCAACATTTTGTTCTTTAGATTTTCTTTTTCCCCTTGTGATTTCAGTACTTACTTGGAGAGTTTTTAATCAATATTTATTTGTGTTTTCTTTTCTGGAGTGACATTTTAAGTACTTCTAAGATTTAATTGGATGAAAGACATGAGCTCTACCTTTTTCTTTTTTGTATATTATACGTACACTATTTTCAGTTTGTTTCCAGTTAATACATAATTTATTATAAATTAATAATTAAAGGGTAATTAATATAATTAATAAACAAAAGATAACCCATAGGCTCACTATTTTAGGTGATACTATTCAAATATTTACTATTTTTTGAATTGGTCTAAGGTAAATATTACTTTTGTACAATATATGAAAAGTGAATTTGTTTGACAAAGAGTATAAATAAGATGTTGCCAGCACTTAAAAAGAAAAATATTTGAACAAACTAAAACATGGGTATGAAAAGGAGTAGTATAATTATTTGGACTACACAGTATTCCTAGAGCTCTATTGAAATCAGTCCAGGTAAATTCTAATAAGAACATCTTATTAACACTTGATTGAGTTACTAAATATACTTGAAAACAAAAGAAATTTATTTATTGAATTATTTTGAATTTCACCCTTTTCAGCATTTCAGAATAAGTGGCTTCTTTATCCTGTTAGTCTGGATTAAGATATTTCTGTGCATTAATGTTGCTTATTTTTAATGTGCTTGTGCTCAAAATGTATATGTAATGTTTAATAGTCAATTATACAGATAATTTCTTTTTTTTCTCCCAGGGATAGATCATCATTAAAAGCTATTAATGTAACTGAAACATCATTAGAATTCTCAGATTTGGACTATGATGTTGAATATAATGCTTATGTAACAGCTAGCACCAGGTTTGGTGATGGGAAAATGAGAAGCAGTATCATTAACTTTCGAACACCCGAGGGAGGTGAGTTCTTTGGGATGTAGGCCAAGTAAAAGAAGATCCTACTCAGAAAAAATAAGCATTAAATATCGAAATGTATTATTAAGCTTAATATCTGTCATCATTTTGGAGGCAAATTGCTTTTTGGTCATTTCCTAGCTGTGTGATGTTGGGAAAGCTAATCTCTCCGTGCTTCAGTTTCCTATCTGTATTAATGGAAACGATATATACCTAATTTACAGGGTCCTTATGAGGATTAGATGAGTTTATATTTGTAAATGCACTCAGTACAGAACTTGACAGTTAGTAAGCATTTTATGTATTTGTTAAATGAAACAAAGTAAAATGCATGAAGTTAGTTCTCTACCTTTGCTCTCTATTATCAGATTTCAAGATTCTAAGTTAAATTAGAATTTCACATTATGTGTTTTATGTTGGAGACTTGTTATAATGTTGTTTTTTTTTTTCAAATACAGGGCAGTAGGCATGTTTTGGGGCTGGGATTGTGTTTTACCAGTAAGAAATCTAACAGTCCTCTGCTTGGATGTTGCTATGATATAGTGTGAGAGGGATGGCCCAATGAGTCTATGGATTTCATTTCTGACTTCTAATTTTTTTTTTTTTAAATGATGGTCATCACTTATCAAAGACGGGTAAAATTTAGAACATTTCAGACATTATTTGGAGCCACAAGTACAGTTTTCTGTCCAATTGTTGTTTTTTTTTATAGCACCAAGTGATCCTCCCAAAGATGTTCATTATGCAAATCTCAGTTCTTCATCAATAATGCTCTTTTGGATGCCTCCTTCGAAACCTAATGGGATTATACAATATTATTCTGTTTATTACAAAAATACTTCAGGTACTTTTGTGCAGGTAAGACCTGAGTTTTCTTCTAGTTCTTTATTTATATCCTTCAGTTTCATTGATGATGATATAGACTTGGCCTGGTGGAAAAATCATTTATCTTATACTGATAATTATGCACAGACATTTTATAAAACGCCCATTGACGTTGAAAAACGTGATGAGAAATGTCAGATACATTTTAATCTAGCTATGCATGCTCCCACATTTCAAATGTATTGCTAACAATGAAACTGCCACCTATTTAAAATTCTATGTATAAATATGGCCCTTAATTCTACTTCTCCAAGAAGTGTTCTCTGAGGAGTTAATGGTTTAATTTACCCTCGGTTATTTCTTAGCTAAATTTTTTCCCTTTTGTTTGTATACAATATAAATAGTTTTCAAGTTTGGATGTGTTTGCGTATTTTTTTTTTTTTTTAAATTTTCAACTACTAGCAGGAGGGGTTGTTATTATTATTTAGTATTAGATGTAATAAAACCACTAGTAATGTGGTTATTTAACTTGAAGTATGCAGGGTTTTAGGATCACACAGTTTTCTGATGTGAATGATGGTTATGAAAGTAGCTAAAATGCATTTCATGTAGAGAAGTATTTTCAGTTTACTCAATAGAGATCCTCTATTTTATCCAAACTAAATATTTTATAGAACTCTAATATATAAAAAAGGTAAAAATTAGGAACGGTTATGATTGAATCAGGAATGGAGGGAGTTGGAATATAATTTGGAAAAAAACTAACTTCAAAGAAATGTTGCAATTTACAATCTCAGGAAATAAAGCATGCTTTATTGTACTCTTTGCTTTAGTGTGTCTACGATGCAATTTAGGCCGGTCAGTGGGGTCAGAGCAGGACGTTACCAGCCGTCTCAGGACTAACCTAGTAACCAGTGGGGTCAGAGCAGGACGTTACCAGCCATCTCAGGACTAACCTAGTAACCAGTGGGGTCAGAGCAGGACGTTACCAGCCGTCTCAGGACTAACCTAGTAACCAGTGGGGTCAGAGCAGGACGTTACCAGCTGTCTCAGGACTAACATAGCAACCTAGCAGTGAATAAGACAAAGTCAAGGTTGGTTTTGTTTTTATATTCTGCTCAAGGCCCTCTAAAGGTAGGGGTTGAATAAGTGTGACTACTTAAAACTTCATGCCAAAAGGAAAACTACTTTATACAAGACATGAAGATATAGATATAACTATATATATATAAATATATATAGTTATAGGTGTAGACTTTTTAAACAAATACCTTAAGAACAGCAGAAGAAAGGAGGATCCTTTTTCCCTGCTTCTATGTACATTAAGCAATTTCTATTATTCCTTCTTGTTCTACGCTATTTGGAGAAAAGAAATGGGATTAGTGTGCAATTTATTATTATTTTTAACACAATGTTGTTTACAAATTTAACAATGTGTCATTATGTCACAGAGGCCGTTCAAAATGCAGATTTTTCTTCTTTCATGCATTTAACAAAAATATTGCAAAGTGACGTCAGTAGTTCTAAATCTTAGTAAAGGTTTTGCCTCTGCACAATTTACTTTATGACCGGTATGCAAAATTCTGTTTTGGTTCTCTTTGTCCACATCTAAATAATGAAGTGTAAACATCTAACTATAGTTTCAACATGATCTTATGAGCCTATTTACTCAAACCTGGGTATATGATACCATCCCATCTATAATTCATCTATCTTAGAAAATGTAATCTTTTATTAAATAATCTTAAGAATGCTTTTAAGTGTGACAGCTGCAAGAGGGCACAGGCTAATGATGTGAAAACATTTCTCATGTTGCTTGAAGTTCATCCGTGCTTTAATTTGTTCCTTCAGTTAGCATTAAATACAGCATCTTCACTTCCTAATTTTCTATTTGGGGTTGGCAGAATAGAAGAAATCCTCGAAATGAAAATTATACAGCCAAATAAGTGTATCGCTTTTTTCTTCCTCCTTCTCTTTCCCACAGAACTTTGTAGAATACTTCATGCACAGTACATCATATTCTGCTTTTCATTCCTGGTATCTGCTTACTTGTCTTAGCTCCTATGCCATAGCAAATAACTTGAAGAAAAGAGTCATGTGACACGTATCTTTCCATCCCCCAAAGTCCTCTGGTACTGTATCATACATAGGTTTAATGCTCAATAAATATTTTTAGTTGAAAGAACATAAAATTATTGTAATAGACCAACATTATTTTTGGTACTTAGTCATAATGATGGAGCATTTGAGTTTGTGGTGAAGTGATTTTTCCTTCTTACCTTGGGGAATTTAATCTCTCTGCTACCATTTGTTTTTCCTTTGCTTGCTGCACATTGTGTTTAGTAGAGTGTATTAACTCTTCCACATTTTCACTTTTACCCACTTATGTCATATCTCCTCCTGTGCCTGACATAGTGTCTTGTTATACTAACAAAATGCTAATTGAATTTGGAAGCTTTCACTATATAACTTCTGGCTGCTTTTATATATACAAAGTAGCAAGTCTTAATTCGATAATTTGAGCTGAAAGTTTTTCCCAAAACAAATAAAATGACTGAAATGATCATCTAGATAATTGATCTGATTCCAAATTTATTACATGTCTAGGCATGCTAAGTCACATATTCATCAGGAATGACTTCTGGATGCTTCAGAATAATTCATTTCTGAATAATCAATAGGTAATTTATTATTGGTAATCAATAGGTAATTTATGACAGGTAATCAGAATAAATTCTATAACAAAGAAAAATTAAAATTTATACCAAAAAGCTATGTTAATATATTTTTCATTACATACTGTGACTTATTTATTTTATAACTGGAAGTCTGTACATTTTGATCACCTTCACCCATTTTGCCCACCCCCCCCACCCTGCAACTCTGGCAACCACCAATCTGTTCTCTGTATCTGTGAGTTCAGGGTTTTGGTTTTTTGTTTGTTTTAGATTCCACATATGAATGGGATCATATGGTATTTGTCTTTCTCTGTTGGACATATTTCATGCAGCATTATGCCTTCAAGGTTCATGTTTGCTGTCACAAATGGCAAGATTTCCTTCTCTTTAAATGGCTGACTAATTAATTACATTAATATTTTTAAGAGATGCTTCATGTAAGCCAGTTATTCCATGTGTCAAATAGGTATGTTAAAAGATTTTGAAGTTTACAGATCATATTTTGTGTGAAATTGTTATATTGTTTTAACTTATCTGTTCCTAAATAAGCAACCACAAAATTGAGGTAGATCTTTTATTACACTCATTCTTCCCTCCCTCTCCACCAAATACTGGCAAAAGAACCACAAAACTTTGCTGAATTTAATTTTTTGATACATTATAGAACCATCCTAACTATAAACTTTAGTCAAATTGACTACCCTAAGTTTTTCATTTAGATTTATTTATTTATTTGAGAGAGAGAGTGTGTGTATGTGAGAGTTGGGGGGAGGGGCACTGAGAGGGAAAGAGAGAGAGAATCTCAAGCAGACTCCCCACTGAGCATAGAGCCCAACATGGGGATCATTCCAGGACAATGAGGTCATGACCCCAGCCAAAATCAGGAGTCGGATGCTTGGGGTTCCTGGGTGGCTCAGTCAGTTAAGCGTCTGCCTTCAGCTCAGGTCATGATCCCAGGGTCCTGGAATTGAGCCCCACCTCAGGCTCCCTGCTAGGTGGGGAGTCTGCCTCTCCCTCTCCCTCTGCCTCTCTCTCTTTCCTCCCTCTGAACCAAATAAATAAATAAAATAAAAAAAAAGAGTTGGATGTTTAACTGACTGAGCCACCTGAGCGCCCCAGATTACCCTATGTTTTTCATTTAAATGAACTAATTATCATTTATTGTGCTTTTAATTGTGTACCAGATATGATATTGTTTTATGTGCTTCCATATCATCTAATCCTTAAATCTCTCTGTGAAGGAGAAATAATTATTCCTATTTTATAGATGAGGAAGGGAAAGCTTTGAGTTGAGATGATTTATTGAGGGTTACTCTGCTAGAATTGAATTTAGATCTATAGGAAGCTCAAAGCTTTGTATGGATTGGAATGATTGAGCTTTCTTGGTGTAGATGCACATTATTATTAAGACTTATTCATACTAATTGCCTACATAATTTTTAAGTCTATTTTCCTTTATTTTATAATTGGTTTTAACTATGTGTTTTGTGTTTAAAATATGGTCAGAAAGGAAATGATTGTATAAATAAATTCCCTAATCATCAAAAAATGCCTTAGGACAAATATAACTAGGAGTCAGGCAAAAGAATTTTAAAATTGCTCTTACTCTGCATATAAGAAAGAAAATGCATCTAATGGACTTCCTATTTCTCCCCATGATTATAGAAAAAAAAAAAGCCTCATTAAGGATGAATAACAACCATTTGAGTTGAGAGAAAGAGGTGAATACTTTCATAATTTCTTCATCATTAGCAGGAAAAAAATAAAAGCCTTTATAATAATCCTAAACTTGTTCAAAAATATATGTCAGTGTTTTGAAAAATACTTGAATGTCTTATAAGGAAAACTGACACTGTAGAGTTGTAGCATTTTCAATTGGCTGCTGAACATTCTCCTTAAGCTGGAAGTTTCTACTCTTTGCTATTCTTTATGTTGGTTTTATGATAAAAACTACTACCATCCATTCCTCTTTTAGTACAACATATTTCCAGTTTAATTATTGCACTAAAATTTTCTATGTTGATTTTTCTCAAATTGACATATTTACGTAATGAGACAACCAATTCATGGATAATAATTATTTTGAGATGTGCATGTGTACTAAAACTATATTCTGAACAATTAAAACAATATGTTTATTTTTCAGAATTTTACACTCCGTGAAGTAACCAATGACTTTGACAATATGACCGTATCTGCAATAATAGAGAAACTGGCAATATTCAGCTACTATACATTTTGGGTAACAGCAAGTACTTCAGTTGGAAATGGGAATAAAAGCAGTGACATAGTTGAAGTATACACAGATCAAGACAGTATGTAAACAAAAATCATTTATTAATCTTTAATAGGATTAATTTAAAACTTTATTTCAGAACCTTTTTTCTATTTGTATATATTGCTAGTGAAATCTAATTTATTTAGGCACATTTAACTAGTTATAGAAGTTTGAAAATGTATTTAATGTTGCTATAAAACTGCTACAATAATAACAGCCTTTTCTATTCATGAAAACTGCTACCATTCATGAAAACTGTCACTTTTATTTCTTCAAAGGATGTCACAGCCATCCAGTTATAAGCATGAAAAATACTGTTGTATACATGGATGGATTTTCCAATACTTAATATACTTGTTCCTCTGCTTTAAGAACTACTCTTTTTTTTTTTTTGTAATCTAGCAACTTCCATTTCAGCCTTTGAGTCCAAATAGGACTCTATACAGCATCTTTGTTCTTATTGTGATTTTGAATCAGATACCTGGAATATCTTTACTTTTTTAACCCCAGAAGTTTCTTGTATACAGCGTCAGCAGTATCCTGTTTGTGCTGAGGATTCAGAAAACTCTAATGATTGAAGTGCTTGGTGTTTTTTAGGTTTCAGCTTCAAGAATACAATGATACATAAATCATTGCCTATTTCTTCTTGTTTCTGGTGTCGTTTTATTTCTTAAAGACTAGTCTCTTATTGAGAAATGGCATTGACCTAAACTTCTGCTGATAGTAAGATTCTGTGTTGTCTTAAGATTGTAAACTGGCAGACACAATAAGTAGGAGGAGTGAATGCTTTCCTTCTTAGAACAATCTTTTAAATCGTTTACACATTGAGCAACAGAATAAGATATGAAAAAATATGTGAAAATATGTGCTTTCAGAGTCTTTAGCAAAGTGTTTTAGTGCAGTATGTGGTCAATATCATTTCAGGCATTCTTTAAGTGCAGATCTGTCCCCATATTTTCACCAAACTATAAGTTTTATCAGTGACTATTATAGCACCATGAATAATAAACACTTACTGGGCACAGTTGCAGGTGAGAGGTCTTAGATGTGATATATGTATGCTAAAGATAATCTTTAGAAGACAGAAAATAAAAATATTGTTTAGACAATATACATTATCAAATATTTAAATATCTGAGTATATATACACAGTCATACATGTATAATACATGGATAATCTCCATGTTGTAGGGAAAGAAAAGACAAGAGAATATTATATAAAGCAATCTCACACATATTAAAGATGACAGGGTTTATATTTTGAATCATTTTTAATATAATTATTTTGAAATGATACTTTGTAATAGGTGGTATTACTACATCTGCATTTAAACAGTGTAAGAGCTGATGGTATAAAAGATGCCATTTCAACAATTACCCTCAGTTTGTGAATTTACTCAACTTTTATTTAGGGTGACTGATAATTTTTATATTTTGCACGTTACCTGCCATAGTACCTGAAGGGTTTGTTGGAAACCTAACTTACAAGTCCATTTCGTCAACTGCAATAAATGTAAGCTGGAGCCCGCCGTCTCAACCAAATGGTCTAGTCTTCTACTATGTTTCTCTGAGCTTACAGCAGACTCCTCATCATGTGAGACCACTTCTCGTTGCATATGAGAGAAACATGTATTTTGATAATCTGGAAAAATATACTGATTATATATTAAAAATCACTCCATCAACAGAAAAAGGATTCTCTGATACCTATACTGCCCAGCTACACATCAAAACTGAAGAAGATGGTAGGCTGGACCCTTTTATTGCCTATAAGCAGATTGTTGCTGTTCTCTTATTTATATTGCTTTTTGATAGAAAACATCATTCTTATATAGAATCTGTTTGTTCTCAAATAATTAGCCTTTCAATAAACATAACTCTATATTTTTTAAATTAAAATAATTATCTGCTAATAAAATTAAGTCCCATCATTATTAAAGCCTCTTCTTTTTAATGCTAATTCACTTTTGTTTCATTTAATATTCTTTTTTTCTTTTATAGTCCCAGAAACTTCACCAATAATCAACACTTTTAAAAACCTTTCCTCTACCTCAGTTCTCTTATCATGGGATCCCCCAGTAAAGCCAAATGGTGCAATAATAAGTTATGATTTAACTTTACAAGGACCAAATGAAAATTACTCTTTCGTTACTTCTGATAATTATCTAATATTGGAAGAGCTTTCGCCATTCACATTATATAGTTTTTTTGCCGCTGCAAGAACTATAAAAGGACTTGGTCCTTCCAGTACTCTTTTCTTTTACACAGATGAGTCAGGTAAGCCGGAATCCATACCTCTTCACTGTTGCAGCCTTGCTCTCTCTTTTTAAGGAACAGCGTGGAAATTGAAAGGATATTCAATTACCTATTTGTAACAGGCTCACAACTATTCATCTACTTTGCTGAACATTTTTTTTTTCTTAGCTCAAGCTTCAGAATGAAGTGCTTGTTTAAAACAACTTTGGAACTACTGAGTTCCAAGTATAAAAACGTAATTACTGATGCTATTTATTTCTGAAATTAAAATATCATCATTTTAGAAATCTTAACTAGTGTCTTCAGGAAGCTAGAGTCACAGTGATATTTTTATGCTAAAAGTGTTATGAATGTAAGTTTTATGATGTGTTTTCCTGCAGTGCCTTTAGCACCTCCTCAAAATTTGACCCTAATCAACTACACTTCAGACTTTGTATGGCTGAAATGGAACCCAAGTCCTGTTCCAGGCGGTATTGTTAAAGTATATAGTTTAAAAATTCATGAACATGAAACTGATGCTATATTTTATAAGGTAGGTTGATTATAACAGTATAAATTAATTTCAAAAATTCAAAAATTGAATTAAAATCTTTTGACATGCCGGGGAAAATGGACTGCTTTAAATTAAATAAGGACCATCTTTTTGAATAATCTTTTTTTCCTACGATTTGAGGATATTTGTGGAAAACACAGAAAACATTTGTCAGATTGGAAGGTGAATACTTTGTAGAGCAATTTACTTAGAATTTACAACTTCTAGATATTTATGAGTTAAGAAATAATTACATTATTTTGTTAATGCTGGAAAGTATGTAGTAAATTTTTTAGACTACTTAAAACCTGTTATTATATTAAATGCAATGTATTTCTATTTATTGTTAAGAGAGATACCAAGTGAATGTTTATAACCTTTCAGAAAAGTATTTATGCTGGACATCTGTTAATCTTCCCTGATAGAATATAATCCTACACTACTTGGTCTTTTAAGATATACAGTTATTCTTTTCCTTTCAGTGCTAATTTGTTTGCAACAGTAGATACCCTTTCCCTCCTCCATTTTTAGGTTCCAGAATCAATGAAAAATACCCAAAGAACTGATATAACAAATGATCTCAAGTATACATATATACTTGTATGATTTCTAGCATTTAATTGCCAAAAGAAATGTTATATGACTGGCATTTATTTAAGAAAGTGTTTTTATTTTTTTCCCTAAGGCAAATGAAGAACTGGAATGCTCTTATTTAGTTACAGTAAGAGTGAAAAAATTCTGCAGTAAACATTGTCCCCAATATTATATGTATTATAATTTATTGCTGATGGTAAATCATTTTTATGGCATATGTAGCTTACAAAGTAAATAGTAAATAGCAAAAGCAGTGGTTAAGGTTATGTCATAAGGAGCAATGACTTTCTTTCTGGAAATCAAGATACTACTTTAAAATCTGATTGGCTGAATAAAATTTGAATTATAGTACTCCATAAATGTGGAATCTGTTCCCCAGAAGTGTGAAATTCTATTAATAATGCTAATATGTTTAACATATTCCCATTTTTTGTTTGTTTTATCTGTGTGGGTCACTGGGAAATGTATATCAATGTATATCAAAAGTAAAAAGCAATCATTTTCTTACTGCAATCACATTTTGAGACTTAATGTGCTGCATTATAGCAGTTGCTTAATCTCTTCTGACTCAGTTTCTTCAAGTGCAAAATGGGAGCTATAAAGATGCATACATTAAAAAGTGAGGATTATAAAGGGAAAATCTATATCAAGCATTTAGAATAATCTTTAGCACATGTTAAATGTATTAGCTGTTGTTGTTATTTTAAAAAAGATTTAAAAAAATCCATCAAGCATTGTCATAACACTAAGCATGAAATGACAGTATACCTTTACCTGAATATGAGAAGTTATATTCTAAAATTTTTAAACATCTTGATTTTTCAGTAGAAATGCTACCATTAAAATTTCACTAGTAGCAAACATATAACCTTTATACTATGAATGTTAAATGTACCACTTTTAATTGAGGGAATAGTTTTTCTTTAAAATTTATTACTTTTATCCATTGGACATTCTTTCCTGCTTTGTCGAAGATTAGTTGACCATAGAGTTGTGGCTCCATTTCTGGGCACTCTATTCTGTTCCATTGATCTATGTCTCTGTTTTTGTGCCAGTACCATGCTGTCTTGATGATGACAGCTTTGTAATAGAGCTTGAAGTCCAGAATTGTGATGCCGCCAGCTTTGCTTTTCTTTTTCAACATTCCTCTGGCTACTCGGGGTCTTTTCTGGTTCCATACAAATTTTAGGATTATTTGTTCCATTTCTTTGAAAAAAGTGGATGGTATTTTGATGGGGATTGCATTGAATGTGTAGATTGCTCTAGGTAGCATTGACATCTTCACAATATTTGTTCTTCCAATCCATGAGCATGGAACATTTTTCCATTTCTTTGTGTCTTCCTCAATTTCCTTCATGAGTATTTTATAGCTTTCTGAGTACAGATTCTTTGCCTCTTTGGTTAGATTTATTCCTAGGTATCTTATGGTTTTGGGTGCAATTGTAAATGGGATCGACTCCTTAATTTCTCTTTCTTCTGTGTTGGTGGTGGTGTATAGGAATGCCACTGATTTCTGTGCATTGATTTTATATCCTGCCACTTTACTGAATTCCTGTATGAGTTCTAGCAGTTTTGGGGTGGAGTCTTTTGGGTTTTCCACATAAAGTATCATATCATCTGCAAAGAGTGAGAGTTTGACTTCTTCTTTGCTGATTTGGATGCTTTTTATTTCTTTTTGTTGTCTGATGGGAGGGATGGGGTGACTGGGTGATAGACATTGGGGAGGGTATGTGCTATGGTGAGTGCTGTGAATTGTGTAAGACTGATGAATCACAGACCTGTATCTCTGAAACAAATAAAACATTATATGTTAAAAAAAAAAAAAGATAGTAGGAAGGGAAAAATGAAGGGGAAATTGGAGGGGGAGACGAACCATGAAAGACTATGGACTTGAGAAACAAACTGAGGGTTCTAGAGGGGAGGGGGTGGGGGGATGGGCTAGCCTGGTGATGAGTATTAAAGAGGGCACGTATTGAGTGGAGCACTGGGTGTTATACGCAAACAATGAATCATGGAACACTACATCAAAAACTAATGATGTGTAGTGTATGGTGATTAACATAATAAAATTAAATTTTAAAAAATTTACTACTTTTAGTTACTCCTTTTTACATCCATTTTCTCTTCTGTCAATTTTCATAGTCTTCTTTTTTAAAAGATATTTATTTATTTTAGAGAGAGAGCATGTGCGTGAGAATGGGGAGGACAGAAGGAGAGGGAAAGAAGCAGACTCCCCGCTGAGGTTGGAGCCCGAGGCAGGGCTCAATTTCAGGACCCTGAGATCATGATCTGAGCAAAAACCGAGTTGGGCACTTAATCCGCTAAGCCACGCAGGCACCCCTTCATAGTCTATTTTAAGTTCCTTTACATGTACTTCATGCCACCTTATTTCCTTTCCAAGTGTATCGTCCTATTTCCCTTTCTGTGTCTTCTTCTACCGCTGTCTTTTTTTTTTTTTTTTTAAAGATTTTATTTATTTATTTTGACAGACAGAGCGCACAAGTAGGCAGAGAGGCAGGCAGAGGGAGAGGGAGAAACAGACTCTCCACTGAGCAGGGAGCCTGACGTGGGGCTTGATCCCAGGACCCTGGGATCATGACCTGAGCCAAAGGCAGCCGCTTAACCGACTGAGCCACCCAGGTGCCCCTTCTTCTACTTCTGTCTTATCAGTTTCTATTTCTTTTCCTTTTTATCCTTTCAAATAATATATGGGTATGTGGAGGCAGAATAATTCCAGAACCACCCACAAATATTCCTACCATTGCAGTCAATCCAGTGTGGTCCACATGGAGACCATTTAGATCCTGGTCTACTGGTAACTTGGCTCACTCATATATATGGAAAGAAATTGTTTATTCATTAAAAAGTTCTGTTAAAATGTTTGGAAATATTCCTCACTCATGTCTCCCTCTTACAACTTACTCTTAGGTAAATATGGTCACTATCCAGTAAGCTGCTCATGTTTTTTATTATAATCTCGGGTTCAGTCACTTCTCTGGATACAAGCCCTTCCTAATCCAAGTCAAAATTTACCTAGTTATGTTTAATTTCTCCTCAGTAAATATTTGTTGATAGATTTCTTTGTTTAATATAAAAATTCCTTAATCACAGGAACCATGTATTTATTTATGTGTATCTTTATAATCTCCTGGTTATCTAACAGTATGCTTTATAAATAGTAAGTGTGAAAGAATGGAAGGCAATAGTGTAACAGAATGAGTCCCTAAAGTATATGAATGACTTGGAATATTAATTTAAAATATAATTTAATTTAAAATGTGATTAAACTGTAACTCCCTGCGAGTTAGTATTCTTACTAAATTTCTGTTACTGAAATGTTTAATAAATAAGTCGAAGTGGTGTATATTTTGGGTCAGATAAAATACAGTATTTTTAAAATTATACCATCATAGGAGATTGTCTTCTCTTTCCATATGGATAACAGATTAGTCTTAACTGATCTCTCAGTTTTGGCAATTATCTTTGAATGAAGACTTTATACTTAATGGTAAATTTTTCTATGTGAACACATATCCTTCCTTGAGCAGTTGTGATAACTGTTTTCCTTTTTTCATTTTCCTAAGAGATTGGGTAAAATTTAGGAGTTGTCTGAGAAAACTCATATTTTAAGCTTCATGAGAGCAGAGATTTTGTTTTATTAACTGTTGTATTCCCAGTGCCTAGCAAGAAGTAGCTGACGAATAAATTGATTTACCTAGTATTACTGGGTTTTAAAAAATGACTCTAGATGAATTCAAGAATAATCTAACATTGTCAACCACCCATAAGTTTAAGTTGGGGACTTTCAGTTTTGCAAATTTAAAGGAAGTAATCAGTATATTAATCCAAGCAAGTGTTAGGGAGACAAAATGAAAACGAAATACTCTAACATTAAAAAAAAATTAAAAACATGGCCAGTATGAGATTTTTCAGGGCTGAGAGGGTGCCCAGTTCATCCTATATCATCATATGATCACACCCGGTGGCACAAAAAAATGTTTAATATTTGTTTTAACTGAAAATACCCATGCTTATTAAACATAGACAGCATAACTTTAATGTAATAAAATATTTCTCCCAGTTACAAATTTTTGGTGATGCATCATGACAAAGAATTTTTTCCTGCTTTTCAGAATATTTCAGGTGTTCAAACTGAAGCCCAACTTTTTGGACTGGAACCAGTCAGCACCTATTCTGTCAGCCTATCTGCCTTTACAAAAGTCGGAAATGGCAATCAGTTTAGTAATGTAGTAAAATTCACAACTCAAGAATCAGGTGAGACACAGTTTTTTCATCCTAAAATGTTTCACTTTGTATTTAACACTTTTCCTTTCCTTTTGGTTTATGTGATAAAGTATCATCATTTAATAGTGCATTCAAAGGGAAGTTGAATTTCAGGCCTTTAACAGTAGGCTGGGTCTTGTGTGCAAATATATATATACTTACACGTGGTTTTTCCTTTTGAACTGAGGAAATTGAAATCAAGGAATCGTTTAGGAATAAAGTAGGTTTCTAGGTATCTGTAAAAACTACTTAATTCTTTTTTTATATAAAGTTTTTATTTAAATTCCAGTTAGTTAACATACAAGGTAATATTAGTTTTAGGTATACAATAGTGATTCAATACTTCCATATAACCCCAGGTACTCATCACAAGTGCCCCCCTTAATCCCCATCACCTATCTCACCCAACCCCACTCACCTCCCCTCTAGTGACCAACAGTTCTCTATAGTTAAGAGTCTATTTCTTGGTTTGCCTCTCTCCCCCTTTTTTATTTCCCTTTGCTCGTTTGTTTTGTTTCTTAAATTCTTAGCATCAACTGAGACAGCTGGGATTGGGGGGAGGGAAGAGAAACCAATCAGTAGCCACTTTTAACAGGTTGGTTTATATTTACATGAAGCGATACCGATGGTTTTTTAAAGAAGATATATTGTGACACGTGAAGACCACTGGTCATTATGTAAACTTCTACTTTCCGTAGTCTATTTGTAACATGTGGAGGGGATTATGAAGACTATGAAATACCACTGGTCTAATTACACAGCTTACCTACATGTCATATCCATGCCAAAGCTGACCTTTGCTTGTGTACTGGATAGTTTTCATTTATGATCTATTTCATGGGTGACTTAGAAATGCACTTTTCCTTCTCTCAACTGGACCATATGTTTAAAGGCACCTCGTCCTCACTTTTTTCATCAATGATTATTGAGTGAGCACAAGATATTGCTCTAGTTATTTTTTCTCTGTACCTTTAGATGCACTTCCTCTTGTTTTAGTGAACCTCTAAATTGAAACTGGGGAGCACTCACTGATAAATTAGTCATTTTTGCATTAATTTATGAATATCTGAAACTTTAGACAGGCTAAGACAATATTTATCGTGGATAAAAGTACATGCTTTGAAGTCAGTGTCTGGATTTGAATATAAGCTTACTAGCTGTATAACCTTGCAAAGGCCCATGAGTCCTCTGAGCCTCTATGTTCCTAACTGAAAAGAAACACATATTAGCAGTAGCCGCCTATAACGTTGTGGTGCAAAATATTTTAAAAGATCCACATAAAGTTCTTATTAGAGTGTTGGACACACACTTAGTGGTCAAAAAAAATACTACTGTTGCCCCATTCTCGTATTACAGATGAAAAAAACCACGATTCAGGCAGTTTAGATAAAAAGGTCTGAAAAAGTTAGTGAAGAAACTGAATTAGAACATTAGTTTCTGACCTCTAGTGAAGGGTAGACATGACTGTAGGAAATGGTTATATTATAAATGATAATTTACATATTATATACAAATGCCAAACCTATAAAGAAGAAAAACACTTTAACAATTTATACATGTATCAGTTTAGTAAAAAATCAAGGCTAACCTTGTAGACAATAACACAGTAAATACTTTTATCAATAAAATAAAATTGCATAAAATTCTATGCCTTGATTGGTTAAATAAAAGAAATTTTCAACTTCAAGTGTTAAATATCGCTGGTTAATTATTTTTTGATTTACAGGGTCAGTGAAATAGATATTCACAAAATCTGGGTTTATAAATTAAACTTAAGCAAAGTATCAACTGTCTCTTAATTTACTTTATAAAAATATTATATATTTTTGAAAATAAGGAAGCAAATAATTAATAATATTTAATTGCCAGAACCCTGGATCTGCTGAGAAATTGTCTTTTCTTTTTTTTAAAATTTTTTTCTTAAGATTTTATTTATTTGCGAGAGAGACAATGAGAGACAGAGAACATGAGAGGGAGGAGGGTCAGAGGGAGAAGCAGACTCCCTGCTGAGCAGGGAGCCCGATGCGGGACTCGATCCCGGGACTCCAGGATCATGACCTGAGCCGAAGGCAGTCGCTTAACCAACTGAGCCACCCAGGCGCCCCGAGAAATTGTCTTTTCTTTCATTTTAAATGCCACACATCCTTTAGTTCTGATGTCTTTATCTTAAAAAGGAAGAAGGATTTGTAAAGATAAATTTAGGTCAGAGGAGAAAACTCAAAGATAATACTTGAGTATTCTTTCAATAACTATGTTTTGCATAATGACAGCAAGTTGTTTATACTTCTTTATACTCCACAAATTCTTTGTATACTCCACTACTTCTTTATAATCCACAAAATGATGATAGGCGAATTTTCCTTCTAGCATCCTCTTTTTACTATAATAAGAAAAGCTATGCTAATATTAGGGGGCATTACATAATTGGACATTTCCATGGGAAGTAGCCAGTCTCTCTAATCTGCAGTCATTTTGATGGATTGGGATACTGCTCTTCAACCAGGTCCACAAGATATAGTGGGCCTCTGAGAAATTGGGTTACTTCCAAGTAAATTCATAGAAGTTCTAGAAAAAAACTGGGACTGAATTAAAAACTGGGACTGATTTAAATCTTCCCTCCAATGACTTTTTAAAAGATACTGAGGGATCAGGTCTTCACAATTCTTCCGAAGAAGCCTACCAATTGTAAAAACAAAATCCCTAAATTGATTGCATGTTTCCTAGTACTGTTGTTGCAGGAATTCTCTGCCTTTAGTGCCCTGGGTTCTTGGTCACACTGCTTTGAAGAATGAAAAGGTAGACCAGACAAAGAGTGGTGAGCCCCAAAGCAAAGTTTATTGAACAAGAGTATAAAGCTCCCAGAGAGGGAGGGGACCTGAGAGGGTTGCCCTTGGAGTTTCTAAGTTTAAGGGTTTTTATGAGCTCTTTTGCAGAACTATCTTCAGCAATCAGGGTGTGCTGAGTCGTGCCAACCAGGGCTTTGATCATGTATCTGTCTACATATTAGGTTAATGTCCACGTGCTGATGGTCTGTTTTGGTGGGACATCTGGGGGCTTATGTCTTAACTGCCCCTTGCTCATGATATTGACATATGCTTTGTGGTTAATTGTCTTATTTTAGGACATTTTGCAGAAGTCATTTCTGCAAAGGCTGCAAAGCAGAATGTCAGTGTGGTCCTGTCTAAGCTGCAAAACCAGATGTTAGTGCTGTTTTATTTTAGCTGTCCTGACTCCATATTTTCTCATTGGGGACCATCACCCTGACTACCTAACTGTCCAACTATCTCCTAACAATGTTAGGCCCAGATGTGTCAATCATGGAGGTACCTACATCTATGTTTTCCATAAAAATATTCCATAAAAAAAGTATTACTAAGACTATTCCTTTCCGGTTAAGAGATAAAGAGGGCAGGCTTCAACCACTGCCTGAGCTTGAGGCTTTACAGTTAGTTGCTTCTCAGGATTTGAGGATGATTGCTGCTTGGGCCTAGGAAAATATTCAGTGATTGGCTCACTATTGTAAGGATTAACATAATAGCATAGAAAATGAGCCAACTGCCATTTCATTCAGTCTATGTTAAGAACTTATTGAGCACACATTGCAAGTTTGATATGTTAAATTTTTATTTGGTCTCAACTCCTAAACATGATTTTATAGCAATCAGGTAATGAAATCATTTACTACATGTGTATAAATTTTAACTTTGGGCATTTGTTTATCTTTTAAGTTCCAGATGCCGTACAGAATATACGGTGTATGGCAACTAGCTGGCAGTCAGCTTTAGTGAAGTGGGATCCACCCAAAAAGGCAAATGGAATAATTATTCATTATGTGATAACAGCTGAAAGGAATTCTACAAGAGTCTCTCCCCAAGATCATATGTATACTTTCATGAAACTTCTTGCCAATACCTCATATGTCTTTAAAATAAGAGCTTCAACCTCAGCTGGTGAAGGTGATGAAAAAACATGCAACGTCAGCACACTACCTGAAGCAGGTAACTACTGTGAAACATGTAACTAATCTGAAACAGGTAATTTACCTGAAAGAGGTACCTAACACCCAAAACAAGTAACCGTCTGTGGCCGATGTCATACATTGGTCAACACCAGTTGTAATCTTTTTCTTTTCTTTCAAGTTTTTATTTAAATTCCAGTTAACAATGTAATATTAGTTTCAGATGTAGGATTTAGTGATTCTTCATTTACATACAACACCCAGTGCTCATCACAAGTGCCCTCCTAAATCCCCATCACTCATCTAGCCCATCCCCCAGCCACCTCCCTTCCAGCAACCCTCAGTTTGTTCTCTATAATTAAGAGTCTGTTTCCTGCTTTGCCTCTCTTTCTCTTTTTTTTCTCCTCTGTTCATCTGTTTTGTTTCTTAAGTTTCACATATGAGTGAATTCATATGGTAATTGTCTTTATAGCACATTTATCTGAAGATATGAAAGAAATATTTAAAAATGTAACACATACATTTTTATGACATGTGTTACCTGAGTACTAGCTGTGTAGTACACTGACCCCTCTCCACGACATTAGGAGATTAAAAGGAGGAAAGGAGAGAGCAAATCTGTACTACTGTGTTTCCACAAATATTTCTTATTATCCAAACTCTGAGCTTATCAAATTATGCTTTCTCATAAATTAAAATATGGAGTGAACATGTAAACATTTTGATATTTATCTCTTTTTTACTTAATTGATTTTATGGAATTTTATGGATGCTTCCCTGAATTCCATAGCTGGCAGAGTCAAACTCTCTTTCATCTATTTGTTTTCCTATATACTAGCCCTAATCTTTATATTATTTGAATAAAAACATCCGGTTCACTAAGCTCTAGTCCACGAAGAAGAAAACTCTTGCCCTCCCTAACACTGGTCTGACCTACGTCATAATCTCCTTCATCCTTCCTTCTCCAGTATTGTACCTGCTCATATAAATGTAAGTCTGATTCCTTCCTGATGATGCTACTTCTCTGGAAGTCCTAATAGGGACTGTGGGTAATGGCATAATTGTTTACTTCTGGCACATCCAGATCTGTTATCTTGGTAGCATCTTTTAATTCCTTCTGCCTTTTGAAATCAGCATCACCCAATTTTACTCCACTTCTCTATCCTTGAGGTGGTAAACCACAGAACTTTGAGACATGGTGTACCTTTTCCCTGGTTTCCTCGGCATCCTTTCCTTCTCATTCTTTCAGTGCAACACTTCTTCATACTTCAGTGTTCTCCCTGTTCAGCTGGAATTGATGCTTTTCAGCAACACCTGCCTCTTACTCCTTACATCTCAAACCAGGCCATTGTGACTCAACTTCCAGGGGTTTCCCAACTCTGAGAGAATTCCATTGTTTTCACCAGATGCTGGCTGAAGACTAGTGCTATAAAAAAAACAGAAATTATTTACCTGTTTCAGCTATAAATTCACCTTTTCTAACTCTCCTACCTGCTCCATAATCTTCTATACATCCTTTGTTTACACTCTTTCAATTTTCCATAGCAGAATTCTGCTCTCATTTTGAACATAATATACCCACACTATCATCTATATTTGATGTGATTATTCATTTTACTACATCAGTGATACTGACTTGACCTCCTTCAAAATTTGCCCATATCTTTATTTATGCTCTCAAGATAGCCTCTCAGGGGTGCCATTGCTTTCCTCTTTTCAGGAATCTGTTTATTTTTGTTTCAATATATCTCCTCTAGAACATCACTCCATCAATTCGATCTACTTTCTCCTGCATTTTATCCTCTCTCTCTCTCTCTCTCTCTCTCTCACACACACACACACACAAATACACACACATAAATTATTAGAAAATTTCAGCTAAGGAACTGGTTGGCGTACCAACCCTAAACTTCTTCACATGGAATTTATGCTACATGAATTCTTCTCTTCCCTACTTTTCTATGCCTGTACTTTATAATCATTTGGACACCAAGCCTCATATTTATATGTGATTCTTGCTCCCATCTCTCCTACATAAAATCAGATCTTATTAATTCAGTCTCTGCCATGGTTCTGCAATCTGCTCCTTCTTCAACTTGACTGCCCCATTTTGCATCAGATTCTCGTTGCTTCCTGTAATAATACCTCAAGTAGCCTTACCACACACCCTCATCCAGCCTGCCCATCAGTCTTTTCTTCCTACCTACTTACTTTGATTGAATTGTCTCTAATACACAATTTAGAGCATTTATGTGCTGGCAGTTGAAGTTTATTATCTGAGGGTAAACGTTAGACATAGATTTGGGTATTTGAAGCAAAGAGATCAGAATGAAAGGTAAAAGGTGTAGGAGATGACCCGGGATACTCCAAATGTTTTACTTATTCTTGTTGTCTAGAAAATGCATCCCCGAATTTATCACCAATTAGAATCTGACTTCTGTCTAGCTTTTCATTCTTATGTCCCTCCACTGCGTTTCCTCATCTAGCTGATGCCTCTAGCCAAACTTCATTTTTTCAGCACATTAGACTTCATGTATTCAATTCAAAGAACATTTATTAAACTCTTGCTACTTGCTATGGGGCTAATAATTGATTAGACTCACTCTTTTTAAACGTACCCTACACTTTCTCATGATCAAATTGCTTTGCTTCCTGTAGCTATATTGTCCTTTTCCTTTTTTATGTCATACAAAATTCATTCTTAAAAGCCCAGTTTAAGTGTGTGTGTGTGTGTATGTGGGTGTGTGTTTTAAATTCTTCAATGACATGCCAAACTTTAAAGCCACAGACTTCACTCTAGATTTGCTGAATCACAGCCTCAAGAGGTGATGCCCAAGAATCTGTACTTTTAAGCATCTCTCTAGGTGATCTGATGCTCTGTAAATTTGAGGAAATACTGGAGTAGATTACCCATGAACTTTGATGGTTGGTAATATGTAGCAGTGAGGACAGGCAGTGTCAGAGACGTCCAGAAAGGAGTAATAGGTATTTCCCTAGTAAATGGGCAGCAGAAGGAAATATGTTCAAATCCTGGCCGATGGTCTAGCATCAGGTACAATAGTCTTGATCATTGTACAGGAGCTGAGCCTCAGAGAACTGGAAAAAAAAATAGGACAATAATTCTGAGATAAATGAGAGGTTCAAGACTGAAAATGAGGCAGAAGACTCATTACTAAGTCCATTGGTACTCAAGGTGAGTGCTTCATCACAGGAACAAAGCAGAAGTTCAGTTAGTAGGACTGAGACACATAATCAAAATAGTAATATGCATTTGATACAGAGACACCTGAATGTAAGGTACAGGTCTTTGTAAAAAATAAAAAAAATAAGTATTTGAATTTGATCTTAACTCAGGGTTAAAAGACTACATGACTGAAAGTTGAAGGGACTCTAAATCGATGAATTAGGCAGATATGGTACTGTGTGTTATGTACTCAATACTGAAGAAAAATGCTTTTTGAAGTTGAGACTTCTAATCCCTGCATCAGAATGTATATCCCTGAGGCCCTACTCTAGACCTATGGAATCAGAATTTGGAAAGTAAGACTCACAACAAGTCTGCATTTATTTATTTATTTAAAAATATATTTTTTATTATGTTATGTTAGTCACCATACAGTCATCATTAGTTTTTGATGTAGTGTTCTATGATTCATTGTTTGCATATAACACCCACTGCTCCATGCATGGTGCTCCATGCATATGTGCCCTCCCTAATACCTATCACCGAGCTAAACCATCCCCTCACCCCTTTCCCCTCTAAAATGCTCAGTTTATTTCCAGGAGTCCATAGTCTCTCATGGTTCATCTCCCCCCTCTGGTTTCCTCCCCTTCATTTTTTCCCTTCCTTCTCATAATGTCCTCCATGCTATTCCTTATGTTCCACAAGTAAGTAAAACCATATGATAATTGACTTTCTCTACTTGATTTATTTCACTTAGCATAATCTCCTCCAGTCCCATCCATGTTGATGTAAAAGTTGGGTATTCATCCTTTCTGATAGCTGAGTAATATTCCATTGTATATATGGACCACATCTTCTTTATCCATTCGTCTGTTGAAGGGCATCTCAGCTCTTTCCACAGTTTGGCTATTGCAGACATTGCTGCTATGAACATTGGGGTGCAGGTGGCCCTTCTTTTTACTACATCTGTATCTTTGGGGTAAATACCCAGTAGTGCAATTGCTGGGTCATAAGGTAGCTCTATTTTTAACTTTTTGAGGAACCTCCACACTGTTTTCCAAAGTGGCTGACCACTTTGCATTCCCACCAACAGTGTAAGAGGGTTCCCCTTTCTCCACAACCTCTCCAACATTTGTTGTTTCTTGCCTTGTCAATTTTTGCCATTCTAACTGGTGTAAGGTGGTATCTCAATATGGTTTTGATTTGAATTTCCCTGATGGCTAATGACGATGAACATTTTTTCATGTGTCTGTTAGCCATTTGTATGTCTTCTTTGGAGAACTGCCTGTTCATGTCATCTGCCCATTTTTTGACTTGATTATTTGTTTTTTGGGTGTTGAGTTTGAGAAGTTCTTATATCTTGGATATCAGCCCTTTTTCTATAATGTCATTTGCAAATATCTTCTCCCATTCTGTGGGTTGCCTCTTTGTTTTGTTGACTGTTTCCTTTGCTGTGCAGAAGCTTTTTATCTTGTTGAAGTCCCAAAAATTCATTTTCACTTTTGTTTCCCTTGCCTTTGGAGACATGTCTTGAAAGAAGTTGCTGTGGCCAATGTCAAAGAGGTTACTGCCTATGTTCTCCTCTAGGACTTTGATGGATTCTTGTCTCTCATTGAGGTCTTTCATCCATTTAGAGTTTATCTTTGTGTATGGTGTAAGCAAATGGTTGAGTTTCATTCTTCTGAATTTTTCTGTCCAATTTTCCCAGCACCATTTATTGAAGAGACTGTCTTTTTTCCATTGGATATTTTTTCCTGCTTTGTTGAAGATTAGTTGACCATAGAGTTGAGGTTCCATATCTGGGCTCTCTATTCTGTTCCATTGATCTATGTGTCTGTTTTTGTGCCAATACCATGCTGTCTTGGTGATCACAGATAAGTCTGCATTTAAATAAGATTATGTGGGTAGGACAATGCTGAAATTAGAGATGCACTCTATTCCATTGTAAACTTTTTCCTTGTGGGGTCTATGTCTAATTTGTTTTTGTTTTACTCACAGTTCCTAGCAAATACCCTGGGAATTACAGGTACTCACATGTTTTTAGGAGAAAGAAATGAATTGTTTTCTTATTAAATTTATAATTTTCCATAAAGGTTTTTATTCCATTGCAAAATATTATTTCTATATTTCCACCAGGCAAAATTATAGATATTTTCTCCCATGCAAATATAGGAGTATTTTTAATTAAGGAGAGTCATTCACATGAAACATAAGTAGTAATTAGTACTTCAAAAATAGTTAAGTAATTTTTTCATCTTTAAAATTAAGTTTCAGGTCTAGGATATAGTTCTATTTCTGATTACAGTATTTGTTAGGTAAATACTTTGCTTTTATTTAGGTTCACATGAACTGTTTGTTGATTAGATATTAGTAAGAACTGGAGATTCATTGTTCAGAATGGAAACAGTTTTATAGCTGCCGCAAACTTCTAATTTATAGTGGTCTAAGATTAGTCATGGTGTATAGTCAGCTCTGAGTCACTGACTCTGTACTTATTTTTGACATAAAGTAAAATCAAATTTGGCTCACTCTCTCACTGCCTGGTGTCTGACCTTAACATTCCTTCCAGGGATTATTGGGTATTTTTCTCAGTGTAAACTCGGTCATATCTGGACACAGTTAAACATGCATCATGACGACTGAATTTATGAGAAGATTAGTGTTTGGTGTCTAAGCTGGTTCCATTGTCACAGTCAAACATGTTGGAATAGGGCAAATACAGATGAAGGCCCCAAACCTTGGTACTTTTAACAGTATTTTATGTCAAAGTGTATCATATGTACCAATAAAAATATTATAGCAAGTTCATGTGCACACAGGACTGAACTTTTAGAATCTCGTATTAGCTCAAAATGCATGTACTTATCCATAATATTTTCAAATCTTAGTAAATGTGGTAACTTAATATTGAGTTTTTAAAACATTTTTTTCCTTGAAGATAATTTTATAGTTTGGATTTTTTCGAAATTCTTCCAAGTTCAGTAATTTAGAATCAAGAGAGAAAAATTAGCTATATCCCTTGGATGCCGAAAACTTAATTGAGGGAAAGTAAAATACACATTGTGGTTTTTAGGAGTGTTATTTTCAGCAGTGATTTCTTCATTTGTTTTTGTCCAACAGAAGATGTCAGGCAGGCACCTGTAGGGACCCACTGGAAATCCACTGAGCTAACAAATGTATTAATGGTACAGTGTGGTTGAATTAGAATGTGTTCCATTTCCTTGTTTTTCTTTTTTCTTCTACTCTTGGTTATTTGAAAAAACCATATATGGCAAACTATTAGTATACATGTATTTGTATATTTTTAATATATAATATGTATAACATTATATATAATATATATTATATATATTAATAGAATTATATATAATATATATTAATAGAATTATATATAATATTTATCCATTTATATATTTTAATAAATTATCTATATTAATATATATTTTACTCTCAATCCTCTTCTGCAAAGTCCTGACCACAATTCCCCTAAGAATTATTTAAGAAATTTATCTGTCATGCATTTTATTTGAATCCCTATTTTGTGGACCTCTCTGAGCAGTGCATAGATTACTGGGCAAACTGTGATTACAACTAAATTTGATTTCCATTTACCAGCTTTTTTAAAAAATAAAATATTTATATGACTTATAAGAATGGATACCATTCTCTAATACCATTTAATAGACTGAATGTGGGTGGTAAAAGTTTTTCTCAGGGTTGCAAATTAATGCAATAATTCAGAAGTTCACTTTTTCCTTTGTCTGCATCCCTCTGACATTTTTCTCCTTATCCATCACATCAGTTGAGAAGTCAAGCATGTAGGTAAATTACATGATCCTGTTTGTTCTTAAGCAAGTGAATTGACACATTCTACTTACCAGTCAATAATTGCTGAAAGCATAAAAGCCATTATAGTTGCCTGTCACAGATCAGAAAGAAATAGCTATTAGCATTGCTACTCTAATTGAAATTCAAGTGTTTTATTACAAAATATCCCTCATACAGACTTAAGTATTAAACATAATACTTCTCTTAAGAGTGAACTTCAGGTGAAAAGTATCTTTTACACTTGTAGTGTGGAAATTTGACCAAGATATACTTATTTAATGCTTACTATTTGCAGGCTCTATGTTTGGGGTTCAAGATTCAAGTTTGAATCCCAAATAGCATCAGTGATCTCTGCTGTGTGCATCCAAATAACTCCACCATTATTGTAAAGACATATCCAATACATATAAAGCAATTAAATATAAAACTGTATTAATATGTTAATCAATTGTGTGGATTGAAGATTAAATCAAATAGGAAATGATTTTATTGAAGGCAATATTGAAGATTAGAAATAGATTTTATTGAAAGCTCTCCTGAAGAAATGGAATATGAATTAGATGTTGCTCATTGGCAGCTTCAGAATTTGTTTGTAGAAGAAGCTTAGATTCAGTAACCTAGTGGGAAATGATGATATGGTCTTGAACCCTGAATTTCATAGGCAGTTACACTAGTGTCTACTTAGATTATCTGATACAGATCAATAAAATAGCCAAGTTTTTGAAAAATCCTTTTTTGTTATTCCTCATTGTGCTATGAGAAAATGTCATACTACATGTCAAAGAACATTCTTCATTTTATTTGATCTATACGAATGGTAGGGAGAACTGAAGATTATGGGTATTCTGAGGCACTCATGGTAAGCCACCCTGTGACACCATCACTATTCACAAAAGTAGTGAGATTAATAGAGAGAAGGAAGTAAATATGAATTCCAGGATACACCAAGAGAAAACACACAGTGGGATAAAGAAATGGGGTCAGGCTGAGGGGCAGTTAAGTGTCTGCCTACAGCTCATGTCATGATCCCAGGGTCCTGAAATTGAGCCCTGCATGGGGCTCCCTGCTCAGTGGGAGCCTGCTTCTCCCTCTCCTCTCAGCTCGTGCTCTCTCTCCCTATCTCTATCACTCTCTCGCTCTCTCTCTCTTAAATAAATAAATAAAACCATTTTAAAAAAAGGGGAGGTCAAGCTCAGGTAGAAGCCTGACTAGAGTGGGGTGCATAGTATTGGAAAGAGTGTAGGAGGGGAGGTTGAAAAACTTAAGTGGGCCTTACTTTGCTCTTGATTTTGCATATTTGTAGCAGAAGTTTGAATATAATATGGAAAAATGAGAACTCTGCTAAATTTAAAATAGGAAGCAGCATAAGTAACTCTAAAAATAGTGATTGTTTTTTGACCATTGTCCTAAAGACTGTAGTAATTGTTAGAAGAAGAATTTGTTCATTACATAGTTACTGAGCCTCCCAAGTCACAAAGAATAAAATCCACAGTCATTTCAAGGCCCATAGGGTCCTTTTTTAACCCACCATTCTCTTCCCCTAGCTATGTTTTGTCTCCTCCTTTATCCTTTGAAAATGTATCCTCAAATGCCACCACTTTAAAGAGGATCTGATTTATTTATAATTGAACCTCCTCCCAGCTAGAATTTTCTGTCCTCTTTATCTGCTTTACTTTTCTGTATTGTACATAGCATTGTCTATGGATCTGTCCTCGTTACAACACATGTTCCATTAGGATAGGGATTTTTCTTTGTGTAGTTCACAGTTATTTCCAATGTTCAGAAATGTGTCTAGAATACAGTGATACTCAAATATATTATGAAAGCTTGAATGAATCAACCAATCAATACACAGTCCTAGAAGAGTGATAAGCAAACAGTAAACACTCAATATGCATACTTTGGGAGCCTTAAGTAGAAACTTATGGTTATAAAATTATTTTTAGACAATTGTATGGTAAAATATCTAAGAAAGGTGTGGCTTCTGGAATATATTTTTTAATTAGACTTCTTATTTTGACATAATTGTAGATTCACATTCAGTTATAAGAAATAACTCAGAGAAATTCTGTGTTCCCTTTAGGCAGCTTCCCCCAATGGTAACATCTTGTAAAACTTTAGTATATTATCACAACCACCATATTTATGTGAATGCAATCAAAATAGACAACATTTCCATGAGAATAATCCCTCATGTTGCCTTTTCACAGCCATACCCAAGTCTTGTCCACCCTCTTGCTCCTCCCCTCATCTTAACCCTCTGACAACCACTAATTTGTTCTCCATCTTCTATAATTTTGTCATTTGTGATTGATATGTTCATGTGATTGTCTTCGTTAGCTTGTTAATACGGTGGGTTAGATTGACTGATTTTCTAATATTGAACAAGCCTTTGGTCTTTGGAATCAACTTCACTTGATCGTGGTGTATTTATTTTTATATATTACTGATTTATATTTGCCAATATTTTGTTAAGGCTTTTTGCATCTATATATTTATAAGGGATATTGGTCTGTAGTTTTTGGGATCTCCCCCCCACTGTCTTTGTCTAGTTTCAATATTAGGATAACACTACTTTCATAATATGAATCTCTTCTAATTTCTGGAAGAGAATTGGTACTAATTCTTCTTTAAATATTTGGTTGAGTTCTCCAGTGAAAGTCTCTGAGCCTGGAGATCTCTTTTTGGGGAGATTTAAAATTATGTTTAAGTGCTCTCAGGATGCAAAATTGGAACTGAAATGTGATATCAAACCAGTTGCAGAAAGTGGTACTTCTAAATAATCCATTTGTCAACAAGGAAGTCACAAGAGAAATGAAGAAATATTGTAAACTAAAATATATTGAATTGAAATAAAATGAAAATACAATATGTCAAAATGTGTGGGACACAGTTAAAGCAGTGAAGAGAGGGAAGTGTATAGCTTTGAATGTATTCCTTGGAAAAGAGGAAACATCTCAAAACAATAATCTAAGGTCATCTTCCCCTCCACTACAGTCTAGAAAAAGAAAAGCCCAAAACATGCTGAAAGAAGGAAGAGAATAATAAAAATAAGAGCAGAAATCAGTGAAATCAAAACCCATAAAACAACAGGAAAAATCAGTGAAACAAAGAGCTGGTTCTTTGAAAAGTTAAAATTAACAAACCTCTAGTAAGGCTGGCAAAGCAGACACAAATTACCAATACTTAGGAATGAAGCCACTCTAGACACTACTACCAACATCAAAAGGATAATAAGGACATAATACCAGCAGTTTAACACACAAAAATTTTGCACCTTAGGTGAAGCAAACTCTTTGTTCAAAAACTGCAATTTCCACAGCTCACCTAGTATGTGAATAGTCCTATAATTATTAAGGCCATTACATCTGTAATGATTTCCTGTGACCCACTCTAGTAGGGAAAGGGAGGGCACTTCTCCATTACTGGCAGGTGGGAGTAGAAATCCAGGTTCCCCCTCACCCTCCGCTGACACCCCAGGGAAGGATGCTGAATGGGCACAGGAAAGAGGGCTGCCCACTAGGCCTCCACTGAGGAGGCCTCTTGGCCCTAGCTGGGAAGGCTAGGAGTTCCTCATGACTGCTCCCCACATGGTTGTCCACTGACATGGTGGAGCGGTCTTCTTATTTCTGGAAAGGGTAGAAGTTCTAGCTTCTTATTTTGCCTTCTCCAACCTCACCCTATCAAAGATGGTTGAGGTGCCTCAGTACCGAGAGTAGAAGACTAGGGAGGGAGTGGGGCCACAGTTTTCTTCTGTGGTTTTGGGGTAGAGCTGTTATTGTCTAAAAGTTTTGTCTCCCTAGGCTACACTGTTTTTGGGCTGGAGAGAGCAGACTTTTACTAGGGCTTTCTTGGCTTGAGCTAGTTGACATTTCTGGATTGCTGGCTTTGGGGCTATATGAGGCAAGAATAAAACCCAGAGAACTCACCAGTGTGCTCTTTCTTGGGTCCTGATTTCCCTAGTTGCTCTGCCTTCTCTCCACCTTTCAGTGTCTTTATATTTAATGTCTATGGTTTTAGTTGCAGATAGTGGAAGAAGTAGGGAGAATACATCTACTCCATCTTCTCCAGAGCAGAAGTTCATATGTTTAATGGTTCTAAGTAAGCATCTTTGCTGCAAGCATTTTCACCACGATCAGATCATTTCCGCCCTGTAAGGCAATTTTGCTGAAAAAGATAAATATAATGGGTTGACAGTTTGGTTTGAAAGATGGTTTCATCAACTGGTTGACAGTTTGGTTTCATTTCTCTATTGATACAGTACTCCCATTTTTAATATATAAATGATATAATATAAATGCTATAAATGATATAAATCTTAGCCAGCTCCCATAAGGGTCTGCAGAGTGGCATAGAGTTTTGAACCCACATTTCCCATAGAACTTTGGAACATCTATCAGTGGACATGCAGCAAACAATGGTGTAGAAAGTTTTCACAATGCAAGACAAAGCTCACTTACAAATATGCATCCCAGTATTTGGAAATTGATATATCTTTTAGTGAAGGAAGAAATTTTAGCAAAAAAAGAAAAAAATGAGATGCTGTACATGAAAATGAATCAGCAAGCAAAAGCATATATGATATTATGAATGAAAAACTTTTGATAAGTGCTTAGGTACAATAAAAAAAATAAAATCCACTCTTTGTGCAGTATTGCCATGAATCTGCACTATACATTTTGAATGTATTCAAATATTTAGTATTTCACAATAAAGTCTTTCAAAATTTGTTATTCATTTTTAATGTTTAATTGTGTCCTTTTTAATGAATATCCCTCTTTTATTTTTCACGATTTTATCTTTTATGGCAGAATTGTCTTACAGCCAATTAGTTATGCAGGAAAGATGCTTCCAACAAAAATGCTTCCAGCAAAAACTCTGAACATGATGTTTAATATCATACCTGGTACCCTTTTTATCCATCTACTCAAGATGACTGTATTTAATACATATGAAGTAGTATGGTAGGGACTATGGGAATACCATGATGAAACAAATTTATTTCTTGTGCTTTTAAAATTTAGAATCACATAATTTTATATTTTCATTGGACCTCAGAGATAACCTCATTTAGTCATTTCATTTGGCAGACATGGGAAATGAAGCACACAGGTTAAGTGTCTACTAAGTGAGCTATAACTAATTATTGGCAGAACTTCCACTGATCCAGAACTCTTTCTACTAGAAAGAGTTACCCTTACCTTAGAAATTCAATGAATCATTTGAATTTATTGGTATTAGAATAGTTTTCTTCCATTATTTCACAATATCTCGATAGAATTGTTATGGGGTGGGGAGATTGAGGTTCATTTTATGAATTTCCTCATTAATTTGTGCAGATATATTTATGATGTAACTATATACATATTTTTGTCCAAATATGGATTTAAAATTCAGGAAAACTCAATTTCTGTCATCAGATATGTGCTTACCTATAATACCAAAAATACTATAATACTAAAAATACTATGTAAAATACTGAAGCCATTCTGGGAAATTTTTAGAGTTCCTAGACACGTATCGCATTTTTTATCCTGGATCAATTCCAAAGGTGTAATGTTTGCCATTGTGAAATTGTCTTAAGTATCAAATTCTAAATTACAAATTTAAAAGTCCTTTTAAGTGTAATTCCATTTGTAAAAAATGAATTTGTAAAGAATGCATAATTCTCCTTGACCCCTTCGATGCTCTAATACCTTTCATTAAGTAGACTCCAGGCATTACTCCTTTCTTCATCCCAGCTCCAGCTAAAGACAGCTGTTCTTCAAGCAGCATTTTTATTAACTTATTTAAGAACTGGGGCATATCTTATTACCCTATTTTCCATTCCTGTCCTATGCAGCTGTAGCTGGTACTTTTCATAACAGCCTCTACATATCAACCTCCTCCCCCATTTCACTCCATTTTTTTTTCTCTTTCTCTTTTACTTTCCTTTTTAAGTAAATTAAGGATGTGTGTGTGTGCATGCAAGAGCCTTCTTATTTCTTTATCTATAGTGACCTATTACTTGAAAGCTTCAGGAATGTGCCTGTTGTTTCTCTGAGATTATAAGCTTCAGGGAAAACCATTTATGAATGGTGTAAAAACTCTGACATGTAAAACAAATGACTTTTAATGATAGCAAAATTTCATTAATAATGCTACATTTAGACTCAATTTAAAAATGGTGCAATATGAATATAAAGAAAAGGCTTTGAACAAATAGAAGGTTGTGTAAATTATTGTTAACCTCAACTCAGTGAATTTCAAATATTACAAGTTCATTGTGTATAAGAAAATAACTTTTGGTCAGGAAGCTATTTATAAAAATAAGGCATGCATAAATAGCAGCCACTATATGATTAAACACTTTCAAAATTCAAGTAAACAAATAATGCTTCTTAGTATATTAATGTTATCATTGTAATTTGAATTTTCACCACCTAGTATTCATTGCATCCTCAAATAAATCACCCATTATTTCTCTGTCTGGATACCTTAATTATTACTTTAAAAACAATTTGCAATGTTAGAAAGATAATAACTATTATTCCTTATGGATCACAATAACAAAATCTATACCAATTAAAAGATACATTAAAAATCAGTGGCCTTGGGCGCCTGGGTGGCTCAGTTGGTTAAGTGACTGCCTTCAGCTCAGGTCATGATCCCGGAGTCCTGGGATCGAGTCCCACATCGGGCTCCCTGCTCAGCGGGGAGTCTGCTTCTCCCTCTAACCCTACCCCCTCTTGCGCTCTCTCTCTCACTCTCTCTCTAATAAATAAATTAAAAAAAATCAGTGGCCTAATTTTCTGGTTTGTTACTAATTAAATTAGCCTACTTTAGAAAGGATTTTTTTAAAAACCAAGATTCTGTTTGTAATTTTTTAAACACAACTACATTAATATTTGTTATGTAGGAAAAGTCTAACCTTTTTAAAGTTTAGACTTAAAATTTATTTATTTTTATTTTTTTAAAAGATTTTATTTATTTGACAGAGAGAGACACAGCTAGAGTGGGAACACAAGCAGGGGGAGTGGAGAGGGAGAAGCAGGCTTCCGCAGAGCAGGGAGCCTGATGTGGGACTCAATCCCAGGACCCTGGGATCATGACCTGAGCCGAAGGCAGATGCTTAACGACTGAGCCACCTAGGCGCCCCTAGACTTAAAATTTAAAACTAACTTTGAATTTAGGATGTTATTACAGAGAAATTGTTAATTGTATAAGACATGTTCCTTGAAAGCTGGATAGAATGCTATTCTCACAAGTACTAGTCGGAACTTTGTCTGAAGATTGAACAATTGCCAGATGATTGTTGAAGTTGAAAGTATTCGTTGACTACTTGGACTAATCTCTAAGGCTTCTTCTCTAGTATGGATATATGAAAACTACAATAAAGCTCCTTGTTTTATTCTACTAACACCTAGATTTACAAAACATTAGCTAGAAAGTATTAATGTTTAGTATTTTAAATTTCTGTATAAATGTAATATATAACATATTTTGAATATTACTGCTACACTTTTATGGGAAAACTTTTTTCATGTTTTTGTTTTCTTTTTTATGTTTTTTACTTATGGGAAATTATTTTATATAAAATGAAATGCACAGAACCTAAGTGTACAATTCAGTGGTTTTTCACATACCCCCATGTAACACCACTCAACAACATATAGAACGTTTCCATCTCCCACAGAAAATTCCCTTGGATACCCACTCTCCAAGGCAACCACTGTCCTGATTTCAGTCAACAAAAGTTACTTTCAGTTGTTCTTGAGCTGTATGTACTCTTTAATTTCTGGTCTGTTTCTCCCAACATAATTGTGAAACTCATGTTCTTGAGGGTTTCAGTAATTTGTTCTTTTTTACTGTTGAATAATTTTCCATCATATGAATATTCCATTATTTGTGTGTCTGTTTTTCTGGACATGTAGGTTGTTCTAAACTAAGTATTATGAGTAAAACTGCTATAGTTAATTTTGTTTAAATCTTTTCTTGTGGAATTGCTGGGTCATAGTCTAGATATTTGTCTGTGTTCAAGAAACGCAGTTTTCTAAAATGATTGTACTATTTTAAATATATACCTAACAGCAATATATGAGAGTTCTAATTACTTGTCAGTATCAGCAGAATTTGGTGTTAACAGTCTTTATAATTTCAGACATTCTAGTTCATGTAAAGAATTCTATCTTATTGTAAGTTTTATTTTCTTATCAGTGATGATTAATGATGTTAAATCCTCTTTCTATGAGTTTGACTTTTTTATTTTTATTTTTTATTTTTTAAAGATTTTATTTATTTATTTGAGACAGAGAGAAAGAGAGAGCACACATGAGAGGGGGGAGGGTCAGAGGGAGAAGCAGACTCCCTGCCGAGCAGGGAGCCCGATGTGGGACTCGATCCCGGGACTCCAGGATCACGACCTGAGCCGAAGGCAGTTGCTTAACCAACTGAGCCACCCAGGCGCCCGAGTTTGACTTTTTTAGATGCCACACTTATCTTTATCTTTCTGTATCTGGCTTAGTTCACTTAGCATAATGACTTTGAACTTTTCTTTTCAAATATACTCATTTATAGTGCTGTCTCCTCCTGATAATTTTATATCAAAAATTTTAGTTTTTTACTTCCAGATAAAAATATTTTCTAATTTCCATTGCAATTTCTTCTTTGAGCCATGGTTACATAAAAATATGTTTAATTTCTGATTATTTGGGACTTTTCCAGATATTCTTGTGTCATCGATTTTTAATTTATTGCCGTTATTGTCAGAGAATATATCTTTAAGATTTAATCTTAAAAAAACTGTTGAGAAATTTTCTGTCACTCAGCATACAGTTTATCTTGTTGAATATTCTTCCATGCACACTTGAAAATAATGTATATTTTCAATTGTTGGCCATAATGTTCTCTGTATTAGTTCATTGTGTTTGCATATGTTTTACAAATCTATATCCTTACCACTTTTTAGCCTAATTATTCTATCAGTTATTGAGAAGGGAATGTTAAAATATACCACAATGATTGTGGATTTATCTGCTTCTACTGTTAGTATTTGGTTCATGTACTTCAAAGTTTGTTTTTTTTTTTTAAACACATACATATTTATGATAGATATAACTCCCTAACTGACCCTTTAATCATTATAAACTGTCTCTTTTATCTTTGGGAATACTCCTTATCTTAAAAGTTCTTTTGTTTGATGTTAATATAGGCACATGCTCTTTAGTTTATTGTTTGCATCATATATCTTTTTCTATCCTTACTTTTGAATTATTTGTATCATATTTAAACTGTGTGCCTAGGGATAGCAAAGTATTCCTCTTGTGGACAGCATATAATTGGGCCTTTCATTTTTATTTTGACTGACAATCTCTTCTTTTTATTTATTTTTATTTTTTTTACTATGTAAGAATTTTTTTATTTAAATTCAATTAGCCAAGGTATAGTACATCATTGGTTTTTGATATAATGTTCAATAATTCATCAGTTCACTATAACACCAATCTCTGCTTTTTAAATGGAGCATTTAATCTATTTATATTTAAAGTCATTATTTTGTTGAGTTTAGTTCTACTGTTTGCTATTTGTTCTCTCTTTGTCTTATATCTTTTTTAGTTCCTCTCTTCTTTCTTGCCTTCCTTTGTGTTAATTGAATAGTTTTAGCTCTCTATTTATTTCATCTGTTGTATTTTTGGCTGTACTTCTTTGTCTTATTAATATTTAGTAGTTGCTCAAGGGGATTACAATGTGATTTTTTAGTTTATTATAGCTACTTAATATCATACAACTTCACATAAAATATATGGAGTTGCAGGGGCGCCTGGGTGGCTCAGTTGGTTAAGCATCTGACTCTTGATTTTGGCTCAAGTCAAGATCTCAGGGTAGTGAGATCAAGCCCCATGTTGGGCTCTGCACTGGGCATGGAGCCTGCTTAAGATTCTCTCTCCCTTTTTCGCCCTCCTTCTCCCCTCCCCTCACTCTATGGAGTTGCAAAAGTACAGTTCCATGCATTTTGCTATACTTTGTGCTATTTATGTCATGCATTTGATATCCATATATTTTAAATAATTTACATATATGTACATTGTAAACCCCACAATTTATTGTATTGTTTTTACTTACCAGTAGATTTACATAAATTTAGAAAAGACCACATATCTTTTCTTTTCTTTTTTTTTTTTAGACCACATATCTTTTCTATGTAATTACTGTTTTTGGTGTTCTTTATTACAGTGTCATTTCATCCAATGTCACACACCTAGTGTCATTTCCCTTTAGCTTTCTTTTTTTTATTATTGTTATGTTAATCACCATACATTACATCATTAGTTTTTGATGTAGTGTTCCATGATTCATTGTTTGCGTATAACACCCAGTGCTCCATGCAGAACGTGCCCTCTTTAATACCCATCACCAGGTTAACCCATCCCCCCAGAACCCCCAGTTTGTTTCTCAGAGTCCAAAATCTCTCATGGTTCGTCTCCCCCTCCAATTTCCCCCCCTTCCTTCTTCCCCTCCTGTACCTCCCTTTAGCTTTCTTAAGACTTTCTTCTAGTGCAGGTATGCTCACAACAAATTCTCTCAGATTTTATTTACTTAAAAATAGAATTATTTTCCTTCCATTTTTGAAGAATATTTTCACTGGATATAAAATTCTGGGAAGTTAGTTTCTCCCCACCCTCCCCCCAAGTATTTTTCCCTTTAAAGATATCATTCTTTTGTCTGTGATACATGTTGTTTTTTTCTGGCACTTCTCAAAATCCTTTTTCTTTAAAGCAGTTTATCAGTGATATGGCCAGTGTACTTTTTGTTGCATTTGTTTTGCTAAGGGTTCATTTAACTTTTTGTATTGGTAAATTAATATTTTTCTGAAATCTGAGAAATTTTTGGTCATTATTTTTTCAAATATTTTTCTTCCATTTTCTATCCTATTCTGAGACTCCAATTATAACCTCTTGATAGCATTCCTAAAATGACTGAGGCTTTATTAAATTTTTTCACTTTTTTTCCTATGTTCTTCAGATTGGAGTTCTGTTGATGTTTTACCAAGTTTATTGACTATCTTCTGCCATTTTTACTCTGGTGTTAAATCCAGTGAATTTTCATTTCAGATTATTTTTAAGTTCTAGAATTTTTATTTAGTTCTGTGTTTCCTTATCTCCATTCCTCTGTTGAAATTCCTTATTTGGTTTCTAATTATGATCATGTTTTCTGTTAAGTCAAATAAAATACTTATATTGTTTGAAATTCATTTCCTTCTAATTCCTTCACCTGACTTATTCTGTGATCTCTTTCTATTGAGTACTTTTTCCTCCTGTGAGTCACATTTTCCTGTCACTAGTAATTTTCCTGCCTGCCCAGTAATTTTTAAGCTTATATTGGACATTGTTGGTGATACTTTGCAGAAACTCTGGATTTTGCTATCTTGTTCTGAAGAGTGTTGGTTTTTATTCTAACAGACTATTAAATTACTGAGTAGTAATTTTGTGAATGTGTGGTTTTGATTTCTCCATTATTTACAGAAGAACTACCTTAATCCTGGGATATAGAGTAAAGTTAAAGGTATGGGCCCTTTTAGGATTTTAATATGAGGACTGTGCTGTTTACCAATCCCTTAATTTGGTGGAATTGAAACTCCAAATTCTGTCTCCTCTGCATTGGAAAGCAACTAAAATTTCTACTCAGTTTTGCCTCTGTTTCTTTCCACTATGTTCCTCAGTATGTCCTTCATACATCTACAATTAAGAGATTAGCCAAGGATTTCAGATGAGTTTAGACCCAGAATTTAGGTCTAACCCCTCTTTGGCTCCCTCCTTTTCCAACTGCTTTGGCAGTCTCACATGCCATTTCCTAACGCCTCAAGCCAAAAGCCATTTGTATGCTTCTTTGTTTCCTCCAGGGTGCATAGTTGTTATCTTCAAGAGAATTAGTCTGGTACAAACTATTCCTGTACCATCAGAACAGATCCTCAAACTTACTGTGTTTGGGAACTGGAATATTTTGGTATTTTGCTCCTTCTGCAAAATTATTTTTTGCTGGTTTTGACAATTCTAGTCATACTGAATACTTTGGTGTAAAAATAGCCTTACTGAATATTTTGTGATAAGCACACAGAGGGGAGGTTTACATTGCAATAATATACATGACTCTAAAATAAACAGTATATAGTTTTGTTCTTAAAAATATTTTGGCAATCAGGGATTTTTCTATTGGCTACTTTATTTCATGGAGTCCCCAATCTCACTCCATCCTTTCATCCTTTCTCCTCTGTTGGTTTTTTCTCTTTTCATCTCTCCTTTGATTCTCTCTCTCTCTCTCCGTGTGTGTGTGTGTGTATGTGTGTGTCACAGAATCCCAGAAAACTCCAAATTCTTCCTTTTCTTTCATAGAGCTTTCCCCAAACTTTAGAACCAGGACTACTTTTGTATATTTTAATCTATCAAGGATTTCTGTACAGCCACAATCCTTAGAAAACAGGAATAGTTTCAAGTAGCATTTGATTACAATCAGCACTGGTGACACTTGTTCATCAATCAACATTGGTAACAGCATTGGTGACACTTTCTTCTTGAAATCGGTACATGCATCCATTCATTTGCTCAATTATTTATTTATTTGTTAAACAAATATTTCTCAAGTTTCAATATAAGCCAGACATTATTGACTGAGTTTTTTATGATTTCTTATTCCCATTCTACTTCACTGCCCATTAACTACTAACTTGACAGAGACTCCGTTCTTTATCATCTGCTGTTGTGATACTACATATACAAATACTCCCCTTAAATGTTTATTCACTCTTATGATTTCCAAGCTTATATATACTTATTTATCCCAACTTGGCTTCTCTTGATCTCTTAGGCTAACCCACTCTTCTCCTCCCAAGATATCTCTATTCATGTTAATAAGATATGAAACTAACATGTCATTTACTCATATCCATCCTCAAGCAAATCCCCACAAACCAGTATCTTTCCCATTTCTTCATTAGTGTCAATGATTCAATTTCATCTCCAGGTGTTATAGGGTTGTTCTTAATAGACAACTAACTCTGCTATATAATTACTATCCTAAGAACTACTTCAGATAAATAATTTCAAATCAAATTTGTCATTTTGATGGACATTCTCATGATTTGGCTTGGTTTATAGAGCTGTCAAACTAATGACTTTATAAAACAAATCAACTCATTTTCCCTCCAAACACAACATATATAACCCACTTTTTTTTCAATAATGTCCAAAAACAAAACAAAACAAAAGTTTTAGTGAAATATTTTTATAAATAAATGATGCATTCAGTAATACTTGAATTAAGAACTAATATTATTATAGCTATGATCCATAGAGTTTTGGATCCCTCAGTTGTCCATTTATACATGCATTAGGATAGACACTTTAAAAATTTTTATGAAATTTTGTCCTGCTTTATACCTCCTCAGTTTTCTTTCTTTCAAGTGTAATATTTAAGATGATTTTATTTGGCACACTAATAAGAGTGCATGTTCCCAGTTTCATAGTACCACCTAAAATCATGTTTATGTAGCATATTTTGATAAATTCTAGCCCAGCTACTCCAAAATCTATTTCTGGGTTAAACTAGATTGCTAGAGAGAAGAATGCCTGAACTGAATAATTAGAACCTCTGAAGAAATAGTTTTACTAAAACATGTTTGATAATCTGCTCACTCACATTGAGAGACATTGTAAGAAAGAGCCAAGTTAAAGATACTTAGCATTTACTATGTAAGGATGTTGTTGAAGATATTGTTCATTAAATTACATGGCAACCTGTTTATTTGATTTTTTTTGAGAGGAGAGAGAAATATATCTTTCATCTCAGTACCAGAGATTATGGTATTTTCTTGTTCATTTAATTTGTCTTTATTTATAATCACAGAGATTTAAAATCTTGAGTTTTTCCTTTGTATTGTTTTCTATAACATAGAGCCAAGTCATAGCCTACCTTTGGGAAGTGTACGATGTACATTTAATCTGTTGACCCAATTCCTGGGTTCATTCCATGTTTTACTCCTATTTCCTTTCTGCCCAATAAATAAGCACATTCTGCTGATGTTCTTTGCCTTTTTAAAAAAATCTATTCCCAATTATTCTTTGTTATTGTAACCTGCATTGCACTGCATATGTATATATAACATCTAACCAGCTTCTATCAAATTATACTTTTCCTAATAACTAGCTACATGGAGGCTCAGGCTTTTCTTTAAGTTTATACTTTACCAGTTAATTTCTGTTGATTGTTTTCTATTGCCTAATAGAGACTACCTAAACTCACCTCTCAAACTTTCAATGCCTTTCAATAACACAACACTTAATGGCCCCTCTTTTTTTATTATTACTTCCTTAAACTTTCTTTTCTCTAGTCTAGTATACTTTCCAGACTTTTGACAATTTGTAGTTACTTACATCTCTCCCATACCTAACGTGCTTAAACATCTTTTCTTCCACATATCTACTGATTCTTAATTCTTCCTTCAAATTATAGCCCCCAGATATTCTCTTTCCTTGAAACTTTCCTTTGGGCATCACCTATTTGTGGTGGTTTCTATTAGTTAAATTACTTTACATATATTTATGAAAAGCAGCTATTCCCTAAGACTATAATAACTTGCCCACACTGGTCAATGTGAATGATCAGTAAATGTTACTGATTAAATTCAAGTTAGTGCAAAATTTATATCTGCTATGCTGAAATTTTTTTGCACTCAACTTTGTAGGAATTTCTATTTTTATATTGATTCATACTATGTTAGTGTTGGTAAACTGTAATTTTATTTGTATATGCTCATATCATATATCAGTACTTTGTGTTTCTAAAAGGATTGTAGATTATTTAAAACTAGTAGAGACAAAAATATTCTTGATAAACTAGGAAAGATTGTGTTGGTACTTTCTTAAGTTTTATAAATATAATTGTTCAGGCATCTGTTTTGTTTAAAAGAAAGTACATCTGTGGTTGAAGATAAAAATATATAGTCATAAATAAAGAATTAAAGAAACTTGGCCTTCCATGTTAGTATACTTAATCAGTTCAGTGAGAAGTCAGTACAAACCACCATAAGAATCTTATCATGGGAGGTTGGCAACTTCTAATAACTGATATTCAGAAGTTCAGAGAATAATTACACTTTATACACATTTTCATCTCCTAAGTGGAACCTACTAAATAGTCACTAAAAACTGACATGCATTTAAACCTACAACAAATATCACTTATATAGTTCTACAGACTTTCATTTCAACCATGATGAAAGTATTCCACAGATAAGAATAATTTATGAATAAAAATGTAATTTACGGAATACCTTGCCAGTGAATGTTGATCGCTTCATCACAGTTCAGTCATGTTTAGAAAATCTAAGCAAGCTGTGTGATTACTCCAGGAAGCATGGAATGATGTGTTCAAATTAGTACCATCTGTGGATAGAAAAAAATTGAGGTTTTTAGTCATTCTTAAAGAATGGAAATCTGATTCTCCATGCTAAAATGAGTGTAATCCTTTTTGTATCTGTAATTCAATAGGGCAGTTGCTTTGAAATAGTCTAGTTCAACACACAGTTTATCAAGAGAGAAGATACTGCATATAAATGCTGGTTTTTTATGAGTGTCACTGAGGTAGCCTTGCTATAAAAAAATGTTTCTGAGTTACATATTTGGCCTCAGATTAGATTTATTTTTGGTTTATCTTTCTAAATACATTTGATTGGAAAATGTGGACAAAATTTTGTACCACCTGAAAACCAAAAGACTGTTTCAATGAACCATAATTTATTCATATAGTCAAACATAAATTATTCATATAGTCAACACATATAGATACATTGAACAATTGTATCTAAGCAATACAGCACTTATTGAGTGCCCATATGTGCCAGACACTGTGTATCTGTGCAGGCTCCATCATTATGCCTGTCACATGGAAGGCAACTCAATTGTTGTTACTCTTCCTTTAGTCGGGTTACACATAATTCTTCTTGTTTCTTTGTCAAGTGAAAGAACTCTCCTTTTAGACCTTTATTTCTCTGCAGTACTCATTTGGAAAATACAGGAGTCTGTGGACCACTATTAATCCACTGAAAATTTTTATGCATTACAAATTTTGCCATTAAAGTCTTCATTCCTACAGTCTGAACATTGGAGGCGGAAAAAAGTTGGTCATAGAACAACAATGGGCATTTAGTCATCCCTTCTGCTGAATTGGGAAAAAGATAGTCTCTTCTGCCTTCTCCAGTTCTTTGGATAACTAATGCATCCCATTTTCTTCCCATTCCTAGTTGCTTAGTAAACCCTAGGTAAAGGAAATTGAAACATGGAAGGGGCGTTTGGTGGTGGACTCAAAAAGAGGGAAATGTCTGGATCATACTCCCTGACTCCCATAGGGATAGAGCAGAGTCTATGGCTTTAATGCAAATGAAAAGTCTATATTAAACTTCTCAAGTATCCCCACTACACTTAAGATAAGACTAAAACTCTTGAATCCAGTCCAGAAGGCTGAACGTTATCTGATTCTGAACTACATCTCTAGCTTTCTATCTTCCTATCCATCTCCTTGTGGACCCAGCTATATTCTTTAAGTGCTTCTAATAGGCCATGACTTTCTTTCCCTCAGAATCTTAACACATCCTGATGTTTTCCACCTGGGAAGCTAATCTTATCTGTCAGTTCTCTGATTTAAATTAAAGCCTTTCCTGACCATCTATCTAAATGAAATCTCCGGGGCGCCGGGTGGCTCAGTCAGTTAAGCGTCTGCCTTTGGCTCAGGTCGTGATCCCAGAGTCCTGGGATGGAGCCCCACATCATGCTCCCTGCTCAGCGGGGAGTCTGCTTCTCCCACTACCTCTGCCCCTTCCTCCCACTTGTGCATGCACTTTCGCTCTCTTGCTCTCTCTCTCTCTCAAATAAATAAAATCTTTAAAAATAAATAAATAAATGAAATCTCCTGTTATGTCCTCTTACTTATTTGCTCATTGTTCAAAAAAATATTTATTAAGTGTCTATTTTGTTGCAAGCATTACTCCAGACCTTCAGAGACACAATCTAATATGTAGATTGATATTTGTTTGTGTATATGACATATGAATAGGCATACCACATTTTGGAGTAATTGCTCAATCTTTTTTATTGATATGAATGTAGAATCAGAACCTTTCTAGATCTTTGGAATACATATTGGAATGAAGTGGAGTTGAAAAGAGGATTAGGCCTATTTGAGGTGGGTTTTCAGAGTAGAATTAGGATTTAGAGGAGGGTGGCTATCAGTTCAAAATAATGAAGTACAAACTAAGAGAGTTATCTGAAAATAAATTTTAAAATGAATCCCCTCAAGATTTTGAGTTTCCTTTTGCTCTATATATTTAAGCAGAGTCCAGAAAAGTAGAAATTGGCCATTTTATAGAGGAAAATTGCATTAGTTTTCTATAGTTATGTCACAAATTATCACAAACTTAGTGGTTTAAAACTACACCCATTGATTATTGCACAGTTCTGTAGGTCAGAAGTCTGGGTATGTTGTGCATGGATTCCTTATCCAGAGGCTCACAAGCCAACTCAAGGTGTCAGTAAGCTATATACTCATGGGGAGCTCAGTCCTCTTCTAAGCTCACAAGCAGAATTGATTTCTTACATTTATAGGTCTGAGACACCCATTTCCTGGCTGGTTCATAGCCAAGGGCTTCTCTGAGTTCCTAGAGATGTCCTAGATTCTTTATCCTATGGCCCGTTCTACTTCTAAGCCAATAATGAATGAATTTTTATACATCAAATCTGTCTCTTGCTTAGAATATGTTCCTTCCTCTTTTGTAATGAACCAAAGAAAACTCTCTGCTTTTAAACACTCTACTTGTGCTAGAAAATCAGGTCCACTGCATAATCTCTCCCTATATTATTTATTTTTTATTTTTTTAAGTCTTTAGTTAACATACAGTATAATATTAGTTTCAGGCGTACAAATAATGATTCAACACTTCTATACAACACCTGGTGCTCATCACAAGTGCACTCCTTAATGGATTTGGTTTCTTAATTATAGATAAAAAACTTTTTCATATCAGCACCTATCAGAGCTTGGTTGAAAAACTGGATGAAGGGGCGCCTGGGTGGCTCAGTTGGTTAAGCGACTGCCTTCAGCTCAGGTCATGATCCTGGAGTCCTGGGATCGAGTCCCACATTGGGCTCCCCGCTCAGCGGTGGGTCTGCTTCTCCCTCTAATCCCCTTCCCTCTCGTGCTCTCTGTCTCTCATTCTCTCTCTGTCAAATAAATAAATAAAATCTTTAAAAAAAAAAAAAACTGGATGAAGGTGAGTGTACAGGGGCCAGGAATCTTGGGAGACATCTGCCTACATAAAGGTCAGACATAAAAAGACAAGTTGACCAAGATCATCTCTAAACTTCCTTCAAATTCTGATCCTGTCATCTTCTGATTCATTTGCCAGTTCCATGAATTCAACCACCAAAATGATCTAAAAATATATTTCTTTCTTATTGCTACCATCTTCTTTCTTTTTTTTTAGCATATCCAGTGGTATATAAATTTGTCCCTTTTTCTGTAGTGTAATTACTAGACTAGACTTGATAAAATGTACTTCTGAACATCTCCTTTTGACACCTTGATAGCTTTCCATTGCCTGACAAACTATAAGTTCCTCTAACACAGTATATCCCCAGGTTATTATATAGCTGACCTATTGTATAGTCTAGACCTTTCTACAGAACTCCAGACTCATGTATCCATCTATGTGACATCTCTTTCTGGGTATCTGGTAGGCATTTAAAGTTAACATGCTCAAAATAAATTCGTAATCTCTCTCCCCAAAGCTTACTCCTTCCACATCATCTTGGTTAATAATGACTTCAACCTTCTGTTTGCTCAGTCCAGAGGCTTTAGAGCTTTCCTCTACTCTCTCCTTCCTTTACACCCCACATGTCACACATCAGCAAATCCTGTCAACTCCCCTTTAAAATATGTTCAGAATCTGAATGCTTCCTTTCATTTCTTCTGCTGTGATCCCCACCAGGCCATCATGATCTGTTGTGTTGACATTGAAACAGCCTACTAATTGCTCTCCCTGTTTGTACCCTTCTATCCCTTCAGTCCATAATCAGCACAGTAGTTGGAGTGATTGTGTGAAAACAAGTTAGAGCCTGTCCTTCCTCTGCTCAAATGAATGTCATAAGAATGTCCTACAATGTCGTATACAATCTGGCCTTCATTATTTCTTCTCAGACCTCAACTCCTACTAGCCACACTGGCCTCCGTGTTATTCTTCAAATATACCAAGGATGGTTCCAACTTAGGGCTTATAATCATGCATTTTCCCTTGCCAGGAATGTTCTTTTTTCAAATATTCCCATGGTTTGTTCCCCCACCTTCATCAGGAACTTCATGCCTTCTAATCAGTGAGGCCTACTCAGTTAAAAATTTTAATATCCCTGGATCATCTTTCTCTCCTTCTTCCTTTCCTTATTTCTCCCCAAAACACTAATCATCATCCAAAATACTATATACAATACTCACTTATACTTTTATTGTATATAAATATCCTGAATGTAAATTACACAAGGGCAGGGACTTCTGTCTGGTTTATTCATTGTATACCCAGCACCTACGATAGCACTTGGCACAAATTAGGTGCTCATTAGATATTTATTGAATCCTGAATTAATATGATATATTTAAGAATGAATGAGTTTTCCAACTTATTTTCTTATTTTTAAGTGTGACTATTGTCATATAGTTTTTACTGATTATGTCATTTTCATACAAGTCATTGTTACCATTCTATCTTAGTCTTCTAAGCAAAAGCCTTTGCACATATGCAGGAAAGGCATGGTTGAAGAAAGTACTTATGTCACTTAGTTCATTGTTCTTTCATGTTCCTAACCATAACATGCTTGTATTACTTGTTCAATAAGTGGCTGTTTCTTGAAAATAAGACATAAGCCTTTTATATCTTGAATCCTTCATACCAGGCTCAGAGCCTCACAGGTGGTATACAAATAGCAAACCAGTGGTCAATATGAAATCTAATAGGTGACCCCAAGTAGGACCCTATGATTGTAGATGATATACAGATACCTTTGTCTGTGTATTAATATCAGTGTGCTGGATGATGTTCTAGAAAGTGTTTTGTCAAATTAATTTATCAGTTTTGTCAAATTTAAGTATATGCAAGATAAAATAAAAATAAACTAATATGTAAATTATTAATTCTGCTAATAACACTGTTTATTTAGAATTATTGTATAATCAATATTTACTATATATAAGATATATTTGTGTCTATCCAGACATTTAAATGTAAGTATGTCTTTCTTGGGAACTGAATATTAAAACTCAGTCCATACCCAGGGAAGTACATAAGATTAAATGAGCATACAATTTTCTTTGTACTAGTGTTTATATATGAAGCCAAAGTAAGTTTATATGAGATTCTTATGAGTCAGTTTGGGAACAAAATTGGGAATTAATCAAATCATAGTTGTTTTGTCCTATGCCTTTTGAATCAATGGTCTCTGAAGCATCACCTTAAGGTTCTGCTCATTAAATGTGGTGATGCTAATCTAAAGTCAGTTGTAATAAGAGATTGCCACTAGGTGCATAATAAAGACATATTTTTGAATGCATTTCTTCCTTCTGTTTGACGGTTTTTGGTAATTCTAATTGTTTTCAATTTTTCTCCTTTAACTTTTAGTTCCCAGTGTTCCCACAAATATTGTTTTTTCTAATGTTCGATCAACTAGTGCAACATTAACATGGATGAGACCTGACACTATTCTTGGCTACTTCCAAAACTACAAGATCACCACTCAGCTGCGGGCTCAGAGATGCATAGAATGGGATTCTGAAGAATGTGTTGAATATCAAAAAATTCAATACCTTTATGAAGCTGACTTAACTGAAGAGACAGTGTATGGATTAAAGAAATTTAGGTGGTACCGATTCCAGGTGGCTGCCAGCACCAATGCTGGCTATGGCAATGCTTCCAACTGGATATCTACACAAACCCTTGCTGGTCGTAAGTATTACCTTGTATATGTGTTTATACGTTTGCATTCAAGAAAAAGCTCTTTGAATGCTTTTCCACAGAAATCACTCCAAGTATAGGTACTGATTGCTCTTGCAACTTGAGTTTTATATCTTAAAAATAACTAGTACCTTACTAGTTCAGACAGCATCGTTAATCATAATTACCTAAATAAATTTGTTACTTATCCTGAATACTATCTCCATGGAATTGTGATGCTTCCATGCAAAGGAAATACATATATATATATTTATAAATAAATAAGTACATATATATACACACACTGATAGCTGTTGAATTAATGATTTTTACTTAATACAATTTTGTGTAAAATCACTGAACATGAAAATTACTGAATTAGTGTATAAACTAATGCATGTAATAACATTTGTTTTTAATTTAATTGAATCCCAATGGGAAACTCAATTTCAGACATTATTAGTTAAGGCTTTTCTCAGACTTTCAGAGTTCGACCAAAGTCCTAGAGTCTTTTCTTGCAATAAAGCATTTTGGGCCTCTCTTGTAGTATATTATTAGGTTATACTCATTGCCATTGAGCACCCTTTGTCCATACCTACATTTTCCCTTCATATCTGGATGCTCTGCTGCTTTTAAGCCAGACTTTACAACTTTTTCAGTGACTTTAGGGATACACACACACACACCCACAACAGCTGAGATAGGTCTCTCAGCAAGCAGCTTTTCAGCTTGTGCTTTATACCTATATAAAATTCTGAGGCAAAGAAATACCAAGGGTTCAACTCTGAGTTTGAGATGTGGAGAAGGAAAAAACACAGAAAAGAAACACAAAATAATTTCTCAAAATTATTCTGCCATCTACCCATTTTTAGAACTTTTGTACTCAAGAAAGAGCTCTTTAAATGCTTTTCCATAGAAATTATTCAAAGTATGGTAAAAATGCTATTATAACTTTAGTTTTATATTTTAAAATTAATTGTTACCCTACTTGGTTAGATAACATGATTAACCATGAGTGAGTAAATAAATTTCTATTATTTATCCTAAACAGTATCTACATAGAATTATAATGGCTTCCATGAAAAACAAATAAATTGTAAGTCAAGTGCTGTGAAAGCCAGACCTGCACTGTCCGAAATGCCATTTCCACCCCAAGCCATCCTGAGCAAATTTCAAGTTGCCCAGGTCACCCAATCGCAATACCCTCCCACATAAGCCATCCAAATAGGGACCTTATGTTACCATTCTTCTATCTTGATCAAGACTGTTACTAGGTGATTCTTTTCAAATCCAAATCACATTTTCCTAAAATTTTTTAGTACCTGTAAGTAGAGTACCAAAGAGAGATACAGTGAGATTTTCAGTGATAAATAGATGCTGTTGTAGGACTTTATAGATAAACTTTGATCTAGAGACTTTATTTTTTAGGTTACTAAATGTATTCCCAGGAATGCCTGGTGTAATTTTTGTATAATAAATTTCCAATCAATATTTGTTAATGCAATTCAACATTTGAGATAGAATCCAAACAACTCAGCTTTCAACACAATTATCCAGCCACTCCTCCTTGTAGCACTTTGACTCTAGGTTTCTGTAATATCTGCCCTTCTTTTTTTCTCTCCTATCACCCTGGTAGGTCTTTCTCAGTCTCCTTTGCTCATTCCTTTTTTAAATCTAAGTGTTGGAGTGCCCAGATATCTATATTTGACCCTTTTTTGTATCAACACACAACCCCTAGGAGATCTTACCTTGAAGTGATTTTATCCTGTCCTATGACTTTAAGGTCTACTGATACAGTGATCATTCTCAAATATCTGTTTCTAGCTCTGACTCGTCTTACTATTATCACTGCATTAACCTAACTGACCTCCTGAGCTTCCAGGCTGATCTTTTAAACCTAAATCAGATGATGTCACTTCCTTGTTTAAAGCCATCCAATGGATTTCCATTGCTTTAGAATAAAATTCAGATTTCTTTTTTTTAAAGATTTTATTTAATTATTTGTCAGAGAGAGAGAGAGAGAGAGCACAAGCAGGGGGAGAAGCAGGCAGAGGGAGAAGCAGGCTCCCCACTGAGCAGGGAGTCCTATGTGGGGCTCGATTCCAAGACCCTGGGATCATGACCTGAGCCGAAGGCAGGCAGTTAACCAACTGAGCCACCCAGGTGTCCCAAATTCAAATTTCTTAACATTATCAACAAAGTCCTATATGACTTGGGCCTTTGCACCCCCCTGGAATGTTCTTTTGACTGGAATGTTCTTTCACCCCAGCCTCACATGAGCAGCTTTTCATAATGTATACCTCTACTTAAATGATTCCTGCTCAGAATGGATTTCCCTGACCACCCAATCTAAAACAACTTTGCAGTCTTTTTCTAAAATATCATGTTATCCTAATGAGCATTTATAATTATGTAATAGCTTTTAATTTTTATTTGTTTTTAGAATCTGTCTTGACCATTGCTATTTCTTATTGCCTAGAGAATGGTGCCTGGTAAGAGTAGGTACTCTATTACTATTTCCTAAGTGAGTTAAACTTGATGGGGTAAACTCAAGTGGGTAGGAGAGAATGAACTGTTTTCAAGTTCAGGTGATACTGAGGTTGATGGTGCCATAACACAGAAAAGAAAAAAAAATCAAATTTGGATTGGTTTAGTCAGTAAGCATGGTTATTTTGAACCTGTTGGTTTTGAGAAGAAATAACTATTCTAGTCCAATTAACTAGAAAACAGAATACATGCTAAGAGATAAGAATGTAGGAAAATAGGGATTTCAGTTGCATCAACCTGGAAAATCACAAATGAAGATTTGGCTTAAAAATGGGACACTGGGGCGCCTGGGTGGCTCAGTTGGTTAAGCGACTGCCTTCGGCTCAGGTCATGATCGTGGAGTCCCTGGATCGAGTCCCGCATCGGGCTCCCTGCTCGGCAGGGAGTCTGCTTTGCCCTCTGACCCTATCCCCTCTCATGTGTTCTCTCTCTCTCATTCTCTCTCTCTCAAATAAATAAAAAAAAATCTTTAAAAAAAAAATGGGACACTGAATGGGGTACCTGGGTGGCTCAGTCGGTTGAGCATCTGCCTTTGGCTTGGGTTATGATCCCAGGGTCCTGGGATAGAGCCCTACATTGGGCTCCCTCCTCAGCGGGGAGTCTGCTTCTCCCTCCCCTCTGCTGCTCCCCCTGCTTGTGCTCTCTCCCTCTCTCTCTCAAATGGATAATAAGGTCTTTAAAAAAAAAATTTTTTTTAAAAATGGAACATTGACTGAATGAATAAACTTTAAAGTCCTGAGGCAACTGGAAGTTAACTGAAGGGGTACTATAATGAATGAAGTAGGCTGATGCAAGGCAATTGGGAGTGGTGGAAACCGTGACAAATTAACAGAGAATGTGCTATTTAAAAGCTAATAACTGTCCTATAGACAGGTCATGCCATTAGGACTTCTGATGTTTTCAGAGAAACAGGAAATTTAGATTTTTTTTTATGTGAAAATGCTCAGTTTCTTGCTTATAACAATTTGGCCTTTTTTTTTTTTTACTTCTTTTTTTAAAAATTTTTTTATTGTTATGTTAATCCCCATACATTACATCATTAGTTTTAGATGTAGTGTTCCATGATTCATTGTTTGTGCATAACACCCAGTGCTCCATGCAGAACGCGCCCTCCTCAGTACCCATCACCAGGCTAACCCATCCTCCCTCATGGCTAACCCATCGTCTCTCATGGTTCGTCTACCCCTCCGATTTCCCCCCTTCATTCTTCCCTCCTGCTATCTTCTTCTTTTTTTTTTTTTCTTAACATATATTGCATTATTTGTTTCAGAGGTACAGATCTGAGATTCAACAGTCTTGCACAATTCACAGCGCTTACCAGAACACATACCCTCCCCAGTGTCTATCACCCAGTCACCCCATCCCTCCCACCCCACCCCCCACTCCAGCAACCCTCAGTTTGTTTCCTGAGATTAAGAATTCCTCATGTCAGTGAGGTCATATGATACATGTCTTTCTCTGTTTGACTTATTTCGCTCAGCATAATACCCTCCAGTTCCTTCCACGTCATTGCAAATGGCAAGATCTCATTCCTTTTAATGGGTACATAATATTCCATTGTATATATATACCACATCTTCTTTATCCATTCATCTGTCGATGGACATCTTGGCTCTTTCCATAGTTTGGCTATTGTGGACATTGCTGCTATAAACATCGGGGTGCACGTACCCTTTCGGATCCCTACTTTTGTATCTTTGGGGTAAATACCCAGTAGTGCAATTGCTGGATCATATGGTAGCTCTATTTTCAACTTTTTGAGGAACCTCCATACTGTTTTCCAGAGGGGCTGCACCAGCTTGCATTCCCACCAACAGTGTAGGAGGGTTCCCCTTTCTCCGCATCCCCGTCAACATCTGTCGTTTTCTGACTTGTTAATTTTAGCCATTCTGACTGGTGTGAGGTGGTATCTCATTGAGGTTTTGATTTGGATTTCCCTGATTTGGATTTTTTTTTTAAATTTAAAATCATTTAGTTGTTTAAACTAAGCATACCAGTAGCCCAGATCTGGCCTGTGGACAGCTACTTTGGAGACTTTAGTTAACTAGACCTTCTGCCTGCACTGGTAAGGTCTGAGGATTCAGACATTGAGGATTCCCATCCTGACACTGAGGATTCCCATCCTACTCTTTACCATCATGTCACTTGGATAATACCTGCTTTTACCTCTTACAGTGAGCCAGCAAGTGGATTTTCTGAATGCATCATCTCTTCAAGCACACTAGACATAATGATAAATGTTCAGTTAGCATAAAATGACAATTAGCATGATTAATTCAGAATCTGCTAAATGAACTGCAAAGCTGAGTTTTCAAAGAATCTCACAGTCTTAATTTGAAAATTTAGGAATTTTTCCTTTTGAGTGTCATTGCTTCCACCTGGTCTCCCCTCCTCCTTAACCCCTTTTTAAGATCTGTGATCAACTCACTAGAATTAGATCATTTTCAATTTCCTACTACTCCATTTTGCTCATTTTGGCCTAAAGGAATAATGGTAGATTATTGCAAACTTTCTGCAATCAGTGTGAGCTTTTTTTTTTTTTAAAGCATTATTTTCCTAGTTTTACCAGGATTGTCTCCCTTTGTCATTGGTGGTTAGCTGGTTGGTTAGTTCTTGGTGCAATGGAGAAAGTAATCTTGGCTTCTCTTCATCCCAGCTTCCAGGTGCCTCTCTACAGAGCACTAGTTTGTCTTTTATCTGGTACTTTTCTTCTCCCTGGATCAAGTATCTCATTGCCACAATTTGAATTCACCATCAGAGAATACTTGAGTATGAAGATATTTATCAATATTTAAGTAGGTTGTCTATACTAATCCTTTTCCCTTTCTCTTTTTCTTTCTGCTTGAGAGCTGATTTTCTACTTTGTTGTTTATCAGTAGAATAAAAAAATTCTTCTTATTTTAGTTCCAGAGGATACATGGAAAGTGCCTTTCAACACTGTGATTTAGAGAGAAAAGTAAAAAAGTTTATGTATTTCAGAATTGTGACAACAGGGGCGCCTGGGTGCCTCAGTCGTTAAGCGTCTGCCTTCAGCTTAGGTCATGATCCCAGGGTCCTGGGATTGAGCCCCGCATCGGGCTCCCTGCTCAGCGGGAAGCCTGCTTCTCCCTTTCCCACTCCCCCTGCTTGTGTTCCCTCTCTCGCTGTCTCTCTCTCTCTGTCAAATAAATAAAAAAATTAAAAAAAAAAAGAATTTGTGACAACAGACATATGATTTTTCTTGGCATTTGCAAACTTACTCGCTTTTCACCTGAGTATTTGTATGTATGGGAATAATAAATTGTATAAGTTATTAGAATGAGTTGGTTACCCCTTTTCTCAGGAATGGAGAAGACATTTTTCTGAATTGTGTGTGTATATATATACATATATTCATACACACATATATATACACACACATATATATCTGAATTTCATAATTATACAGTGAGAGAAAAGTTTTATTTATTATATTAAGCCCAGGAGAGATCATCTGAGATTGCATTTGATATGAAAGACAAAAAGACACTACACATATTATTGCCAGATAATAAAAATAGTGAACTAATATATGATACAAGAATAAAATAAATTAGGTGGCTCAGTTGGTTAAGCATCTGCCTTCAGCTCAGGTCATGATCCTGGGGTCCTGGGATTGAGCCCCATGTTGGGCTCCCTGTTCAGCAAGGAGTCTGCTTCTCCCTCTCTCTCTGCCCCTGCTCGTGTGCTCTCTTTCTCTCTCCAATAAATAAATAAAATCTTTTAAAAAAAGGAATAAAATAAATTAAAATAGTCCAGCAACAAAAATCTTGATAAGCAGTAATGCTTTTAAGATAAAAAATAAATAATGATTGGGTGTTTATTCTGAATATTAAAGATGAAAAGTATTAAAGACATTTTGTAAAGAAAGTAATCTGAGTGAAGAAAATTAATGTTTTGTAATATCAGTCATTATTCAAAAGAGTGTTATGTTGTTTCATAATCTGATATAAGAAGATAAAATGAAAATGAACAATTTCTCTCAATGACAGGAAAGACTAAACAACAGTATAAATTAGTATAAATCACTATTTCATATGTGTGCATTTCTAATGGCATTGAGTTGCACATAAGCACTTAGTAATAGGCCCTCATATCAAAAAGCCTGGAACTTCTTGAAATGACCTGGAAACTGATGGTTAGTTTGATATCAACTTTTTCAAAATTTTGAATTCAAAATTCAAAAACTGAATAACTCTGAAAGACCACCCAGTCTGAATAATAAATATTATAAAAATGTTCTGAAATGGCCTGTAGAATAAGAAAATATATAGTATTATCTCTCTTTGCACCCATAAAGAAGAGTATTCAAATTGAAGATCCAAGAAGCAAAGTTAGAATGCAAACAAAGAATTAAATTGGGTTACTTTCTACATTTGAATCTACCACTGTAAACTGGCGTGAAGAAAGGAAACAATATTCAGCCAACTCAAGCTAACATTTCTTTCTCCCACATACTCTGATCTAGATAAGTGAAGCCAAATTGCTTTTCTCCTTAAGTCATCTATATAATAGCCGTAACTCTCTACTTCATGCTGAGTGTGTATAAATACAAACATAATCACAAAAATTACAAATGGCAGAAATATTTAACTTGAGACATTAAAGTCTTGCAGATTATTTTACTCATCTCTTTTTTTCTGATTATCCTTATACTCAAAAGCCATTTGAGTTGTGTGGGGGAGGAATGTAGAATGGAAAACTATTAAATATCTCCATGGTGCACAATAAGTTCTTATAATGCTGAGGAAATGTACAACTTTAAAAGAGTGTGGGTGTGAAATTAGTATGGAATGAAATGAGACTCTCATAATGTGCATCTCCTATAGACCACCAGGACTGGAAGACAGCAAGAAAGGAAAATTCCTGGGGTAACACTTAGGTTGTGAAAACCACAGGATACCATACTCATGAGGAATTTTAACTACCCAAACATCTGTTAGGTTAAAAAAAATTTCAACAAAACATGCCTCATCAAAGAGGCTTCCAAGGAATGCAACTTTATGATCTAAAAAGAAGAAAAACTAAATAGAGGGAAAAATATGCCTTAACAATTTTTAAAAATAAGAAATGGTTACTGAGCTACTATATATTCAATTATTTTCCTTAATTTATTCTAAATGGTGTAATGCACTTATAACGTGATAAGTGCTATCATAACAAAGGTAGATATTATCCCTTCTATAAAGAAGCAATTATATAAAGATAAGAAGAGATGTTAGCCATAAATAAATAGGAAAATATAATCCAAGACATAAAGAAGCCCATTTAGTGGCAATGCATTTTTAGAATGGCTCTAACCTGCTGCCACTAGAAGAAATGATTATAATTTATTCTAGACATGATGGTTGTACTTCTGTGAAATGAGTTAGATGCTATTGAAAGCCTTCTCAGTTGCCTGAATCTCCCAAATGTGTAGTTCAAGAGGACATCTCTCTACTAGGCCTGTAGGTTGAAGTAACTGCTATGACTGCTTAGGTTTCCACAGACATGTCAGACCCCATATACCACTGCCCCCGCCCCACTGCAAACCTTGCCTGCCTTTGTGTTCCCTGTTTCAGTGCATTGTACCATTGTTCATTTAATTGTTCATGCCAGCCACCTAGGAATCGTTAATTATTTCTAGCCGTCTCCCATCCCCCACCCCCAAGTCCATACCTGAGTCCTATTGAATTTACCTTCTAAGTACTTCTTGAATTTATTTTCCTCTGTTAACATCTCTAAATCCAGACTCTTAAAATTAATTTCCTAGATTATTACAAAGGTATCTAAATGATCTTTCTTGTCCATTTTCTCTACCCGAACCCAGGTTTTGAATACACCTATCTGACAATGTTTTTCCCCTGCTTAAAATCTTTAAGTTTTCTATTTTCCTGTTTTATAAAAATCATACTTTTTAGTATGCTCTATGAGGTAGGTCATCTGTGATTTTGCTTATATTCCCCTTGCTCTTTCTCTTTTGTGCTCCAGAATCTTTGCTGTTCTTTCTTACTGTCCTTTGTGTCTTTTTTTTTTTTTTGAGAACAGCTTCCTTTTCTTTATATTTCTCACCAAACATCTCTTTTGCAAACCCTTCCATGAATTCCTCTTTCCACTCCCACAGCTCGAAAATTGTTTCTCAAATACTGAACATTTTGCTTCATAATTGTTTTTCTCTCTCTTTTGTAGAACTCTAAGCTCCTTAAAACCAGAGATGACTAGGGGTGCCTGGGTGGTGCCCTCAGTTGAGCGTCAGACTCTTGGTTTTGGCTCAGGTCATGATCTCAGGGTCTTGAGATCAAGTCCCGTATTGGGCTCCATGCTCTGCACAGACTCTGCTTGAGATTCTCTCTCTCTCTCCCTCTGCCCCTCCCACTCATGTACTCTCTCTCTCTCGCTCAAATAAATAGATAAATCTTAAAAAAAAAGCAGAGATAACTAGGTGATCATGTGTTATGTATGTTTCCACCCTCCATGCCTACTCAGTATCTAAGACTAAATGATTATGGCATTTGGACTTGAGGAAGGCATTTGACTTCATGTGAAAGTATTTCAATTCCAAAATTCTCCATTGCAAAATAGTTCATACTAATTCTTTTCTTCATTTTTTGTATATAATTTGTCTTTCAAATACTTACATGGTTATAGCCAAAATTAAAATTCTCTCAGTTACTATGTTTAACATGTTCAGCTTCTTTTATTTCACAAAACCAGTCTATTTTATATTGCTCATATTGTTTTTATTTTTCCTTTTCATTAGCATAGTAAGTATAATTACTGCACTTAGGAAAGAAATATGCATGTCAAACAGTAAAGGAAAATACATGCCTATTTCAGAAGCATTAACAGTATCTAAATGATTAACTGAGATAATAAACTTAATGTATTTGTATAGCAAGGTGGTATCATAGTAGATTGATAGTCCATGAAGAAAACAAAAGAGAACAATGTCTAAATTTGGGCTGCTAAATATGATTACAAAGAGAAGATATTGGGTGAAATCATAATTTAAATGACAAAATAGTAAGCATATAAAATTAAAGAATTTAATAGAGCATTCAACTATATATTCAACTCAGAAGAGGTTTTGCCAGATTATTAAACAAGTTTTCAGAGTTTAAATAAAAATATTTTAGGGGCGCCTGTGTGGCTCAGTTGTTAAGCATCTGCCTTCAGCTCGGGTCATGATCCCAGCATCCTGGGATCGAGCCCTGCATCGGGCTCCCTGCTCAGTGAGGATCCTGTTTCTCCCTCTCCCACTCCCCCTGCTTGTGTTCCCTCTCACTGTGTCTCTCTCTGTCAAAGAAATAAAATTGTTAAAAATAAATATTTTAGGGGCACCTGGGTGGCTCAGATGGTTAAGCGTCTGCCTTCGGCTTAGGTCATGGTCCCAGGGTCCTGGGATCGAGCCCCGTATTGGGCTCCCTGCTACGCAGGAAGCCTGCTTCTGCCTCTCCCACTCCCCCCTACTTGTGTTCCCTCTCTCTCTGTCTCTCTCTGTCAAAAAAAAAAAAAAAAAGAAGAATGGCAACAATAGCTAAACTTATCAAGTTGTTATGTGCTGGTTCTATTCTAAGAACTTTACACACATTGATTCATTCATGAATCAATTTATTTATTTCTAGGGTAGAGTCTGTGCTCTTATATCTTGAATAGGACTTCAGCAAAGCCTCCTGGTGATATGAAAGTACCACAAAAAAGAAGCAGAGAGAGGCACCTGGGTGGCTCAGTGGGTTAAGCATCTGCCTTTGGCTCAGGTCATGATCCCAGGATCCTAGGATCAAGTCCCTCATCATGCCCCCTGTTCAGTAGGGAGTCTGCTTCTCCCTCTCCCTTTGCCCCTCCCTCTGCCCCTTCTCTCTCTCTCTTGCTCACTCTCACTCTCTCAAATAAATAAAATCTTAAAAAAAAAAAAGCAGAGAGGTGCTATGTAGGATTACAAAGAGAAGCTATCCAGGTTAAATAGTAATTTAAAGGAAATACTAGTAAACATTTAAAATTAAACTATTTGCTAAAGCATCCAATTCAATATTTAGTGTTCAAAAAAAGCTTTTGCCAAACCTTAAGCAAGTTTTCCAGAATATAAAAAATATTTTGAAATCCCATTTGCATGCATAAATGCAATGTCTTTTTCAGCAAAAGCGCTAAGAACCAAACAGTTAAAAGAAATTTTAAGGATTATTATTATGTGATATTATTAACTTCAACAACTAGGACTAAAACAGACATGAAGATATTAGACAAGCTTCTAGTATATAATCCAACAATCTCCGTTCGCAAACAGATTGGATGGGACTTTTCTTCAGACTACACTTTCAGTTTCTTTTCTCTTTGCTGATACACCTGATAGTTATCTTATCTACATACAATGAATGGAAGGATGAAATAGGGACATTTATCTTGGTCCCAATACTCCATTGTGGTGATGCCTCGTCTGTATTATTCCAGGTGGTTCCTTCGCAGAGCTTCTATGTTCTTATGGAATACAGTGGCCTATTATTACTGTGGAAACTTTGGGAATGGGAGGGAGTGACAGTAGGGAGAAAACTCGCCATAATTTATCCAGAATTAAAATTAATGGAAGGTAGGAGGAGACCAGTGTGTGGAGTGTGTATTGGCTGGATGCACATTCCCATGTTTATCACCACCAGCTCCCAAACCCTCCTCCACTGCTTCCCTAGCCCTCACAGAAGCAGTAATTTAATCCCTGCCCAGGCTTCTGATTCAGTTAAGTCTGGGATGTGACTTTAGAATTTGCTTTTCTGACAATTTCCCAGGTAATATTGATGCTGCTTGTGTGGAGACCACGTTTTGAGAACCACTGTTGTAGAAAGTTATTTTATAAACGTGATGTTATTCTAGAAAAAGATGTATTATCTGATCCTAAAAGCAATAGTACTAATATCAGAATATTTTTATTCTTACCTGGCATTACTAGTGTTGGAAGTGAGAGTTTTTTGTATTTTGTATTTTTTTCAACTTAAGCCAGAATGAAATGACTCAGAAAATTACTCATTACACATCACAGAAAATGGTCATTCAGTGAGGTCTAATACTATGAGCATCCATGAATCATTCTCAGTACTCATCAAGCAGTCTAATTAGACAGATTCTTAGGCTTAAAATATTTGCCTTTGTGATGCCATCTTGCTGTTGGAAAATGTAACTATAAAACAAAATTAAGGTCCTATAGAATGGTAGGAAATATTTTATACACCAACCATATTGTCCCATATTAGGCAGTGAGATCACTGGGCTTTAGGGAAACATTCAACACCAGGGAAGGATAGCTGATTAATGTAGTGTTGTAACCAGTAGGATATGTTCTAGGATGCTCTTGGCCTGCATACATATATTCAGTCTAATTGCTGAACTTCAGGTCCCTTGATGAGCTGAATTATTTAAAATGCAAGGAATCCACTCAAACCACCTAGCCAATTAGATTTCCTCTAGTCCTGAGAGACAAGTAAAACTTAAAGCTAATTCTTCCAGGTATGCTGAATCAAAGCCAACTCACAGTCCTAGGGGCTAATACTTGTATAAGCTAAGAAAGAATGGAGTCCTCATGTAGTGATGATAGTAGCTAGGAATGTGGTAGTCTACTCTACCAAATCCTGAAACCAAAATACCCTGAAGGGTAGACCCTTGAAATAAGCTTTAAGCTTAACTTAAATCCAAATAGATATACAGACAATTTAAATCACATGTGTGCAGAGCTCAAGATTTTCTGTCTTGTGAGTTGTTGTCAAATCATTTATTTAGTTATGTTTATTCTTTTAGGAAAGTCACAATAGCATGGTGCACTAAAAAAACTATATAATATTTTTTACATTTTTCATCATTAAATTTGCAGGGATCTGCAGAAGGCAAAATTACTAATAAGTCTTTGAATGTGCTTATTTTGAAAGTATAGTATTAGACACACCAAAATATATGGTTCTTAATCAAACTGGCATAGACTTGGGGGCATTAAAACTCTTATATGTATGAGGCAAAATGATGGTCTATCCAGACTCACCTTTCAGCTAACACACTTAGCATGGGGACACAGATGGATGGGAAAGATGACCCTGACCCACATAAGACCCACATTCCTGTGCAAGGATAGAAGCATGATAATCAGGAAATGATGGTTGTTAGTTACAGAAAATGCATTATTGTGAAAACCAGGGGAAAAGTGCTTATGAGAGGAAGTGATTGGATTATGGGGAATGAGAGAATAAAGATAGATCATTCCTACTGAGTAAATTGCTGTGATTTATAAGAGAAAGGGTATAGTGATATCTTGGCCCATTACTGACCAGATTCATTTCACAAACAATCCTAAATCAGAATGTGACAGTTTATGGGGAGACAAACAAAGTCTTCCAAAGATGCTTATACGTTACTAAGCTTTTAAGCTGGCATATTTTCATCTCCCCACACCTTTACTGTTTTAAGGTTCCTTGGTTTTGCTGGTTGACATTTATAATTGTGATTTTGCATTCTCCCTTATATGACTCTAGTAATAGTTTACTACACATTGGAATAAAAGAGAAAAAATACTCATATATTTTATTATATATTTTTGGAATTTTGAGAATTTCCAAAAGAATATTACCTAAAAAAATTTGAAAATATCTTATGCTTAAAAGTATTCTATAATATTTGGGCAATATTAAAATAATTAGATATTGTTTTATAACAGATGAGCATTTTGGTATTCTATATATTTCTCTTAAATTATCTATGAATTAAGTGATTATCTTTAATTGCTTTATACAGATAAAATAAGAATCAGTTATATGCATATAATATATTCCTATATCAGTTTAGTTTATTTTTTTAATTCAGATTTAGGAATTCTTATGTCATATTCTAATCCTTCAAGAATACATATCGATATACTACATTCTAAGAAATTTTTCACAAAGAATTCAACACAGGAAACACTTGTATAAAAAAAACAGGCCATTTCATCAAGTTTACTGAAAATGCAGATGTTGTTTAGAGTGTTTCTTAAAAAAGAAAAAAAGAAAAAGTCCTTAGGAAAAGTTCAAGAAATGGCATTAAAGCACAGCTCAGTGAGGGGCTAAATACCTTGCCTTTTTCTTATAATGATTTATTAGTGTATAGAACTGAAAATATTGCGTAGTCCAGTTGGTTAGGGTGTGCCATGAATGATCTTTAAATGTCATTTTTCTCTCAGCTCTGCTTGGGGTAGCAGACGCTCCCTGATGAGGGCTTGACTACTAGTATTTAAGGAATGATTGCAGGGTTGACATTTTCCTATGAAAGACAAGAGTTGAAGTAAGGCTTCATACTGCTTTCTGAGCTATGTAGACACAGACATACTTGCAAGACTAGGCAAGGTTTACCTTGGGAAATGGTTTTGGATCTGCCCTCACTTGAGACCCAAAAGATCCAAACTATAGAGCAGAGGAGATGTAGACATATTTCCTTGGAAATTTTTCCAAAGACAGGCTACCATCAACATAGTCACAGAAAAATCTCATCAACTTTCTTAGTCACAGAAAATTATCAGTAAACTGTCTGTGATGTCTGTCAATAATGTATCATCTTGCCTGCCTGCTAGAGTGAGTTTGGTTTAAAAGTTAGTCCCAATAGCCATTGAATTGGTATACTTTATAGAGGTATATGAATTAGATTCTGGAGATAATATTTCCTCTTTGGATCTCATTAAGTTTGACCCATCTTTCTGGTATGAGTTAGATATCAAGTGTCAAAATCTATAGAGGCCACTTTAGTCCATGAAAATATAGTATGGCATTGTCCTTTTATCCATGACAGCACTTCTTACAAAGCCCCTAACACTGGCTTTAAAGGCCCTACACAAACTGGCTCCCATTTCCTCTCTTACTCTCATTGTTACCTGACTTCAGCCTCACTGGAATCCTTGTTATTCCTAGAATAGACCAGGCAAAATCCTGCCTCAGGGCCTTTGCATAGCCATCTGTGACACTCTTCCTTCAAACATTCACATGCTCCTTTACCTCCTTCAAATCTTTGTTTTAATGTCACCTGCTTATAGAGACATGCCCTGACCGCCGTATTTAAAATAGAAATTCCCATCAGCATCCCTATTCTTACTATCCTGCTTCATTTTTTGTCATGGTACATATCACTTCTTAACATAGTATGTAATTTACTTACATATTAGTATTAACTTACCTCAATTTTTATAATATATATTATTTATCTCCCTCCACTAAAATAGAGGTTCTATGATCTTTATCTCTTTGGTTTTCTTCTCCACCAGCAGCACTTCAAAAATGCCCACATGTAGTAGGTGTTCAATAAATAGTTGAGTGAAGAAGAGCAGTTATATTCTAGAAACTCTATATGGATAGGTCTACAACTACGTCCATCACTTCTATAATCTTTATGTCTTCCCAGTGTCTGGCACACAGAAGGTGCTCAATCAATATTTGCTGGTTGGATAAACATATAAATTTCATCTAAAAGCCAACAGAACATTTGGGTATAGCTAAAGAGAAGGGGAGCCTAAAATATTTTCTTAAAGTGGTATACTTTAAGTTTGTGGCCTGTCAGAAAATTGTTCTATTCCACAATGGCTCTTACAGAGCTAGAAGGCAGGTTTTGCAAAAAAGATTAATTAATGTTAAATAATAAAAACATTAATTATTAATTAATTAGTAGATGTCTTAATAAATTTGTACTTCTAGCCCATCCCCATTTATAGAGTCAAAGGCAGCAGAAGATAGGCCATTAAAAGCTACAAACCATCTTATATTTTTCAAAGCAGATTTCTCCGTGAGAAGAGTGTACAGTAATGATCAGTAATGGTGTACCTGGTCCTGAAGCCTATCCACTCCTCATTTAACATTCTGCATATAGAGATTCAGAGATACTATTTGTTATTTTGTAACTTGGTAAGGTGGGCATAACATTTCTAAGGAACTCCAGTTTGAGAAGGAAAGAGGGTTGCCACTCTTGAATATGAAGTGCGTTATTCTGCTAGGGCATCCAAAAGCAATTAATTATGCTGGTGTCAGGAGATCTCTCATAGCTCTCATTTATTATATGTAATTATCTAAATGAATTGTGCTACAATTTGAGACACTTTTCATAAATCTAGGATCATAAAATTAGAAGTAATAAAGACTGAAGATGTTAGGATATGCAGGTGTGTTTAAGTGCTGGGATTCCATGATCTCTCCACATTAGTTACCAGAGAAATCATGTACCCAATTCTGTCATCATTATTAGCACTTCTCAGCTCATCAAACCTCTGAATCCTGAAGTATCCCCTCTTCACTGTCTTTCCTGAATGCCTTCCTGGGCCATACTGACTAGATCTCTGAGTCAATGTCCAGAATATTGCACAAGGGTTAGAAAAGGTATACATAGGAAAGATATGTTTGATATCTCGAAGGCATTTTCCCACAGAAACTTCCTTATACACAATTGCTAGATTCCTCTGTTGTTACATCTGAATATTGTTTTGAAATATTTTAATGCTACTATTAAAATGTATTTTTATGGGCTGAGTTGAGGACCTAAATTCCACCCATAACATCTCTCTTGGAAACGTACTCTAAGTGCCAATAACACATTCATAGTTTAAAAATTGTCACTGCTATTAACATTTTAAATAACTATCTGGTACTGAAATAAACCTTTGTCTCTCTTCAGATCATGTGACTCACTTGAACCAGATATGCTTGCTGTATTTATGCTATCTCGATTTGTAAAGAATCATATGAAAATTTTAAAAAATTCTTTCCCATCCTGGCCCTGTCTTCCTAGTTCTAGGTTTATCTTTCAAATTATCAGGTAGGCATTCTCAATTCTTGTGAGTGTCTCAGACTCAATGAGTACAAATCCAAAATTATTATCTCCTTCCAAAGTCTTAACCGTACTAAAATCAGTATCTGCTCCTAAATATGCTGTTGGTATGAATTCTATTAACATTCTCCTGGTGTTAACACATGAATTAGCTTTTGCTACATCCTCTATGTCAGTTTTTACCCACATATAATCAGCCTCAAGTTTTTTTTTTAATTAAATTTTCTAAATGACTCTAGGATTCATCCCCTCCTATCCAATCCTAGTGTCACTAATCTAATTTAGGATCTCATCATATCTTATCTGGCTTTTTGGAAATAGCCTCCCTGGACTCCATGCTTCAGAGCACTTATCTATTCTATAACTACTGGAGTTTTCTTCCTAAATCCTTAGAAAAATAACTCCTTTTTCAAAAACTTGCAGTGGCATTCTATTATTTAAAGAATAAGCTTCAAATACTTTAGCATAATAACCTAACTTAGTTCCCAAAGCCCATTTGAGGCGTGTTCCTTACCCTATGAACATGGGTCTCTCTGTGATATCTGTATTCCTTGAATTTAGGGATTCTGAATCTTTTTTGTATCATGGATTCCTTTGGCAGTCTGATGAAGTGTGTGGACTCCTTCCTAGGACAATATTTTTGAATGTATAAAATAATAAACATAAGATTACCAAGGAAAACACTTCTACAGTGATAAAATTCTATCTGTCTGTGGACCCTGCTGTTTGTGTCTTTGTGGTTTTGCTTGTGATCCTCTTAGCAAAGAAGTGCCCCTAACCCTACTCCTCTGATTATTGAAATCCTTCTCATCTTTCAAAGCCTATTCAGTTCCCATCTACTCTGTGCAACTTTACCTAGACTCCCTGCCCCGTCTGTATTCACCACTTTGCCCTTTGCCCACTCACAGTAGATTCTTTGTATTTCTAATTAGTCCTTACCTTAACTTAGCCTTTTCTTATAGTATATTGTGCTAATTGACAATGATGGGCCAAATAGTAAACCAACTGGCCCCTGCACACATTTTGAATTCATGATTCTTTTAAAACACTATGATATATGCATATGAGGAGGAAGCTGAGGTCCAGAAATTTTGTTTGACCAAGCTAGTACAATTTGTTGCTCTTATAAATTATTTGAGGAAAGGAATATTTTAATAATCTTTTTCTTTATACCTTCTCAGGATCTGTGGAATAATATTTATTCAGCAGTGTTTCCTCAAGTGGATTTAAAAATTAGAAAAACTGGAAAATTCTTATCTCCCAGTATTTAATGCCCCTCGAATTGACTAGGGGCCATAGGAGGACAGAGATATGCATAACAGTGTTCCTAGTTCAATGTATGTCAAATCAACGGTGACTAAATCCTTCTTAACATACTAAAAACTCTTCTAATTTCTAGCAGTTTCACAAATTGAAAATTCACACAAGGGTTTTCAGCAGTCAGTTCCCTAAAATATTATCTCTTGTTTCACACCCTTGATAAAAAACAACAGTAATAAAAATAGGACAAATTAAAGTTGTGTGGAATAATAATGAATTCAGGAAACATTTACATTTGTGATAACATCAGTTGTATAACCTATTTCCTATGTTACTCCCTCTGTGAAAACAACAAAAGCAACCCAATTTTAAATATAATTCCCTTGTTCCAGTTTCACTTTTTTTGTAGTCAAACATGTTTCTACAGGTCTTCCTAAAACAACATTATTAGACAATCTATTTTTAAATAAAAGCACTTACTAAAAAAGATTTATTTTGCAACAGTAATAATTTCAAAATATTACATTTAAAAATCATACATTTATGATTATTAATTTCTCATGTGGAAGTTTCTTTTTTTTTAAGATTTTATTTATTTATTTGAGAGAGAGAGAGAATGAGAGACAGAGAGCATGAGAGGGAAGAGGGCAGAAGGGGAAGCAGACCCGCCGCTGAGCAGGGAGCCTGATGTGGGACTCGATCCCGGGACTCCAGGATTATGACCTGAGCCGAAGGCAGTCACCTAACCAACTGAGCCACCCAGGCGCCTGGAAGTTTCTTATATGTAGTAATTATTTTGAAAGGAATTACATCTTTTGATTTGCCAATGCCTTTAGCATGCTGTGAACTATAAATTAATGTATAATTAATTCATTATCACTATCCTTTTCTCATGGCCTTTTCTATTATTGTATTGTAGCAAAGACTAACTCAGATGTCCCAGGGTAACTGATTTTCTATTTTCACAGCTCCAGATGGTCCTCCTGAAAGTGTGTATGTAGTAGCAACATCACCTTTTAGCATCAACATCAGCTGGAGTGAACCTGCTACCATTACTGGACCAACATTCTATCTGATCGATGTCAAATCGGTAAGGTGTATCTTACCTTATGCAAAAGACGGTGTAGAGAGTGATTAAGAATACACATTTTGGGAACCAGACTATTTGAATTTTAATCCTAGTTCTGTTAGACCTCAGGCAACTTATTTAACCTATATGTGTTTCATTATCCACATCTGTAAGGTAAAGATTAATAATAGTACCCAGGGTACAGAAATTTTGTGAAGACTAAATTAGAAAATATGCATAAAGAACTTTAAACATTGCCTGAGTAAGGCTCAGTAAATGTAAGTAAGGCTCAATAAATGTAAGTAAAGTATTATTAGCATGATTGTCATATTTATCCCCAGGGTATAAATAATGTATGTAAACAAGTGGTTAAATTGATAATAATACACTGGTTTAAAATACAGTGAAAAAGTACTTACTTCAGCAGCATATATACTAAAATTGGAAAGATACATAGAAGATTAGCATGGCCCCTGCACAAGGATGACACTCAAATTCATGAAGCATTTCATATTTATTTTTTTTTTTTATTTATTTTTTTAAAGATTTTATTTTTTATTTTTTTGAGACAGAGAATGAGAGAGAGCATGAGAGGGAGGAGGGTCAGAGGGAGAAGCAGACTCCCCGCCGAGCAGGGAGCCCGATGCGGGACTCGATCCCGGGACTCCAGGATCATGACCTGAGCCGAAGGCAGTCGCTTAACCAACTGAGCCACCCAGGCGCCCAGCATTTCATATTTAAAAACAATAATAACAATACAGTAAGAAAAAAACCTCATAATAAAAAAGGTGAAGGGAGAAGGCATTAGAAGAAATAGCTCCCAAATAAAGTAATATCAGAGCTTAATTGTGAAAAACACCTGAAGCAGACCATGAGAGAGAAATGGTACTAAGAGTGTGAGAAGTAAGATTCATTCAAGAAAAAGCAAGTAGTTCAGGAATCCTTGGTCAAAGCATTCAAGAAAAGTGCTGAGAGAAGCTAGATTAGAAGGCCAACGGTCTAACATGTAATGGAATTTGAGTTTTATGATAAGGCCAGTGGGGTGTCAATTGAGGAATTAAAGCAGTGTTGGGATAGAGATTTCTATCTTATAGGATCAGCTTGGTTGCAGTGCTGAGGATAGAGCAGTCTTAGTGCAAAATTTGGCAAGGGGACGGGACACTATAAGAATAACTGGGTAAGAAAAGATAAGGACAGAGAAAATGTAGTGAGGGAATGGAATGGAAAATAATTTACATCTACAGAATTTGGTGGGAAAAAATCAGTGGATGGTGAGTGAAAGGAATAATCAAGGATGACTTTTAGATACAGGATTTGGAAAATTGTGAGGAGAAATAGATTTGTAAAGGAAGGGAATCAATTCAGTATTAGATGCACTGAGTTTGAGATGCCCAGGAGTCCTCCAGGTGAAGATACTCCCTTAGCACTATTATATATAGATCTGGAGCTTAGGAGAGGAGATCTGAATTTGCAGATTTGGGAAGTGTTGGTATTTAGATGATAGTTGAAATGATAGGAAGGGATGAGATTAAATATGGGACATGTAGCCTAAGAACCTCTTCTGTAAGAACTAACCTGAGGATTGAATCCTGGGGAATCCAAACATTTAAACAAGAGGCCATCGAAAGCACCAGACTGGAGTAGCCATCCAGACAGAAGGAAACCCAAACATGAGAGTCAAGCCTTTCACCTTAAGCAAGGTGCTTAACAATGTAAATAATGCAGAGTTGTTAGCTAGGATTAGGATTGGAAAAACCTTGTGAGTGCCCTGTTTAGGTTTTACTGGGCCTGATGACCACTCTCTTCTCGTGGCATCTAATGCATTGAGTCATTTATGGTGAATTCTCCTGCTTCCTTGATGTCTCTACCTACCTTTTGTTTAATGTTTATAATTTTATTATGTCTTTATGTTATTTCTAAAATGGAAGTGCTTCTATCTCAAAAGACCTGTCATGATTAAAAGAAAATTTAAGGGATTATTGGTGCATTTGTACTCCTATTCAGTCTTCTGTTTATGTTCCTTTTTAGAGCATATTTGTGAAGACTTAGTTTGCAATTAGCCAAAAGTAATCAACACACATGACAAATGCTCTGGGAATATGTATTAAAAGCAAATCACAAAATGATAATGCTCTGTTCTGTCAAAGACACCTTATTAATGAAAATAGTTCTCTCTTGAAATTTGAGCTTAAAGGAAGGGAAAATAAAATATTTTTAAAAATGATTTATAACCTCATTTCCTTAATATTCTTACTGAGTTTAAAAATAAGCAAGGGAAAGAGAGAAGAATGACTAACATGGTAATTGCTTACTTTATATCAGTTACACAGTACCCTCTCCATAGCTTTACCTTATCTTATCTAACATTTTACTGTAAATATATTATCTTCATTTTGAATAAAGGGGAGTTGAGGCACAGAGATGATAGCTTCTCAAATAGTTAAGACCTGGCTATAGCCAGTAGACGGTGGTGTGATATGAGAAAGGAAAAACCACCAAGTAGCAAATAAAATTTGCCAAGTTGAAATATATGCTCATCCAAACCTTTCAGTTCAAAGATAACAAGAATTCAAATAGATTGTAGTACTTTGTAGTTTCCCCGGGTTCTTGGAACAAGGCTGTCATTTAGTTCCTTCTTTCCTTTATTCATTCGACACATGGTTTTAAATGCATCCAACATGCCAGCATTGTGCTAGGTGTTGGATACCTAGAACAAGTCTGATGTGGTCATTGTCTTTATAGAGCTTATCTGCAGCTCATTTCATGGATATATAATTATCTACCTTCAAGAATGATCGGATCCTAGGCCAGGGAAGAACACATGTCATTGAATTTAGGACTTACGCTGTGAGCCTGGCCTTTGCTAAATCCTAGTCACAGGGACATAAAACTTTTTTTCCTAAAAGACTCAAGTTAAGCAAAACTTGACAGTCTTAAAGATATATGGGCACAGATATCACCCTGGATGATACTACCAGAAATTCATGCATTTTGTAGTCCTTTGTTCATCGTTCCCTTCATTTTTTTCAAAATAACAAACATTTATTGTTTCTGTTCACCAAAAAAGGATGCAAAACATAAGTAACTCACACTCTTATGGGAGACACCAGAATATAAACAGGTAAATATAGAATGTGAGCTATGCAGTTTTTTTTGAATATAAACTAGCAAAGTAATTAAAATTCCTGTTACGAGGGGCATACGATACAATGGAGACTTTACAGAGCAGGTTAAATTGGCTGTGGGACTTGAGGAATGAATAAAGGTGTGCGTGGGGGGGAAGGGGGCAAGTGGGGTAGGAAAAGGAGAGAAAATAGAATCAAAGTCGAGTTGCTGACATTGCCTATAAAACTACCATACTGCAAAAATAATGGGACACATTTCATAATAATAATAGATGATCAAATATAATATGAGCAAATAAGCTTGAAATTGATGGAAGGGAAATAATGAATCAAAAAGGTCTGAGGTTTCATTCCTGGGTGTGTGGACAAACAATGATTAACAATAATGACGACAGAGTAGATTTAGTGAAGAAAGATAAATGAATTTTGATACATTCTGTATTTGAGGACCCAAAATTCTTTTTGGATTTTATTAAATACGTTTTTAAGATACAGTAGATCACAGGCACGTTATGTCATATTTTTACTACTCAATATTAGGTATGTACTATTTTAATGGAAGACATTAAAATAATTTAATTTTACTTTATAAGATCAGGCCCAGTGTAGTAGTGTAGAGAGCTCTGGATTCTTGAAAGACTTGAGAGCAAATTCTATCTCAGCTACTAAATAACTATGGAATGTTGAGGAATTCACCTCAACTCTATAAAATCAGAATCCAAAGAGGTATAGAGGTCAGTCAAGTAACATAAACTTCACCCAGTTGGGTGAAGCAGTGATGAATTGGACACTCATGCCCCATTGTAGAAGTCAACTATCACTCATCTCTAGATAATTATTACCCAGCATGAATATAATCCTAGTCTTAAGGAAAATTTAAAAAGCTAGATTTTTATGTGATGTTTAAATGCTGACATCTAACTGAATCACACACACTTTCTACCAGTGAGAACATGCACTTGATCAATAGTATTCCTATGCTGATTTGTTTTTCTGCCACTTTAGAGAAAGGAGGCAACTGCCTTCAATGCTCTAAGGTGGGAACAATCTATTTGACTTTGCAGGGCGTATGGTATTTATCAGCCTTTTGCTGTGTTTCTCATAGAAACATCTTTCAGTTCAAAAAGTTCTTAGAAAAGAGCATTTGAAGACTATTTTGAACAAGAAACCTTTCAAAGGTACAAGGGAGGGTCAAGTTGAAAATGAGCTTAGTACTGTGAACAGTGTATACAATCTGGTTTTAAGTGTTTCAATTCAGATACTAGGGAGTAGCATGCATTGTAGGATTTCAAATTTTCTGATGTTAATCTCAGGAAAAACCCTTCTTTGTATTGCTAGAAACTTTAGCTATGTTTAATCCCTTCAGTGAATAGGCCAGACTCTTCATCAAAGGCACACTTTGTTTGACACACTGTGTGACTATGTTTAATACACCTAAGGATGCTCATTTTTGCACATCTAATAATTATAACATCGACAATTAATTGAGTCCTTATCCAGTGCCATGCATAGTGCTAGATGGGAGTTTTTCAAACTACAATCATGACCAAAAATTTTTAAATGAGCTGGAATAAAATTTAAAAGAGAAGAAAATACCAAATGCATTTCAGAAAGAAGTTGCTTTTCTTTTTTTTTTAGGTTCTGTTAATCACCATACATTACATCATTAGTTTTTGATGCAGTGTTCCATGATTCATTGTTTGCGTATAACACCCAGAACTCCATGCAGTACGTGCCCTTCTTAATACCCATCACCAGGCTATCCCCCCACCCCCCTCCCCTCTAGAACCCTCAGTTTGTTTCTCAGAGTCCATATTCTCTCATGGTTCGCAAATGACATATCAGATAAAGGGCTAGTATCCAAAATCTATAAAGAACTTATTAAACTCAACACCCAAAGAAGTTGCATTTCTGAAAATTGTTTTTAAGTTATAAAGAAGTGTATGTATGTATGTGTGTGTATATATATATATACACACATGTATGTATGTATACTCATATATATATATGAGTATAAATACACACATATCCTGAGTTATATTACAAAATGTGTTTCCTTTTTGTAGGTCATGGTCAAAAAAATATCAAAATCTCTGTGCCAGCTACTTCAGATCTATTTTTCTAAATCTCACCAAACACTATGAATAGATATTATTACTCTAGCTTTACATACACAGACAGTAAGACACAGAGAACATAAGTGATTTGTCAAACGCTACAGGAACTATTACATGACCAAGTTGGGATTTGAACCTTTAATGTTTGATTACCAAAACCTGTATTCTTTCTCCTATAAAATATCACAGTAGAAAGTAGAGTTTCATTGACACAGATAATACTTGCTTGTTCATTGGATGGGTTGATTGATTGTGGTTGGTTGGGTGATTTTTTTTTCTTTTACTTTCAGTTGTTGAAATAATTGCTTATAAGTAGACTGTTAAAGTGGCACTTTAGATTTCCCAGGACAATATGACTGCAAGAAAAAAATAATTTAAATCTTGGCTAGATAAATATACCACATGTAGCTTTGTAGTATTATGTTTTGGCGATTTGGATCTCAAGTGCGACTTCCTTTAATTACTAGCTATTTTTTTCCTATAGGTAGATAGTGATGAATTTAATATGTCCTTCATCAAGTCAAATGAGGAAAATAAGACCATAGAAATTAAAGATTTGAAAATATTCACAAGGTATTCTGTGGTGATCACAGCATTCACAGGAAACATAAGTGCTGCATATGTAGAAGGAAAGTCAAGTGCTGAAGTGATTGTTACCACTTTAGAATCAGGTAAGGCATATTTTCCATCACTGTTAAAAACTGATTGAGATTTAAGTGTCTTTCTTAGAATTTCTCACACCACCCCCTAAAAAGGGTATGTGTTACAAGAAATTTTTAAAGTGTATAAAATATAAAATTCAGTGATTCACCATAGCTGACAAAAGTGAAGTTTTCTATTTACATTTTTTAGGCAAAGTGGAATTATGTAGAATAATCAGTTCTTGGAAATAGAGAAACAAATTAGTTCATAATAATGTCCTAATTGTATTTTTTGTATTTATTTAAGCACTAACTATTTCAGAAATTTGAGTTACCTTGCCTAAGAGATGATTTTTCAAATGGTCTATGGTCAATAATACTTCATATAAAACCCCATTTTAATTATTTCTGTCCATGGTTTAAAATGCACATTAAAGTAATAATATTCTATCATTATATAATCTGGAACTCAAAATTAGAATCCAGGTCATGCTTACCATATCTGTTCTCCTCACCTAATCAAATGACATGTTTTATTATATAACCTATTTAATAAATGTCAGAATCCATACAGATTTCCTCAAGTTCCTACGAACAGGGTCTGAATGAATTAAGTTTGTAACCAATAGGAATTAAGTGTGGAAAGTCAGCTTCCCAGAACTTGCTTGCCCTATCCTCCTTCAGACTCCTGATGTTCTTTGCCACCAGATATATCTTTGGAAAGAGCACATGAAGGGATGTGTTGCTATAGTTTATTTGTTGCTATCTGTAAGGTAAGTATAGGAGGTAAAACATGTTTTTAGCTAGTCTTTTCATTATGTTATATACTCTATAAAGATAACATCTTATCCTCAGCACCCTAAAATTTCATTTGTTTCCATTTTGCTGCCACATATATCCCAGATATTTATTTTCTTATACTTTTTGCATTTCTCCCACATCCTACCTGTTAGGAAAGATGCTGCTGGATTTATTCTCACTCATACCATAAAGCACTGATTGTCAAATCTTAATGTGCTACCTCTCACAAAGATATCATGGTTAAATAAATTATTACTAAATCTCTAAGAGTAGAATTTTAGAGGTAAAACTAAAGATATTTGGAGAATAGGAAATGCTTTCCATCATTCAGAGAGTTATTTCACTTATCCAACCTTAAACCTTATCTGATTTTTAGAGAAAGTTCTTATTAAAAGAAAATATATTTTTATATCATAGAAATGTATAACAGCAAATATGAAAGTATGTGTTGAGCCAATTTAACTTTCACTTTAGCTATGAATTTTTCCAGTTAATATGTGATATTTGGCACTATAACGTGTTTATCTGTTTCTCTTTTTCTTTTTTTTTTTAAGATTTTATTTATTTATTTGACAGAGAGAGACACAGCGAGAGAGGGAACACAAGCAGGGGGAGAGGGAGAGACAGAAGCAGGCCTCCCACCAAGCAGGGAGCCCGATGCAGGGCTCGATGCAGGGCTCGATCCCAGGACCCTGGGATCATGACCTAAGCCGAAGGCAGACGCGTAACCGCTGAGCCACCCAGGCGCCCCTCTTTTTTTCTCCCTCTTGTTTATTTACTTTTTTTTTTGCTTGCAAGATAATAAATAATAAATAAAGATATTAAAGCTTGAGCATCTGAACCTTTGACAGCCAAATATTAGCAGCCTTCTTCATGGAAATTCCTTCACTTAGTATGGAAGATATCAAATATATCAAAATAGATATATTCATGTAATCAGTCATTTATGTAAAGAACATTAATTATGTAGTACAGTAAGAACTAGTTCCTATATTCATAAATTAATTTTATCCTCACATGTATCATTTTTTATGATAATTTACTGATACTTAACTTTTGTATATTAGGCTAATTTTTATTTATCAAAAATAAAATGGAATATCTAGAATATTTAAAGAACTCTCAAAACTCAACACTTAAAAAAAATCCAATTAAAAACTGGCAACAGACATGACTAGACATTTCATCACGGAGAAGATACAATGGGCAAATAAACTCATGATAAGATAGATTTTCAGCATCATTAGCTATTAAGGAAATGCAAATTAGAACCACAATGAGATATCACTATGCATCTCCTAGAACAGATAAAATAATAATTATAAAATAGTGATGATGCCAAATGCTGGCAAAGATACAGAGACTGAGCTCTCATACATTGTTAGTGGGAATGTAAAAGGGTGTAGCCACACTGAAAAATAGTTTGGCAGCCTTTTATAAAACTAAACATGCACTTAGAGCACATTACCTAGCAATCATATTCTTAGGCAATTATCACAGAGAATTAAAAATTTATGTTCACACAAACAGCTATAAATGAATGTTAATAGCAAGTTTATTAGTAGTAACAAAAAACTGGAAACAACCCAAATGTTTTTCTGTGATTAAACAAACTTAGGTGTATCCACAAAATGGAACACCACTCAGTAATAAAAAAAGAATGAACCATTGATACATACAACAACCCTGATGGAACTTAAGCATTATGCTATTGTTTTTCTTAAAGTGACAGAACTATGAAGGACAATGGTTAGTGTTGTGGGGATGCATAGAGTGCAAATATAAGAGGATAGCCGGGGAAGTTTCTTTATGGAAATTGAATAGTTTTATACTTTATTTCTGGTGATGATTGCAGGAATCTTTACATGGAATAAAATTGCATAGAACTGCACACACATTTATGAAAGCATGAAAAAATGGTGAAATCTGAATAAGATCTGTAATCTAACAGTATTGTACTAAGGTCAATATCCAGGTTTGATAATAAACTACAGTTAGGTAAGTTGTCACCACTGGTAAAACCTGGGGGAATGTTCTAGGGGACTGTATGTGCCACTTCTGCAAATTCCTGTGTGTCTATTATCTTTAAATAAGCAATACAAAAAGTCATGGAAATACATTCTATATAAAAGCAAATCCATGTGGAAGTCAAAATAAAAAAATAACCAAACTAACTGGATCACCATTATGATTTCTGTGACCTACATGTATCAGCCATTTTGTTTGTTTCCATAACATATATGGTTTAAATAATTTGTGTAACACATTTTATAAACAGAAATTTGACACAAATAAATTTTATATGGAGATTAAAAAGAACACAAATTTTAAAAAATTGTTTAATATTTCATTTTAGTCCCCGAGGATCCACCTAACAATATGACATTTCAGAAGATACCAGATGAAGTTACAAAATTTCAGTTAACATTTCTTCCTCCTTCTCAACCCAATGGAAATATCCAAGTATACCAAGCTTTAGTTTACCGAGAAGATGATCCTACTGCTGTCCAGATTCACAACCTCAGTATTATCCAGCAAACTGACACATCCGTCATTGCGATGTTAGAAGGACTAAAAGGTGGACATACATATAATATCAGTGTAAGCATTCATAGCATTTAATTATTCACCTATTTTACAAAGTCAGTTTACAAACTCAGCATTCAAAAATACTGCAGCTTAGATGCACACTAGATTTCTCATATCTTTTTGCGGGATTGTGTGAGACATGCCAACAGAAAATAACATTTAGAGAAATGAAATTGCTTATTTCCTATTATAATACAGCAAGCACTATGGAAATATGTAGGTAACAAAAAAGTTTTCACAACAATAGTAGAAATCCAGAAATAAAATAAAGGGGAAAGAAAATGCATGTTAAAAGCAAGAGAGTAGTGATATGTAAAGAGAGAATTCTACCTAAAGGGAAGCTGTTTATGTGTGATTAAAAATGGAAAATGGAAAAGCAAATTTCAAAGGCAAAGGGCAGAAGTAACTATTTACATGTTTGAAATTCACATGCCTTTCACCTAATAATTACTAAAGCTAAACATTTTACATCCTAATTCTAAATTATCCATGTGTGTTTATATACATGCAGACATATACACAATTTATTTCAAAAATGCTTTTTTTGTAGTATGTCTTAAAATTTTCAAATAGAATTATATGGGTCAGAATATCATCTTTTAAGCAATATAGAGTTCACCCCAACTTCAGGTAGCTTAGTAATTAATTTTCCTACCAGTTCTTTATGATTATTGTGTAAGATCAGAACTCTGTTATTAAAATTTGTATTCATATATACATATGTTTTTCTCTATATTATATCTATATATCTACATATCTTCATTTCTTCCTTCACTCACTATATATCTTCACTCACTATATATATATATATATCTGTCCTGCTAGGATTCTTGTTGCACATCCCATTAAATGGACCACTATTGTGGAAGGTCTATTAGAATAGGGAGGGTGGTTAAGAGGATGAACTAGTCTGAGTTCAAATCCTGACTCTGCGATTTGTTTCTGGGCAGTTGCCTCAAATCTGTACCTCAGTTTTTTTATCTAAAAAAACAGTAAATTCTGCTCCTGAAACTAATATTACACTGTATGTTAACCAACTGGAATTTAAATAAAAACTTGAAACAAAAAAAAAAAAGAAAAAAGGAAAAACAGTAATAGGAATAATGACTTCTTTATAGGATTTTTGTAAGGATTAAAGAATTATGGTTATGGGAAGTTGTGAGTGCTCCAGAGGAAACAAGAGGAAAAAATAGGAAACAAAGTAGAACTAATTCATAATTTAAAGAACAGTAAAAAAAATTCTCTAACTTACTGTTGAGAAAATGCAATTTGTAGCACCTCAACACCTGGGAGTTTATTAGAAATATATAATTTTCACATCCATCCCAACCTACTGAATCAAAACCTGCATATCTTCATTCAGCAGGTTTACAAGTGACTTCTTTGTACAACACAATTTGAGTAGCTCAACTAGCTCTTCATTTATTATCTCCCTTAAATGTTAGGTTGTACCACAAAGAAGTAAAAATAACGAAGCACACCATAATATCACTTTCCATTTTTAATACTTTTTTAAAAGGTTTTATTTATTCATTTGAAAGAGAAAGAGAGTGAGCTCTAGTGGGGGGGGTGGGGCAGAGGGAGAGGGAGAAGCAGGCTCCCCACTGATCAGGGAGCCCCTACAGGGCTCAATCCCAGGACCCTGGGATCGTGACCTGAGCCTGAGCTGAAGGCAGATGCTTAACCAGCTGAGCCACCCAGGCTTCCCAATACTTCTTTTCTTAAATTTACAGACTCCAATAAATATTTCCTTTAGATATTTTTTAACCACATTTTTTAGGCTTAGTTTATTTACCATACCCACTGCATCATATATATTATTATAATTTTAATTCAGTAAAAACATTCCCAAAGTATCTATAGTGTGAAGTATAGAAAACAAGTTAATTAGTTCCAATAAACATATTCTGAATTGTGTTTGTGAATGAAACTGGGCAAGAATATAATCTTTGTTTTATAGAGCAAAATAAAGTAAATAAAGAAAGATTCTCTATCTACAGTTTCTTTAGCATAAAATGAATCGAAGGGATTCACATTTGTGTGAATCACCCTCTGTCTATACAAACAGAAATGTTTTATGTGTATATGCTGCATTACGCAGGTTATAGCGTCAGATACTTTGGGGCAGGGGTGAAGAAGGGCATAAAGGCCAGCTTTCAGAGGGATGATTTAATACAGGAAAACAAGGAGGTTGAAGGAATAGGATTTCATTTCAGAGAAGAGAAAAAAAGAGGGTCTTGAATATGGATTTAAAGAAAGCCAGAGTTACCTAGCTGCAGAGGGAAGGAGCAGATGTGAGAGTAGATGAAGGAGTGTAGACATAGTGGCTTTTGTGTGTCTGCTCCTCCTACGGGTTCACATTGAAACCACATCCTTTCCTGGTCGCTATGATAGGGCTGCTTAAGTCACCCAGCCTTTGTTCTCAGGACTTTGTACTTAAGATCAATTTTAAGAACTACTTTACTATTAATGTTCTTCCTACACATATTGTATTCATTTGAGTAAGTGCAAGGAAAATGTAATAAACAGGCTATATGCAGTTATTTTTAAAAGTAGAATCATTTTATTTTATTTTATTTTTAAAGATTTTATTTGACGCAGAGAGAGTGACAGCAAGAGAGGGAACACAAGCAGGGGGAGTGGGAGAGGGAGAAGCAGGCTTCCTGCGTAGCAGGGAGCCCGATGCGGGGCTCGATCCCAGGACCCCGGGATCATGACCTGAGCCAAAGTCAGATGCTTAACGACTGAGGCACACAGGTGCCCCAAAGTAGAATCATTTTAAAATCACATATGACCATAATAAAAATAGTAACAAGATGTTTCTCTTTTTCTTTTAGGTTTATGCAATTAATAGTGCTGGTGCAGGGCCAAAGGTTCAGATGAGAATAACCATGGACATTAAAGGTACATACATGAGCTGCCTTCCCGTGAAATACTGTTGTCTTAATCAAAGAGTAATTATAATTGAATTCTATTATTAGAGTTAAGAATGTAGTCAACCTTTTAAATGATGCATATGCAATAATAAGCATACATTAAGTAATAAAGCCTGCTTATTAAAGCTATACTTAAAATGTCTAATAATAATGCAAATTACCATCTTAAAGAGAATGCCCACCTGCTATTTATCTTATATTTCTTTCCCTCTAAATTTAAAGTTTTCTGAGACAAATTTTATAGTCTGTTATTATGTTTTGTAATTCTATTGAAAATTCATTGTTAAAAACACCCATGGCTAGAGTTTGACTAGTTATAATTAAATTCCTTGACTGATCTTTATCTCGAAAGTAAAATTCTTTTTAGCTAATCAGATAGTGTTTACTGAACTACCATATATTCAACTTTATGATTCTGACTATAAAGTAGATCTATCAATTCATTATTCTGACAGGTATTGTGTATAGAAAATATAATTAAAATTGAAGGCTGCCTTGCTCACACAAAACAATCCATGAAAACCAAAAAAGATTGTTAAGAAGAATTTAGGGCTAGCCAGTCATTCGGGATACTTCCTCTTCCTGACTGAAAACATATATCCAATTGTGCTATCTCTCTAAAAATCTATAATAAAACCTGCAGAGAGATTAAAAAACTGAAGCGTTTGGACCTTTAGTAGAACACTTCTCTTTCTGAAGCAAAAAGTAACTTTTCTTAGTCTTTGGTAAGCACAGCAGAGCAGAGTGATCAAATGTGCTAGCTCTAGACTGAGTCTAGGGTCAAACTGCTGAGATTGAACCTGGATTGGCCACTTGATATCTGCTTGACGTTAGGCAAGTGTCTTAACCTCTGTAAGCTTGTAAAATGCAGATAATGCTAGTTCCTACCTCCCAGATTGTTGTGAAGATTAAAAGAGATAATCTTTGAAAAACCCTTAGGACAGTGCCTGGAAACTAGTATTATTAAGAATAAGAAATATTCACTGTAAGATGAAGCTGGTAAGTTTTATCTTTTCATCAATGGTAGTTTATATAATTGTAATATTATTTAAAAGTATTAAGAGTTGCTTTCAATTCCAAACTACTTGGAATGTGCAAATGCATAAGCTCTTCAGAAACATCAGCTGTTTTACCAAATGACTTCATCAAGAAGAACTTATGTCATACCATCTTAATTTCTTTTTGTTATTCAGTGGCAGACAGGTAAGTGTGCAGGTAACAATAGATGCATTATATTAATTCTTTTTTTTTAAAGATTTTATTTATTTATTTGAGACAGAGAGAATGAGAGAGCATGAGAGGGAGGAGGGTCAGAGGGAGAAGCAGACCCCCCGCTGAGCAGGGAGCCCGATGCGGGACTCGATCCTGGGACTCCAGGATCATGACCTGAGCCGAAGGCAGTCGCTTAACCAACTGAGCCACCCAGGCGCCCTGCATTATATTAATTCTTTAGCAAAACTTGTTATGTCTATTGCTTTGATCAACCCCAGGTAGAGATGGTTAGTTCTGACTTTCCACTCCTTAGAGAGGACAGATAGACTCATAATCAGTTGTCTAGAAAAAAATATGTGAGTACTGTTGGCAGTGGTGAGGTGCCAGAGAAATACTTTTCTCCAGTAATATGCATGATTGTTTTTGGTAACATGGAGTGACACTGAATTAATAGTAGTCTCATTAAATTTGCATTTGACACATAATATACACTTGGGTAATCATATCCAGTGCCAGATTCCTCTAAATGGAAACCTTTTCTTGGGGACTCCCCAGTGGCCTGGCCGAAAGTTTCTCAGAACTCCCCGAAATCTGAGGATCTTCTTGCTGAATGCTTCCTTTCTTCTTCTCTCACGCAGGTATTAGACCTGTGATCTGTGCTCTGAAGGCTCTTGCCACCTACTCCTGTTCCCTGTTCCTTGACTCTTCATGGATATTTCCTCCAATAAACTTCCTACACATCTAATATTATTATAGCCTTTACATCTCAGAGGAGTGAGCTAAAGGATCAAGCCAAAAAGATTGGATTCAAATCTTGATCTTTCCCTTTTACAGCTATGTGACATAAGGCCATTTCCTCATCTATAACATGGAAATGGTATTGCCAGTTTTATGGCATTATTGAGAGGCTTTTAAAAAAATTTAATAAATATGGAAATTGAAGTTTGATTAAGCAGCTTGCTGTGTTTCAAACAGCTGGTGTATATGCATATAGCAATGAGATGAGATGAAACAAGCAGAGCTCCTACAGTTACTGATTTTGGAGATACTTGTATGCATTGGCAGTAAAATGTGAATTATCGTGGCACTTTCAGAAATTATTCTGGTAATATCCATTAAAGTTAAAAATATGTATATCTTTTGTTCCAGAAACTCTGTTCTTGGAAATCTATTCCATAGAAACAAAAAGATTAGTACATAAGGCTAAATATACAAGGCTGGTTATGGCAGCACATGTTCAAAACCAAAAGGAAAAGTTCCTAGAATTCCCATTACTAGCTGAATGATTGAATAAATATGATGTTGTCACACCATGATATATACAACATAGTCGCTAAGAAGAATGAGTTAGCCCCATACTTGGTGACTTGGAAAGACTTATGTAAGTCATTTAAGTGAAAAAAGCAAAATGTGGAGTGATTATAATACATAATATAGCCCCATTAAAAAATCAAGCAGTGAGGGTGCCTGGGTGGCTCAGTTGGTTAAGCGACTGCCTTCGGCTCAGGTCATGATCCTGGAGTCCCGGGATCGAGTCCCGCATCGGGCTCCCTGCTCGGCGGGGAGTCTGCTTCTCCCTCTGACCCTCCCCCGTCTCATGCTCTCTCTCTCTCTATCTCATTCTCTCTCTCAAATAAATTAAAAAAAAAAAACCAACAACTTTCTATTCAATCTTCTCTCAATTAGCCTCCCTTCAAATACACCTGTATGTTGCTGCCCAATTAATATTCTCATGGCCCCATTCAAACATTTTCAATGGTTCTCTACTATCTATCAAACTATAAAAATTTTACCATAGAAATGAAGACATTCCGGGGCGCCTGGCTGGCTCAGTTGGTTAAGCGACTGCCTTCGGCTCAGGTCATGATCCTGGAGTCCCGGGATCGAGTCCCGCATCGGGCTCCCTGCTCGGCGGGGAGTCTGCTTCTCCCTCAGACCCTCCTCCCTCTCATGCTCTCTGTCTCTCATTCTCTCTGTCTCAAATAAATAAATAAATAAAATCTTTAAAAAAAAATCAAGCAGTGAGAATAATCCATTATGTATGACTTTATGTATTTTATATGGTTGTGTGAACATGGGGAAAAATATAGGAGTATATCATCCAAATGTTTGGCATGGATAAACTGTGGGAGGGATGCTATTATGACTAGAATAGAAATTGATGAATCAGCTAAAGGAAGTAAAAGAAAAAACCCACTAAAATATTAGTATGATTTAATACACTTACAAAAATTATATGGTGTGAGAGCATATATAATTTGAATTTTTTAATATGTGAAGAGGAGTCAGACACCTAAAAATCACACCTGGGCCCCATTATCTCAAGCCAGTATGAAATACATAATTAAAGCATCAAGAGATAATAATTGCTAAACATCTGTTGTAGTCAAACAAAACTGTTTCATTTGTTACTTGTTTGTCATCATTTTATCTATAAATCACCTGCATGAAATGAGAATTTAAATTTTTTTTCTTCTCTTCAGAAACAAAAAATCAATTGCAGTGATATTTCTTCTTTGTTTAAAGCTCCAGCACGACCAAAATCCAAACCAACCCCTATTTATGATGCCACAGGAAAACTGCTTGTGACTTCAACAACAATTACAATCAGAATGCCAATATGTTACTACAATGATGATCATGGACCAATTAAAAATGTACAAGTGCTTGTAACAGAAGCAGGGGGTATCATCAACTGTCAATTTACCTTGTTAAATTGTAGAGTATGAATTGTTGAATGCTAAAGAAGTTTCAGTTCAAAATTAGTAATATAAGGTTGACTACCCATTATCACACAACTGTTGAGCTTAATACAGTGTTAATATTATCATTAATTATACTAATCATTAATTTATACCTAAAATACTTGACTAAAATAAGACAAGCCATAGTTAAAATATGTGATTTATTTATTCATTCCATATACTGGTTGGATTGCTTGATTTTGACAAGATAGAGTCTTGACAGCTTCTTTGGAGGTATGAACAGGAGAGTTATCCTTGACCGAGAGATGTTCTTTCTGTCTCTGAGAAGTCATCCTCCACAATAAAGCCTAAAGAATCATGTGTGATGGGGCAAGATAGGGTTTCCTGTTTATCCAGGTAGACCAGATGAATCATCCCTGGTGGTTCACAGAGTTAAAGATGTTGCATCCAGATTTTCCTCATGTAATTATACAAATGCTCTTCAGAAATGTGAAAATATCTTCATATATTACTTGTAATTTTATCCTTTTTTTCTGAAAATAGCTCAGCATGATGGAAATGTAACAAAGTGGTATGATGCATATTTTAATAAACCAAGGCCGTATTTTACAAATGAAGGCTTTCCTAATCCCCCGTGTACGGAAGGAAAGGCAAAGTTCAGTGGCAATGAAGAAATCTACATCATTGGTGCTGATAATGCATGCATGATTCCTGGCAGTGAAGACAGAATTTGCAATGGACCTCTGAAACCAAAAAAGCAATACTTGTAAGTTTAGTTGATGTTTACTAATGCATCGTGGTAGCAAGCAAGGCGACATCTTTTATTCATCCATCTACCCATCCTTTCATCTTTCCAATAAGTGCGAGGCATCCATTATGTATCATGACCTGATACATGGTAAAGATCAACAAGACATTGTCCTTACCTTCCCTAAAAGTACAGTTCTATAAAGTAGGCAAGCTTAAAAGTAATTATGCTTTGATATGATAAGTGACATAAGGACAATATGAAAAACATGTAATTGGAGAACATGGGTAGGAGAATTGAATTCTTTCTGTAAAGGATAATGTGACTAACATAATATTTTGTGCTTTTCACTCATTATTTTGCAACACATGCTAATTTATGGGTTTTTAGAAACACTATCCTAGTCTTTTAGTTGACGACAACTTCAGTTTACCAGAGTTATAGCAATAATTTTCTCCTCTTTGTATTATTAAACCTCTCAATTAGTGACTGAAATATTTATAATTCACTTTAATATTTGTAATTTTGTGGATCATGATAATCTAATGTATTAAATACCACTGCTGATATTCTGGCTTTATTAAATGCTTTGCTAAATTAATCACTTGTCTCCTGTTAAATTGATTGTGTTATTTTTGTCATAAGACTATAATTTTTTAATCTTAAATTATTTAATTTCCAAAATATAATTTTTACTACCAAATTTGGAAAATGCAGCTAATTTCATGTTTGCCTGCTAGTTAAAGCATTATTAAATTCTTCATAAACATTCTAAGCTAACATTAGAAAAATAAAGAAGTCAGGCATTTGAAAAAAATAGAATGCTCTATCATCTATTAATAAGTACAGCTACTTTGGTTACTAAGCTATTGCCTGAAATTTAATTATCATAATAGGCAGTTATGAAAATGTTATACCACAAAATTTAATATTTATTCAAATATTATTTATTTTGCATATTTTTCCAACACAGACTCTTCATATAATCAATAAAGTCGTAAGAATTTGAGAAGAGTAGAGATTAAATTATAAACAAACTTATTAATGTAAGTTGGTTTTGTACTTTAAAATGCTTAGATGCCTATAATTTTTAAATAAGGTAAATTTCAGTTATCTCTGAAGATGTTAAAATCACCCATTCTGTAACCATTTTCTGTTTCTTATGTCATAAAAACATAGAAAGTGAAAATACGCTGGGCACACACAGAATTAAGAAGCATTTTGCTAACGTGAACAAAATAAGTTCTGTATGACCATTCTAAATCTAGGTCATTGGTATTTTCAAAAGTAGTTGAGGTATAACAGTTATTAAACTTTCTATTTGTAAAGTATGTTTGTGTAACACACTTTCACACAGACATGAAATAATTTCATCCAAATAAATCTATGAGGAATGTAATCTACTTCATCTGTTTAACCCGCTGACTACTCATGAGTCTGGCCAAACTTTTAATTACTCTCTTATATGCAGGATAATTATTCATCTCCCATAAAGATAAGACATATTGTTCTGATGGCAATTGATTTCCAAGTTTACATCTCATAAATACACTTTCTCTTGAATAAAAATGTGTATTTTTCATTGCTATTTGTTAAATTATTCATAGAAAAAAGTCATATATCATGCAAATTTTTGGTTTTTATTTTTTTTATTTCATAGATTTAAATTTAGAGCCACAAATATTATGGGACAATTTACTGATTCTGATTATTCTGATCCTGTTAAGACTTTAGGTAAGATATATTCTGCAATTTAATTTCATTGATAATCTCAACATGCTAATCATAGTTGTAACATTCATTAGTAAATATATTAATCCGTGACTGAATGTTCTCAAGTATAAATTCATTTCAGGGTTAATTAGCCTGACAAAGGAAAAAATACTATTTGTGATATTCTTTTAAGTGATGGATGTTCCATCTATTCAAATCTGGACATAGATTTCAAGATGGTATTAGTTCTATGCTAATGTGTACTAACATTATACTAAGCAAATATTTACTTGGATGTTTAATATATAATCTTATATGTAAAACATTTTTACCTAATAAAAAAGAAAAAGGTTTATGAAAATTTTCCTGAAATAATCTTAAAAACTAGAAACTTACCAACTTTTTAAAGTTTTATTTTCTTTCTAATCAAGTCTTAAGTGAGTTTTTTCAATTATACCCACCCAATCAGGCCTGAATAAACCATAAGTACAATATAGTCCAAAGCAAGTGTTTTCTTCCACCTCCTCCTCCTCCATCTTTACCATCATCATCTTCTAGACTCTTTGTATATAGTGACTGATGGACTCTTCACAACTGTCTTTTAATTGATACCAGTAGTTCTCAACCAGAGTGATTTTACTCTCCAGGGAATATGTAGCAATGTCTGTAGCCATATTTAGTTGTCACAATTATGGGGCCAAGCTACTGGCATTTAGTGGGCAGAGGCCAGGGAGGTTGCTGAGCATCCTATGTAGCATAGGACAATCTTTTCAGCAAAGAATTATTTAGTGCATAATGCCAAGAGTGCTGAGATGGAGAGAAGCTGTTAGGTGCTGTTAGCTCCATTTTATAGATGAGGAAACCAAAACCCAGATTAAGTAATTAAGTGGCTCAACAATCTAGCACAGATTCCATAACCATTCCAGTACAATACAGGATTTAGACCTGGATTCAAAACTTGACTCTGCCACTTGAGAAAATAATTTCTATAGACCTCAGTTTCCTATTTAGAAAATGGCGGTGAGAGTGTCCACCTTGAAGATTTAAATAAAATAGCATATGTAAAGATACTAATATTTTATAGTTAGTAAAATTTTAAATACTTAATCACTTCTTTTGGGATAGGTTATAATCAAAGATCTTAGAAATATACTTTTTTGGGAGAAATTATTTCCCTAGGATTTCTCTAAGTACATTGCAGCTTCCAGTTTTCTCTGTATCAAGCTCTGAGAATGTGGACCTTTGTGTGCCGTTCAGATCCACAGTATAATGTGAGACGCAACAGATTTCAGTGGGAGTTGTGGCTGGAAGAAGATAGATTTTTCCATTATTCTCAGTTAGAAATTCTCCTCTGGTTGTGGAAGATTAATTATCTAATGAGTCAGTTTCTGCAACCTCTACTTAGTTAAGGAAATTTTCAGTCTTGAAGAAATAAAGGGGCTCATGGTTTGCTACATAGATGTTATAGAGGAATAACATGAAATCTTTGGCTCTGTTGTCTTATTCCACAACACCAATGGTTTAATTAATTAATTGTACCCAGTAATTCAATCATTTTACAATTGGCTGACTAGACTTGTGGTTTTGAAATGGTGTGGAGTATTTCGTCATTTGATAGGTGAGTTGATCACACCCTGACACCACCGCGGTGAAGTAAATGTCTTGATGGCACCAACATTATTTCCTTTAGGTTAAGCATTCAGAAACTATTTACCACAGCAAAATGGTGATCCTGGTGTGTTTACTGATGCAAGATAAGAGACACAGACAAAGTGGATAGCTCATATATCTAATGGAGATGACATTTTGTAGGAGCAGAGCTAAAGATGTTGCCTTGCTGTGTAATTTTCTTGTGTGCTTATGTCTCTCATAGATTGCTGGTTTCATGCAGATTATTGATGTGAGAGTACATTATGTCAGTTCTCTGAGAGACGAAGTTACAACATCCAGGGTAATAGGAATGAAAAAAGGGGAAAGACAAGCATCAGAAACCATGATGTGCAGGGATGTGATTCCTCACATTCTGCCAAATGTCTTCCCTCTGGCTGAGGGTGGGTCGCAAGTAGAACTTTGGCTGCAGGTGGTCTCAAGGTGCTCCTCAGCAATGTTCTTTTTCTTCCTTACTCTCACAGCCAATTCAGTGGAATAAAATAATTAATTCTAGGAAGTAGCAGAAATACACCATCAGTTCTCTGGTTCCTTCTTTGAAATCATGACTATCCCCACCCCAGTCAACCAGGTACTAATGTTTGTGTGCCCTGGTAACAGCAGGAGTCTAAAGGGGATGCAAAATGTGGAACAAAGCACAGAGCATAGAATCTGGTCAAAATTAAGCACTGTTGAAACGTAGATTCAACATATAAGGTAGAAAGCCATTGGGTTGGTAAGAGGTAGTTACAAGGAAGGGTCCCATACATCTATGATCTAATTTTTCAGAGTTCATATATTATTTGTAGACCAGGGACATAAGGGCAGCCTTTCAAGCTCCTCCTTAGATTTTCTTCCATGGACTGTCTTCTGATAAATAATGGCACTATAGTCTTATTCTGGATTGACCACATGGAGTTCTGTTCTCAAGATAGTTATTTATAGTTAGTGAAACCATGACAGGCAGGAGTGGAGAAAATAATTAGAAGTGCCACCCTGAGTTGTGGTGAAATGAGATGTGCAGCTTTGGAGTATGGAATGGACCATTGGAGCAGAATTCCTCAATGTCTGGAAAAGTAGCTCAGTCATCTAGCTGGTTAATGGATTTACTACCATCAATTTCTGTCCTCACATTTTACCTGGAGATTGGATCTTACGGTTCTGTGGATATCAGATTCAGCTTGATGGGTCAGGCACCAAAAAGTACACTCCAGAAATGGCCCTGGTCCATGATTTGACATTAGTAAAAGACCATGGAGTCATAAGAGTTTTGGGGGGTAAAAAAACAAACATTGCCAAGGAAGAAGTAGTAGGACTCAAAAAGGAAATAAACTTGATTATTTCTACATTAGTCAGCGGCAAGAATGGTCTCATGGCTGTGAGAATGGGAGCAACCATATAATAAAATGCAATGATGTAATTACCCTGGCATCATCAGAATATTACAATGGATGTTTGAGTCCTTGTTTATCTCAAATATGTCATGTATTAGGATAGATGATACCATTTGCAACAGGCTAGAGGCTCCCAACATTCCTCACAAGCCTGCTGAGAACTTATGTGTGTATGTGATCTCAGACTTCAGTGAAAGAAGTGAAGAGCCCATCTAGGTCCTCAAACCACCCGTGGATATACATTCCTTCACTGGTATTTAGCATAGCACAGGCAGTGAGCTCCAAGCTAAGTAAAATCTTCAGGATTTAAGAGTCTTTGCAAGGCTGTCTTTTTAAGTTAGTATAGAGTGTACATTTCTAAGACAGACCATTTTGATAGTGGTTGGGCCTCTTACAGATACTATTATTTTGAAGTTAAAATTAGGGGCAAAAGAATCACCGTAGACTAATCAACTAAAAGGTTTAAGTTTATTGAAAAGGGTTAACAAAAGCACAAGTGAAGGGGCCAGGCAGGGCTTTGCTGAATAAGGATGAGTGTGTGGAAGAGGAGTTTGCACTTAGGGAAATCTTTATGACGTGTAGGAATAAACAGGGGAAATGACATATGGCATTATTTTAATCCTAAAGAAATACCTACAACTTATTTGATTTTGTTTTCACTCAGAATGAGCATTAACATTTTTACTAACAAAACTCATAAGAATCCTTCTTAAACTCTTTTTAAAAATCCTCTTTAGGCACATCAGTTTATGGAAACTGCTCGTAGGCAATGTTTTGATTACAAGGTTTAATTATAGAGGATTCCTGTGATTTGAAAACCAGACACTGCTTTCTGCACCTTACCGGGCTTCATTAAAGCTGAACAAGATGAAATCTTAAACCCCATGGCAAAGGCACTCTGTGATTGTTTTCTTTTGTCATAACACTTCTCATTTAATTACTGTGCTAACAATGAGAAGTTCCAATATACTCATTTAGAAACAGAAATCGGGAGTCGCTATGTATTTTTTTTTCTTTTTTTTGCAGTGAAAGGATCACTTGCCCCCAAGACACCAGATGAATGAGGAAAGTTTTATGATATTAATTATTATTAATAATAATAATAATATGGTAATGTGGTGCTGAACCTCATAAACTTTGCAGTCAGACAGACATACTTCAGGCAGTATGGGCATATATTGAATTTATGTGGCCTTGGGTTTGTTACTTTAACAAATTAATTTCTGAAATCTTATTTCCAAAATGAAAATAATAATACCTACCTCATAAGCTAACTGGAAGATTAAATCAGATGAATGAATGACAAGTAAATATGAAATGTTTATTAATAAAGATAATTATTATTTTTTCCAAAGATTTTATTTGTTAGAGAGAGACATGGTGAGAGAGGGAACATAAGCAGGGGGAGTGGCAGGCAGAGGGAGAAGCAGGCTCCCCGCTGAACAGGGACCCCCCCCTGCAATGCGGGACTCGATCGCAGGGTTCTGGGATCATGACCTGAGCCAAAGGCAGATGCTTAACCAACTGAGCCACCCAGGCGTCCCAATAAAGAGAATTATTCATGTGCCAAGGCTTTTATGAATATTTTTATATATAACCCCACGTATTCTTCACAACCCTATTAACATAACCCCCTATTTATGGGTGTCCTCAATTTATTGGTAAGAAATCGGAAGGATGGGTCTTTTAACAACTTGCCCGAGGTTACAGAGCTAGGACAGGGCAGCACCAGCTTTTAGATCCAGGCAGGCTGACTCCAGTCAGTGCTGTGCTAGTAACTGCTGTATGCATTGCCTGGAAATCGCTCAGTGTCTGAGTCGGTTGCAGTTGCACTGCTCTTGGTGAGTTTTCTGCTCCCACAGACTTCCTATCCTTGCTGTACCCTTTTCTCTTCCCAACATTTTTAATTACTTCCAGCTGTTTTCTTATCATCATTTCCTCTTAGCTTTTGGAGATTAGCGTTCACACATGAGTATGCTCTACTTTTGCACATAAAGATACAAAAATTCCTTTTTGTTTTTTTTTTAGCAATGAATAAGTGTTTCCTTACACCCTGGAAACCACTGTTTATTGTCTACTTTTAATATTTTGCCAAACTGATGCATGAAAATAATATGTCTAGGGCATTTTATTTTATTTTATTTTATTTTATTTATTTGAGAGAGAAAGAACACCAGTGTGGGGAGAACAGAGGGAGAGGGAGAAGCAGGCTCCCTGCTGAGTAAGGAGGCCAATGCAGGGCTCGATCCCAGGACCCCAGGACCAGAGCCACAGGCAGATGCTTAACTGACTGAGCCACCTAGGTGCCCCTAGTGTGTTTTAACTTACATTTCTTCAGTTATGAAATTGAGTGACTTTTAATAAATTCTTTGTTCAGTACTTGAATATCTGGATGAATAGTATTGTCCAAAAGAGAAGAAGAGATCCTTATACTTAAGTTCTGTTATAACAACTTGTTTTCTTTTAAGATTAATAATAATATTAGAAGATCTTTCACATGACATACATCTATATCAAGAGCCAGATATGTCCTATGAGCTTTATAACTCATTTAATTCAGCTTCTTCTTAGAGTTATAAAACTGGCTTAAATCAGATTTCAATCAAAACACAGGAAATTTAGTGCTTTATAATTATGTTTGCTTAATTACAGCAGTACATTTTATTATGCAAATAAAGCATAATTTAATGTGACCTTTCTTAGGACTTTAAGTCTAGTCAGGAAATTACTTCTGCTTATTACAGAGAGAATCATGTTTATATTTTCAAGTGAAAGAATTCCATTTTCTATGGAAGGATTTGGAGAAGTGACTTCATTTTGGATGGTAATTCTCTGTGGGTATATGCATAACAGTGAATCAGAGTTTGTACTGGACAGTCATGGTACACTTTGTCCTTTCCTACTAGTACATTTGTAATACATGTACCCAAAAGGATTACATACTGTTTATTAATACATTGTATGTCATTTCCTCACTTCACTTGGCTAGTACTTTGAAATGGTAATCTAATCTGAAACATTTTTCTGTGGTCTATGAAACCATTTTTACCCCCAACTGGGTTCTAAGGTCCAGTGATTCAGTATTACCTGATAAAGAGCATTCTTTATTCATCTTCATGTATTTCCTTTCCTATGCACATCCAATTAGAGTCAGCATGTGAAAATTCATAAAACAAGTCATTCACATGTTAATATATTTTAAAAAGGGGTATCTAAAATACTGTATGAGCTAATTGCTGCTTTATAGTCTCCTAAACTTAGCTGGAGATCTAGATAACCATGAAACTCTGGCAACTATTTTTAAGATTCAGTATTCATTCGAATCTAACCAGGCAAAATAGCCATAGGAACCCTTTCCTATTGTTAATATTTCATAAGCACCAACCCAGGGAAAAAAGATAAAACACTAATTCTTGCATGATATACAGGTAGTTAACCTATTTTATTTTGTCACTTAACCTTTTGTACTTTTTACAGTAAAATTATAAATTATAACTCATATAACTTAAAAATGGTTACAATTATAATAGTTGTTTCTAAGTAAATGATAAATATCTTGCATTTCTTATTTGTTTCAATGCTTGATCTTCAACCTGAAAATTTTTAGTATCTATTTCAAAACCAATATTTATATTCATTAGTAAATTTAGCAAATATTTATTGAGTATTTATTATGTATCTGGTATTATTCTCAGAACGGGGAATACAGTTTTAAATAAAACGAAGACTCCTGTCTTTACATTCTGGACAGACAATGAATAATGAGGATCATAAATAAGTTTATTATAAGATATATTAAAGTCTGATAAGAGCAATGGAGAAAAAAAGTAGAACGGAGTGCAGAGGATGTAGAAGGGGGGAAGGCAGAAGTGAGGAAGTTGGAGCTTTTGATTTTAAATAGGATGATGTCTTAGTCTGCTTAGTCTAGCATAACAAATTACCATATAGGCTGTGTGGCTTAAACAACAGAAATTTTGCTCACAGTTCTGGATGCTAGAAGTCTAAGAACCCCAAGTTCCAGTAAGTTTGTTATGTGGTGAGGGCTCTCTTCCTGGCTGGCAGAAGGCCTCCTTCTTGCTGTGTTCTCATAGGACCTTTCCTCAGTACATGTGCTCAGAGGGAGAGAGCTAGCTTTCTGGTGTCTCTTGTTATAAGAATACTAAGTCTATTGGATTGGGGCCCAGCCCTTATGACCTCATTTAATGTTAGTTACTTCCTAATTCCAAATACAGTCACACTGAGAGGCTAGGGCATCAACATAAGAATTTTGGAGGGACACGTGTATTTGGTCCGTTTGGGCTTCATTGAGAAGGTGATATTTGAGCAAACTCTTGAAGGTTATGAAGTGGCTACTCAGACAGATACACAAGAGAAATACCTTTCCAAGCACAGGTAGAAGCTGGTGCAAATGCCCCATGACCTGGTATGTTCCAAGAGCAACAGGGAGGCCAGTCTGGCTCCAGTGGAGTGAGGAAGGTGGAAATTGAAGGGGAAGTCAGAGAGATAACAGGGAGTCAGAGAGTTAATGAGGGACCAGATCACAGAGGCCATTGGAAGGACTTTGGCTTTTCCCTGTGAGAGATGAGGAGGATTTTAAGTAGAAAGGTAATATTTTAAAAAGGATTACTCTTCCTGCTATTAAAAATAGATGGGAAGAGGACAAGGGTGACTACAAGAAGACTTGTTAGGTGTCTATACAATAATTCATGCAAAACAGGGTGGTGGCCTGGCTCAGGATTCTGGCAGCAGAGGGGATGAAAAATGAATACAGCATACACAAAGTTTTGAATAGTATAATGAACCCCCAAATACTTACTAATTAAATGTAATAATTTTTAACATTGTGTTACATTTGTTTTATTTATGCATTTGTTCTTTTATTTCTGAAGTATTTTAAAGTAAATCACACAAAGCATTATATTCCACTATTTAGTATGTTTCTCTAATAAGAACATTTCTATTGTCTCAGTTAAATAAAATTAATGATAAATCCTTAATATTATATAATACTCTATATAAATCATCTTCTGTTTTTTTTTCCTTCATAGTATGTCTGAATCAGGACCCCAATAAGAGGTTCATATATTATTTTTATTGTTGTGTCTCTTACTCTCTTTTATTCTTCCTCTTTTTTCCCCCTATGCCATAGATTCATTAAGGCAAACACATGAGTTGTTCTATAGGAGGTCCCATATTCTGAATCTGTTTGATTCCTTTCTCTTGGTATGATTTTATTTTTTTCCTCCTTCTTCTACTTCTTATAAATTAGAAATAAGATCTAAAGGTTTGAATATTCACAATTAACATTTTCAGCAAGGGTGTTTTGCAGGTGTTGCTGCCTAGATTAAAACACCTCTCATCAGGAGGCATATAACATCTGGTTGTCACATTTCAATGATGTTAAAATTGATCAGTGAGTTTTAGTTGTCATAACAGCATGATCCTTCATTGGAAAGTTGGTTTTTTCCCCCCTTGTTATAACTAGCAAATAATCTGTAGGATGATAGTCTAGTGTCCTGTTGATATCTGATTCCCTGTCAACCTTCCTTTTTATCATTGAGGATAGATTTATGCTTGTTACCTAAATAAATTACTTTATTAGGAGTGAAAAACTAATTTCTAATTGTATTAGTCCTTCCACACTTATTAAATGGAGCTCTCCTCTAAAGAAGTGCTTTATTGCCTTGAGTAGGACTATTTTTTTAATTCATAAAATACAGTTCATATGAGAAAGCTAGGAAAAATTGCTTAATTTTTTCCCTTTAAGTATAAATTTTTAAAATAAGAAAATGGCAGTCTGGCTATAACCAGTGCTTACAAATTAAAAGTTTGTATATTTTTTATTTCTCTTTCATTGAATAATACTAGAACTTGTGGATTTTTATATATTGAATCTATTTCCACCAATTTCAGTTTTTATTCATCATAAAATTTAAGCTGTTCCCTCTTTGACCAGTAGGAACTTCTGCAAGATGATCCTTTCTTCTTTCCATACCATTAGACTTTGATAGCTTCTTAGCTCTCTGGCCCCTCTAGATGTCCCAAATTCCTTTTGTTTTCTAATCACACTTTGGAATTACTATCTCTCCAAGTTTCCCTAGTTTCTTTTAAAGAGAAGTATGTGTATCTTGAAGATAGAGGCAAGAAGATTTCCTAGGAGATTGTGGATGTGTTCTATGAGAGAAAGAGAGTCAAATATGACTGCAGAGTTTTTGGACTGAGCAACTAGATCAATGAAGTTGTCGTTAACTAAGAGGTAGAACGATGCAGTTGAAAGGAAGGAATTATAGGAGTTCAGCTTTGGATATGATTTGAAATTTTAATTACAGTTCTAAATAAAGATATTTAGTAAGCAAAGTGGATATTCACATCTGGAGTTCGATAGATAGCAATTAAGTAGTCATCATTTAAGATGAAAATTAAAACCACGAGACTGCATGGGCTCACTAAGGTGGTGAGTTTAGATAGCAAAAAGAAGAGGTCCAAGGGCTGAGCCCCGATTTAGAAGATCTAGGAGAAGAAGGGGAACAAACATATATGTACACTTTCTTAGCATTCTTGAGAAACATTCCAAGAAAATATTTTTCTGTGTTTTGAGACCCAAGTAGTATTTCCTAATAATAATCAATAATAATGTTCTTTGTCCTCTTCAGGTGAAGGACTTTCTGAAAGAACTGTAGAAATTATTCTCTCAGTCACTTTGTGTATCCTTTCGATCATTCTTCTTGGGACAGCTATTTTTGCATTTGCAAGGTAAAATTTATTTATACTCACTTTCCTAAGATGCTTTATAGACATTATTCAGTCATTGTCCAATCAGGAGACAGAAGCCACAATAATAGTCACTTGAATGGGGAGTATTTAATTTAAAAAAATTGCTAACTAGTAGAAATAGTTAACAACTATAAGGGGTTAAAGAACTCTAAAGGGTCCAGAAGTAGCAAGTACGACAAAATGGCTGCTCTCTCAAGGCTGAGGAAGAATGGACAGTAAAGGAACTAAGAACCAGAAGAAGTCTCACTCCAAAAGTTTGACATGGAATGTCTACCACAGGCACATGCAGCCGGTCACCTATCAGCGGGCAAAGAAGATGACAGAGGGAAGGGGCTGGAGCTGTTCTGTAGAAGCTAATCATCATTAATCGAGGATAGGCAGGCTGGAATTGGTCTGTAGAAACAGCCCATCTTGCTGAATAATGTGGGGGTGCTGAGCTATTGGAATTGTTCACCAATGGGAAGAGCATCCACTTTGGAGGCAGCTAGCACTCATCCAGGTGGGCTGCTGGGCTTCCACTTGAATAATAATCATGCAGCACTGGAACACACCAGGGAAGTATCTCCCTGTCCCTCTGCCCTTGAAGATCACTGTGGTGTCCTCTGTTGACAAAGCTGAGCATCCCAGCAGCCGGCAAAGGGGAAGTATAGAGTCTAGCTCCAATATCACAGAGTGGGGCAAAGAAGAGCAGGTTTGCTTTGTTTTGTTTTAATTTTATTATGTTATGTTAATCACCATACATTATTACATCATTAGTTTTTGATTCATTGTTTGCGGATAACACCCAGTGCTCCATGCAGAACATGCCCTCTTCAATACCCATCACCAGGCTAACCCATCCTCCCACCCCCCTCCCCTCTAGAACCCTCAGTTTGTTTTTCAGAGTCCATCATCTCTCATGGTTCATCTCCCCCTCTGATTTCCCCCCCCTTCATTCTTCCCCTCCTGCTATCTTCTTCTTCTTCTTCTTTTTTTTTTTTTTTAACATATATTGTATTATTTGTTTCAGAGGTACAGATCTATGATTCAACAGTCTTGCACAATTCACAGCACTCACCATAGCACATACCCTCCCCAATGAGCAGGTTTAAAACTGAGAGATAATAAAGTGATAACACAAAAGCAGAAGGTTTTCTCGGATTTCTGCACTTTAAAAAATAATTTAAAACTGATAGGTTTAATGAAAAATATTTTAATCAGGTTTAAATCTTAAAGTTTATACAGAAGAGATCATTTTTACAATCAGGACAACACTTTGAAGATGTCCAACTTCCTTACATGGTGGGCCCCTTCTTCCTGTTTACTTTACCAACAAGTCTGTACTTCATTTTCCAAGGGTCCCTTTAAATTCCCAGTATCAGCCTCCTAATTCCCTTCCTGTTTACAGGGTCTCAGGGGAAATCTTAGTTGTGGTCCTAAAATCTGGCTTCATAAAGTAGATTTCTGAGTTAAAGGGACCTTATATTTGCAAAGGTAACCACGACACTAATTTCCTAAGTAGCTCAGTAGGCTGTTTTTATTTTATTTGAAGAAGGTGGTCCCATATTCTGTATGCCATGCATCATCTCTTTCACCTTGAATCTCTTAAATCATCATTTTGATGGATAATTTGAAGAGCTGTTGAAACAAGTATTTTTCTTATGCTGCATACTGTTCTCAGATTCCTCCCAGAGATAGTGAGAGAAAGTCATTATTCTAGGCATTTTTAGGGATAGATTGTTTAAGATATCTTCCTTGTACCTGAAGGGCATGCTTTGGCCATATTCATATTGTTCCTTGCTCTAAAATCTTTTCTGACTTTTCATCTCCTTACAGGATAAACTCCTGATGTGGATAAGAAATTCTCTCCTCTTATTCCCTACAACCTCCTAACATACTTCTCTTTGGCCAAATGGGTCTCTTCTCACCTGAATGTTCCTTAGGCTTTTCTACAACTCTGCTTTTATACGGTCAATCAGAAATGTGCTTCCTCCTCCTTCTCGTTCTGGAACACTCAAATCAGATCTCACTTTTTTACTTCCTGACAATACTAGTAGTTGTCCTATGAATTGGAATTTGGAATTTTTTTCTTTTTATTGCTTTTTCTACATTTAGATCTTGCTTCTCAACTAAACTGTAATGTTCTTGGATAGGAACCATATTTTATACTTTCTTTTCCATCCTTAATAATTCATATTACATAATAAATGTTTGAAATGTAAAAGATAGCATAGCTAATATCACTTTGTAATTACCATACTGTGTCATAGAAAAATAAGCATGTAAATGGCTTAAAAATGAAAGGACTTGGATTTGATTCTCAGATTCATGTGATTTTTATTTTTGAACTTGAATTTTCTGAATATAAATAAAGATAACATTATATGCTGTACAATATTTTTATAAAAAGCCTATGAGACAATTTAAAACATATTTCTATGCATTTTCATGAATGTAGAAATGTCTCGTGTATATAAAACAATGGAACATGGTCTTTTACTGCTGGTGCTGGTAGCAATGAGCTGGTTCCACTTTGGCATACTTTCTCTTTATGACAAATCTAGAGACAGCTATCGGGAGGAAAAACAAGCTCACAGCTTCAATTTCATTTGCCCTGTAGTTTAAGTTTGCCAGTGGCCCAGGCCTTGATCAACTGATTCTCATTAAAATTTGAAACTTCAACAAAGCAACATCTTAAAGGAATATAGTAGAATTAGCTTTTATGGAATTAAAACAGGAAAAATAAGTTGAGTACCTATAAATTTGCACCATATTCAGAGATGTGACCCCAACAAAGAAATTATTTGACTGATATCTAAAAACAAAAGGAAACTTAATTTTATATGCTTTCTATGGTATTTCCTTTTTGGGCTTTACTACACTTTTTTAGAATTCGACAGAAGCAGAAAGAAGGTGGCACATACTCTCCTCGAGACGCAGAAATTATTGACACTAAATTCAAGCTGGATCAGCTCGTCACTGTGGCAGACCTGGAACTGAAGGACGAGAGATTAACGCGGTGAGCACACTCCTCTTGGCGAACAGTGGTTCAGAGGGCCTGGAGCCATGACCCTATTCTGACCTATGCTTGTTGGAAGTGTTTGTGGGGCTCCTATTTACACAGGTCATAGAGATCTTCTTTCAAAGAGTGACCTCCATCTTCTGCACACTTCTCACTGGTGCTCGGAGAATCACTTAATCTTCCTCATGCTTTGGGTTCAATATGAACCTCGGACTATAACGTTCAACCAAGCTCTTTTTTTTTTCCTGAGACAAATATTTTTACACATGAAACCTTTAAAATCATGTTTAATAATTCACTTCATATGATAGATTTCTTTTATATTGGATTTTCTGGAAGTGTCCATATTTTTAATCACAAGTTTAATTAAATTTGTAACGACTTGATGTTGTTTATATCATTTTTATAAAAGCCTCATAGCTCCTTATTTTAGTATGAAATTACATTAAAAATCTAACTTGTGTATTAACACTTTATTTTTTACTTGCTTAGTATTTAAAAATTAAATACAAAGTAAACAATTACCTTTGGGAAGAAAAGCATGGCATCAGTATGTATTGGAAATAGTAAAGGTGCTTAATTTTAAAGAGTAAATATTTTAAGTCCTTTTGAAATCATTATAAATCATTCACAATGTTGACACATTTGAAAAACTTGTCTACTAAGATAATTCATCAAATTCTTAATAAAAACTGTCATCAGGCCATCATAGCAAGTTTAGATTCTTATAAGATGCAATATTTTGTGATGCTTATAAGCACATGACAGTTTTTACAAAGTACATGAACAACTCTGCTAGGCTTTAAAAAACTATTATTAACTCTGGAAATACGCCATGAAAGTTCTTGAACTTAAAAGGGGGTTGTTTATAGTTGTCATTTAGCAAAGCTGGTCTTTACCTAATAGATTGACTTTGAAAGAGTATTTCCAGCATGCCTAAAAATATCAAATATGTGTTACAGAGGGAAGTGTCATCTGATAAGCAGGGGCCTTCCAAATACTGCAAAATGAAAGTCATTCAGTGTTATCACTAAATTACAAGGAAATTTGTTCTGTTAAAGAGGTAAACTTACTCTTTATATTTAGATATTTACCTTTGTTTATATTCTAATAGAGGTTGTTTCTATGGATACAACAAAATGGATAGTATTCCAAAGACCATATGGAAGAAGGTTATCTATTATCCAGGACATAGTTTTCCACATTAGAAATGTTATGTATGAAAGAGCAATAGATTTGCAGGGTAACCTGCCAGAGTTAACCACATCTTAGGAGCAATAGAGCATTCCAATATTAGGCTATGTCTTGGTCCTTAAAAGGGTCATCCTGTGTAGTAAAAGGAAGTTTCTTCTCCTTTCCCCCTGCGGGCCAACTGAATTTCTGTAGTATTCTCTCAACTCCCTTTCTCAATGTTTGTACCACCTCCACAGGCCTGGAGTCTCAGTGTCTTCTAACACCCAAAAGTACAAGAGACAACACGTCAAATCTCTCAGTGCAATTAATTTTAGTTGTTTGAACGATTTAGTTGAATCTGTTCATACTAAAATGTTCTAAGTGTCCAAACACTTATAGGGGCAGTTTTTTAAAAGAATCTTTATTAATATCCCAGAAGTCCTTAGTAAGTAGATCTTTAGGAAGAGATAAGACGTAACAAAGTGAAAAAAGCCAGTCAGTATTAAAATGCTCTTTATCAAGGAGGTTATCATTCTAGGCAGGCTGTGCTGAGGTTAGATTCCCTAAGCTCTGTGTGTTTTCACAGCTTGCCCTTTCCTGCATTTCTGAACACAGCCATTATCTAAAAGCTGGAAGATTTTTTTTTTTTAACAGTGACTGTCATGGCAGCTAATGGAAAAGGTGGATAAGGACTGCATAGATTGTTTATTATTGGTTTTTTATAAATCAGGGACTGCCTTATTTAATCTTGATTCCTAATTATTTCTTTTCCTGCTTCCATGTTTATTTATGTATATGTGGATTTATTTGTAAAATGATGTATAAGTGTCTTTCAGGTATATTTCAAATAATATTTATTTTTGCACATAGGTCATAAGTATGTATTACCCCCAGTAATAGTAAAGTTGGAAATTTTAGTTTCTATGATTTTTATTTTCTCACTTTTTGATATGATTCCAGCATTCATGACTGTGAAACATCCGTATTTGTAATTCCAGTGGCACATAATAATATGCTTTGCTTGATTATTACAGAAATTTATTAAAATAACTATCAAGTGGTTTGAGTACTAACTCTTCACTACAGAGATCTGTCTCCAGATTTACTATTTATTGAAGGTTTTTCATGTGAATAAGGTCAGTAATACAGTGGAAATTAAGTCTAGAAGAAATGGTAACTAACAGATCCATAATTAGTCATGTGCACATATACGAGGGGCCATCCTTCAGTGAAGCTCTCAAGCCCTTCACTTGTCTTGAGGTGCTGGAAGATCTAAATCTATTAAAAGGCATATAGGGCATGAGAGTAGAACCAGAGACTGATAGTAGATTCTGAGAGTAAAGAATCAGGGAGTTTGATTTAGTTTTTAAATTGTTGAATAACTTACATCATATGTCTTTGTTATTTGCCGGAGAGAACTTAGGTGATTTCCTTTAAATCTACCCAGCTAATATATGCTGTTTCTACCTGAGGCTTAGGCATGTTCTTTTCCTTCCAACCTGCCCACTTTCTTCATGCATATTGGACTAGCAGTTTTCTTCAGTGTTGTATGTCTTGACATGTCCGTAAGAGAAATGATAAAAGAAGAAGATTTAATCAATAATTAAAATATTAATTTTAGGGAGTTATCTAGTTAACAAAAGTTATTATGATGCTTGTACTAAATCCTGTCAAGGACTTGGAATTTTATAGTTAAGAAATTATTCATTTTATGACATGTGCCTGTATATTTATTTACGTGTTAAGATTCATACTGTAAATTTTGTGTGTGTAAACTCTTATTATTTAATTATATTTTACCTTGTTTCACAAAGGATCTAAAGAAGAATTCTCTCACATTGTAATTTTTCTTCCTGAAGAACAAAACTCGAATGAAGATTTAGTACTCTGGAAAAAAAAAAAAAAAAAAGATTGAGTACTCTGTAACTCCATGAGGACATTCAGGATAGGCCAAGATAATGTTTTCATTTCCTATTTGGAATGATAATTATACCATTTCCTTATGCACATTTTATATTTAAGTTTAGACAATGCATGATATATTTCTTAGGGAGGGTATTTAATATTTTGGGCTCATCTCTTCCACATTCACCAGATTAGAAAATGACCTTTGGGGTTTTAAAGAAATGAACAAAACAACATTTTGTGATGGCTCCTTTGAAACACAACCACTTAGCCCAAGGAAGTGAGAAAGGTTTCCAGGAGGAAATATTGGCAAAATTAGCAAACACTCAGGTAAAACAGACCTGTTTCTTCAAGATTGCTGAGACCAGCTGACCCTATGGATTGCTTTAACTAATTTAACTGCACACAAACTACCTTCCCAAGAGAGTTATAACACTTAAAATTAAATAACCTAACAGAGGGTTCACAAGTTAAATATTCTATTTGCTAAAAATGTTTATTTTTTACTGTCTCCTTACCAGGTTTAATTAAGTTATAGTAGGTTCCCCATCTCCAATCTCCCCCACCCCCCACCCCCACCCAGGGTGACTAAATCAAAAAAAAAAAAAAAAAAAAAAAAAAAAACCACATAGTAGAATAACATTAATCAATGTTACTAATCTTCTTACTTCACCCTCAATTTCTTCCAAACCTCAATTATCCCCCCAAATTTTGTGCATCATTCCATATTAATTCTCTTGCCTATTTTAGTTGAGTGAATGTAATGGTGCATTAATTAGACTCAAGGCCCAATCCAGTAATCATGAATGGAATTAAAATCCTCAAGAAAGCAAACAATTGAATTGCTTTCGTTCTTCTATAACTTTAGAAGTGTGCAAGTTGAATTTTCGTTAAATGTACATGTCTTCAGGAAGCTCTTGTAAACTTTAAATCAGAATACTACATTTGGAATTATTATTGTTATTTACAATCTTTATAAAATTAAAAAATCATCCCAATCTACTTTCACATAGAAGGCTTGCTAATATAAATAATTGCTACTGTTTTTGAGCAATTACTGTGTGTTAACTCTGCGTGTAATGATCTCACTTAACTCTTTCAATCCTTTTGTGGTAGATATTTTTATCCCCATTTTACAGTTGAAAAACAAAAGATGCTTAGAGAATTTAAGTAACTGTCCAAGGTGGTAGTAAACAGGACAGCCATGATGCTAGCCTGCGTGCGTTGGATTCAGAGATAAGATACACCTGTACTTCTCTGTGTGTGTGTGTGTGTGTGTAACTCAGAAGCTTACTAGATGAGATCAATATAACCCCTTTTAAAAGGACAAGACCCTATGGGATCCTTCTTGAGGCAGCTTTTCCTATGCAGAGAAATGATTCTAAGGGAAGAACTGCTTTTTTTGAATTCTTTGTTCTTTAGTGACATGGGACAAAGGAGTGATGGCATTTTACTATAGGTTCAAACTTCAGAAACTGAAAAATCTTTAGTAGTGCAAGTCTTATTGTACCTTCAATAAGAACACATAATATTTGATACATGAAGTTCTATGTAAAATCATTAGCATTTTAATCGCCATCAATTCTTTGACAGGTTCTAGCCATGGATTTTACTTCTCTCTTAAACCATTTTGCAAACAATGGCAAAAATACATGAATCCTGATAAGAAATGTCTGACAAATATGTGAATTCCAGACAAGTATCCTGAAGTAGGATGAAGCTCAAGATATTTAATGCTCATGTTCTTGTAGTAGCAAAAAATAATCCAGTGTGTTTGTGTACTAAATAAATAATGAATCTTTACTTCCAGATATTCTTCATTTTTCTTTAGACGCAAGGAGATTTTTGTCATCCAGTAAGTTACTGTGGTGATGCAGAGCTCTGTTGTGATGGTTTTCATCTTGTCAGGTGGTGTGCTCTATATTTTTAAATACACTATATTGAGCGTTTTGTTGTTTAATGTGCTATTTTTTTCCAAAGCCAAAAAACCCCAAAAAAGCCCTATGCTTTCTACTTACAATATGTCCTCTATAATTTGCATGCTATTGATATGGTAAAGTTAACCTTATCAAAATGCACATTGACTCATAATGTGCATGTCCTGAGAATTTGCTGTGTTCTCATGTTGTGTTAGCTTTGACAGTAAAATAAGTTTCCACCTAGATTTCTTCACATGCATCTTGTCTTATTACATGATACAAAGCTGAGTTCTCCATTTGACAGATGGAGTCTGGGTCCACACTTCACAAAAGCTCATTTCAACTACTGCAGGTGGTAATCTGTAAGGACCAAGATGATGAAATTTCCCGTTCTCTGCCTCTGGGACATACACAGAGTGACACAGTTCATAGTATCTGTACTTCTGCCCTAATCAATGGGTAGCTAACTGTGCATGTTTTCAGGCACTCCTCTGATGTTTGGAAATGTCATTTATATGCTAGCACAAAAATTGCTTTGTGCCTTCTGAAGGTAGCATAACAAAATGTCAGCATTACCGGGGACCCCAGCAACAGATTGAATGCCTCAGAGATAATCAGTTTCTTCGTGCAAAGAATATGAATGGAGGCAAAGAACGAAAATGCATTTGATTTCAAAATCCCAAATCTATGACAGAGGAGTCAGTCTCCATGAGCCACAGGGGTGGATGGGGCCAAGGCTCCTGACATTCTCATTGATCATGAATAGTAGTAGACAGCATGATTAAAACAGTGGAAGCCAGGACTATTTCTACTCTAGTCATATTTAGCATTTTGGAATCATAGGTAAACTTGTTTTGCTTCCTGTGAACTAATTGCCAAGTTTCCATGGACAGAATTAAAATAGTTTTATAAAAATACATTTTCCTCAAAGGACCTGCTTGATCAGATTCAGTTGTCAAAGTAAAGACTCTGTTGAGCTAAAGATTTAAGTGATCACATCACACATAAAATATCCATTTCCAACCAGCACTCAAAGCTGACCTCTCAGCATTCCAGACTCACAAGGGGTCTGGTGGAGCAGCTCTGCCAAGTATCTTTCTTTGTCATCATTAAACAGAATTCTTTTACTTTTTTTCTTTTTTTTTTTGCTTTATGCCATTAATGCCTCAGAAAAATCCTTCCATTTTTACCTCATGTTTCTCCTCGAACACCACATTTTCTCTCTTCAAATTAGTCAGTAGTGTCCCTGTTTAGTCAGAGGTCTTACTTCGATAGAGCTCAACTTAATGGTTTGGATTCATCAGACCTTTATAGAACACCTGTACATAAATTTGTTAAGGCAGATGTAGTCTTCCTCCAAATTTAGTTTTCCAAGGTTACCTTCTAACCCCTAACTGAGGTAATTAAGTGTTTACTAGATGAGATAATTAGTTAATAGTTTGGGCTCGAAGCACTTTTTAGATGATAGCACGTCATCTGTGTCCTCTTCATTCCATCCTCACCGAGAGCCTGTGCCCATCTCTTCACACAGCTATCAGCAGTTTCTTCATCTTCTCTTCCTACTCCTTCTGCCCTCTTGCCCAAGGGAGCTAAGCCTGTGCCCCTCGCTGTAATTTAGGATATGTGGTTGACAAAATAAAACGTCTGTCAGGAATTTGTTTTCAAAAGTGCTAATGTGGAGAGGCTTAGTAATAATGAAAATTCAACTCTTGCCACCTCGGGAATCTTCTCTTACCTCTTTGACATCAGCAAGAACGTTGCTTTTCATTATTAATCTAAATGTCCATTTTACTTTGTTTGGGTAAAAGAAGTATCAGTCGGACCCTACCAAGTGCCAAGCACTGTTCTGGGCACTGGAAATTCTGTGATTAAAATGGAAGGGGCATTGCCTCCAAAGAGCTGCCCTTCAAATAGCTAAGCTCCTTTTAAGCTTACTTGTCTTTACAGGAAATATGCTGAGAAAGTACTTAGGACAGCACTTAAAGAATTGATTGTTTTTCTAGTTAAATAAGAAAAATATTACATTACTTACTTATTGAGGTGGTATGTTTACCTTATAAGGTGAAGTTTTAGAGTCAGCTCTACAGTACCAGCTATCAGGATAATATTTTTTAACTTTGTTTTACAGTTTTATTGAGAAATAACTGACATACATCACTGTGTGAGTTTAAGGTATATAGCATAATGGTTTGATTTACATATATTGTGAAGTAATTACCCCAGTAGGTTCAGCTAACAAACATTTTTTTCATATAAATACAAAAAAAAATGAAGAAAAGAAAAAATGAAAAAAAAAATGTTCTCCTTATGATGAGAACTTTTAGGATCTATTTTCTTAACAACTTTCAAATATACCATACAGCAGTGTTAACCATAGTCATTATGTTGTACATTACATCCCTAGTACTTATTTACCTTAATACTGGAAGTTTATACCTTTTATCCACCTTCCTCCAGTACCCCCTCCCTCTGCCCTCCATCTCTGCTAACCACAAAGCTGATTTCTTTCTCTATGAATTTGTGTTTGCTTGTTTGTTTGTGTTTTAGATTCCACATATAAGTGAGTTCATACAGTATTTGTCCTTTTCTGTCTGACTTATTTCATTTAGCATAATGCCTTCAAGCCCTCCATGTTGTTGCAAATGGTAGGATTTCGTCTTTTTGTGGCCAAATAATATTCCTTTGTGTGTGTGTGTGTGTGTATGTATATATATATGTGTGTGTGTGTGTGTGTGTATATATATGCCACAACCTCTTTATCCATTCACCCACTGATGGACACTTAGGTTACTTCCATGTCATAGCTGTTGTAAATAATGTTGCCATAAACATGGGGGTGCAGATGTCTTTTTGAGTTACTGTTTTCATTTCCTGTGAATATATTCCTAGAAGTAGACTTGCTGGATCATATGGTAGTTCTATTTTTAACTTTTTAAGGATTGGTTAGGATAACTTTTTAAATTTATATTAGGGACCACAGAAAAATTATTGGTGATTTGGTAAAAGAATGAAGAAATATCTGGAAATGGAGCACCTGGGTGGCTCAGTCGGTTAAGTGTCTGCCTTCGGCTCAGGTCATGACCTCAGGGTCCTGGGATGGAGCCCCACGTCAGGCTCCCTGCTCAGTAGGGAGCCTGCTTCTCCCTCTGCCTGCTGTTCCCCTGCTTGTGTCCTCTCACTCTCTCTGTCAAATAAATAAATAAAATCTTAAAAGGAAAGAAAGATCTGAAAGAATACTATTTTAAAGCCTAGAATAAATAAAACAATAGGAAAGAACAAAACTGAAGACACCTTTGAAAGCATTACAGTAAATGCTGAGGGTAAGTAATAGGATATCATTATAGAAGTAGATGTAAATGTTGGAACAGTTAATGGCTTGATTGAAATATAGAAATTAAAAATTCACACTCAGCATTTTATAAAACTTGAAACGATTAATTAATATGTTTTACCAGAAAGATAGATTCTTAACAAATTTTTATTTGAATATGAAGTACATGTCAGTGTGCCAAGTACATATTTTAAATCAATGCAATAAAATTTGAGGTTCCTTTCTTTTTAACCTAACTTAAGTAGAAAACACAAAATTTCTAGTTTGTCCTGTGCCACTGGTAATGCTGATTTAAGCTGCTCATCTATAGGCTATCATCCATGGCTCTCTATTTGGACTATATTTTAATTCCCTATAGATTTCAACTAATTGACCTTGAGGGAAAGCTGAGTCTCTGTGACAATATGGTCTTCAATCACCACTGCCAACATAAATAAATGGTTCCTCTCTGGATCTATCAAGAGTAATCTGAGTGGAATTTAAGTTTTTGATAGACTTTTAAAAAATGAGCCCAGACATGAAATAATACCCTTTTCAACAAAAGGGAATAGGATTTAAGACAGCTAAGATTCATGTAATAAAAAGCGTTTAGCCCTTTCTGTTAGAAAGTGGTCAGTTTTCTTATTGAAATCTGGACAATTCCCAAATTGATTTATATAATAATGAACTGAATTTGATTTGACAGGATCATTCACTATTGTAAGTGAATACAATACCAGTCTAAAATGCTCTTCATGTAACAAATTGTTTTTAAAAATGTTAATAAAAAGTTTTCTATATGAGTTTCTTTGAGTGTCTTCACAGATCACTTAATTTGAAAATAGCACTCCTGAAATAACATTGTTGACTTTCACGCACATTAATTTCTGTAAGGTTTTTTTAATACTTATCTAACCAAACAGTTTTTTTAAAAGAATTTAATTTCTTCATCAATAAAAGTCAATGCTTTTTTTTTTTTTTTTTGTATTATGCCCCACCTTCTTTTCTAATTCCCTGGATAAATTGTCCAAATTAATTTTTTTCCTATTTAAAAACAAAACTTTAAAACCTATAATAAAATTTAGAATGCAGCCAATTCCTTTTTAAAAAAATTTATTTATTTATTTATTTGAGAGAAAGAGAGAGAGTGGGAAGAGGTGGGGCAGAGGGAGAGAGAGAGAGACTATCTCATGCAGACACCCCACTGAGCACAGAGTCTGACCTTGATCTCACAATCCTGAGATCATGACCTGAGCCAAAATCAAGAGTCAGATGCTTAACCTACTGAACCACCCAAGCACCCCAGATGCAGCCAATTCTTTTTTTTTTTTTGTAAAGATTTTATTTATTTATTTGACAGAGAGAGACACAGTGAGAGAGGGAACACAAGCAGGGGGAGTGGGAGAGGGAGAAGCAGGCTTCCCGCAGAGCAGGGAGCCCGATGCGGGGCTCAATCCCAGGACCCTGGGATCATGACCTGAGCCGAAGGCAGACGCTTAACAATGCCCCTGGATGCAGCCAATTCTTAAAGGAAGAATATACCCATACATTATGAGGCTAAGTATCAAAACTACTACAGACAACAAAAAAATCTTTTATTTGAAACAGTTAGGTAATATTTGCCAAAATGTCTTCTCAATTTAAGCTACCCAGATAGGTATTTCAATTTCAGTTCACACATACTGGTGACATTGGCATAGACTGGAAAATTAAATAAAAATTAGACTTTAGAAGTCTTGTTTCTCACATTATGTAAATATACATGTAAAGAATAGGTTACATAAAGTGACTGGGTTTAGATAAAGAGAGTGATACAAATGAAAATAAAGCCAAAACAGATCTTACTCTTTTTTTGAAGTCTATCTTTTTTTTTACTTGGATAGGCAAGATGATTTTATTGTTCATATATCTAATTTCCTAGCACCTGTTAACTTTCTAATGTTAGGGGATCTAATATGGCTTTTAAACTCATATAGTGTTTTGGGTTTTTTTAAAGATTTTATTTATTTATTTGACAGAGAGAGAAAGAGAACACAAGCAGGGGGTTTGGGAGAGGGAGAAGCAGGCTCCCTACTGAGCAGGTAGCCCAATATGGGACTCGATCCCAGGACCCTGGGATCATGACCTGAGCTGAAGGCAGACGTTTAACTGACTGAGCCACCCAGGCACCCTAGACTCATATAGTGTTTATTGATACATCTATTGATCATACTTATCTAAAGCTCCTGAAAATTCTCAATTGCTTACTATTTTAGTGGGAAATTCATTCAGTTCAGATACTCTCATAATAAGCACAGTGCTTACATTTAGCTTTCTGTGTATCTTAGTCTGAATGCATCCAAAATTGTATATTTAATAATGATTTATTCATTGTCTACATGAATAAGGTTATGAGGGTCTTGCAGTAAGGCAGTGTTAATCCTGCCCCTGCCTTCAAGTACACAAGAACCTCAATGCATGTATCCTTAATACAGGTGCTTATATAGCCATAATATAAGGTGGAAAGTGGTTTGTGCATAGAAATCTCATTTCCATGAAATTATTTTCTCTATAATAGAACAAAGAAGGCCCATGGAAGAGTTAACATTTGAATCAGCTATTGAGGAATCAGTAGGACCTGGTTGTGGAAAAACACCTAGAATGGTACAAACCGAGAGGGAGGGATGCCAGAGAATTGCTGGAATACAAACGGGGTATGTGAAAGGTAGTTGTAAGGAATAACATTAAAATGCCAGTGTGATGAGAATGCCTTCACGTGATAATGTGAAAACTGAATTATTATAATCTTTATGGTATTAAGGATTTATTTAGGATCTTAAATTGAGAACTAGAAAGCCAAACTCAGATTTGAAGTCTGGATATTTATGACCACTCTTTATGCTGGAGACCCTGATTAAGAAGAATAAAATAGGAAATCTTGCTGCTTAATTTAGCACATTTTAATCTACCCAGTTTTGAGTAAAATTAAGATAGGATATTCTTTTGGGGAAAAAAAATCTTCCTTTATATCAGTGTGAATTGTAGGACAGATGGGTAAGAGGAGCTTGAGTTTTACAAAATAAAGTAGAAATAGCAATTATAATACTAATGATATTAACTAATATTTATGTATTGCTTCCAAAGCCAAGGACTTTTCTAAGCTTGTACATATATGAGCTTGATTTACATGTACTTACCCTATTTTCCAAATTAGGAACTGAGGCACAAGAAAGATTAAGTAACTTGCTCAAGGTAATGTAGCTGGTATTTGTTGGAGCAGGTATTTGAAGTCATCATATTTTATAGTACAGAAAGAATTCACAAATATCCATCTGGATCCAATAGCTACCCAGTTACAGTTTAAAATTAGTATCTTTAGAGAGATCTTTCAAATGCAAAATAAAATACAGTAAAAAAAAGCAACTTTCTATAGTGTTTGAAAAACAACTTTCTGTAGTGTTTAGAAACTATAAAGAAATTGACAAAAGAAAAATATTTTATTAGTTTTTATTAATTTTTTTTAAATATTTTTATTTTTATTAGTTATAATTTCTAAATGAGAATAGACAACATTAATGAGAAAAAGAGCAAGGATGTGAATAATAACATGGTGCTTTAGCTATTTCTTGTGGATTTATATCTTAATATGATTATTCATGTTTAATGTCTTTTTTTTTTTTAAGATTTTATTTATTTATTTGACAGAGAGAGACACAGTGAGAAAGGGAACACAAGCAGGGGGAGTGGGAGAAGGAGAAGCAGGCTTCCTGCTGAGCAGGGAGCCTGATGTGGGGCTCGATCCCAGGACCCTGGGATCATGACCTGAGCCAAAGGCAGACGCTTAACGACTGAGCCACCCAGGCGCCCCTGTTTAATGTCTTTTGAGGATTTGATGAATGTATTCTGATTCTTCAAATTCCTTATGGATTGCTGCCCAGAAGTTAGCCCTACTTTAGATTCTAGATAGCCTAGTAAAAATATTCTGCCAATACCACCTCAAATAATCCTGGATTCTCTGGGAAAAGAGAGACTCTCCTACTGTAGGATGGCAGTCTGACTGTTCTTAAATAGGTGGACCATAAGCCTGTCATTAAATCAGATACAGTGCGTGTGAATTTCACCAATCACAAATTGAATAATATTCTCTGTTGTTATGAAAGTGATATCCATGCAAGTCAAGAATTTCCATTTCTGTGTGGTAGCAGGGAAATTGATCTTGCCAATTCAAATATCTCATTCATATTTCTATCTTAAGCTCAGTTAATTAGGATTTGCCCAACCTAACCCCCTCGCCTTTCCTGTTTCTGAGGAACATGATGGCATAAGAGCACCGGGCATCAGTCATTATGTGTATTTGGGTGGTATGGGTCTAGGCCATGATTATATTTTTTCTTGCTGGTCTTTGCTGAAGGGTAATTATTTCCAACAGGGATTGACTGTTGCCTCAGTCCCCACTTTATCTATTGCTATGTCAGAAGTATTTCCAGGGCCTCTAATTCAGACATCCTCTATCTTCCTGTCCCAAACTCCAAATCAAGGATTCTTCTGATTCAATAGCCCATTCAAACATCTCCATATCCATTTAGTTAAAAATTTCCCTATTGCCTTCTCAGAATCATTCTAGGTTATTGTAGGAAGCTTACAAGTTCATCTACCAAGACTTTGCTCAAACATTGCTGTTTTATCACTGTGACTCCATGTTTGATAATGGGATGTTGTATGATGTTATACCCTGAGAAGCTGGGAGATACCTCCTCCTTGGGGACACCTATCGCATTAACCAGAATTCTATCATTCTTCTTGGTAGTACTTGCTCCTGCACCCCCTATTTTTCACCAATTTCTATATTGTAATAAAATGAACTTTTTGACTCCTGTTTTTTTCATTGAACACACCCTTTTGTAACCATTTTCATAGTATTCATTACGACACATTTTTCAATCTAATTATTTTCTTTCATTTGTCCTTTACTTCAAAAACCACATCCTCTTATAAACATCATTCACTTCAGGAATGCAGTAAAATCGTCCTTGATAATACTTAAAATTTAAAACTTTGAAAAAATTTTATTTTATTGATTTTATTTCATTATACTTTGTGCCTTTTGTGGTTTTGCAGTGCTAATTGATTGTGCATGACAAATGTGTTATTAAAGATGTTCCCATCTTTGAATTTGTGTGTTGCATAGTCTATTTGGCTGTTAAAAATTATTTCAATTTTTTTCAGAGTATGAATAACTTGACCAATGAACTGTCACAGGAGATATGTCTAAAGGAACTGAAAGAATTGTGATTTTTTATGGTTATATACTTATCAAAACTCACTCATGAAATAAAACTTAGGCAATATGATGTCATTTTTCAAAGATCCACTCCCCCTGGTTAAGCATTCTCTATGGACAAAGAAAATATTTTTTTAAATCCACATTAACTCTCTTAGACTCTAAATACTATGCAATATATTAAAAAGTGACCTGTTTTTAACATAGTACCCCAAAGGCCTAACAATATTAAAAGAGTATCTTAGCTTGAGAGGGAAGCTAAGTTATTATTTGGCCATATTGAGTCCAAATAATATAATTTAGAAAGATGAAATAGAATTTAAAATAATGATTGCGTATCAGGTAAAGTCATAGCACATCATACATTACTGATTTATTATATTTATCTGATTTTAATCTAGAACTCTTTCAGAAAGAGCTATCCCCTCAGCTTATCATGCATTTAACACAATCTCTGTTGCAGGTTACTTAGTTATAGAAAATCCATCAAGTAAGTTTGTTAAATATCTTTTCTTCTTTTTGAATGTCAATGCTAGATTCACTGATTCAATGAATCTTAATGTGTGGTTCCTTTTTTGTATGTTTGCTAGAAAAACCTCCAAGCTGGATATAAATCATAAAAGCATGACTAATTGCATGGTAACTGGAGAAATGCTTTCTCTCTCTCTGGGGTGAAGCCTGCATGTCTGTATTTTAGCTTGGGAAGTAATACGGGGATATTTAAACTCCTTAGGGTTTAAAAACCATGTCATTATGAGAATGAGGTCACTGCAATATTTTATATCTTCTAAAACTTTGTAATGTATAAAATGTTTTCTGTATGACAAAGAGGTATTATGTGCTTTAGGATTCAATGATAACTTTATGCCCTTATATTTACTTGAAAAACTTTTTTCCTTACAATGTGATATCATTCATATAAAGTCACTTAAAAATGGAAAGGATTTTGTGCCAGGACTACAAAGAAAGCACACTTACAGGGGAGAAGTTAATTTTGTAAATATGGCAAAATGACTTTAAAGGGCTGTGTGTTTACGGGTTTTGAAGTATCTGTTGTTCTTTGACTTATTCACTGTATGGCCAGTGTCAGTCTAACATGATTCCATTTTCTACCTCTCTTTGCTTGGAGGCCGGTAAGCAAGAAGTCCTTCCTGCAACATGTTGAAGAGCTTTGCACAAACAACAACCTGAAGTTTCAAGAAGAATTTTCGGTATGTTACTAGCAGTTGTCACAACATTGCCAGACCTCCAGTCGTTTCATGTGTCACATTTCATGTCCATTTTAAGCATGCAAGGCCATGAAGGACTCTGGCCTTGATAATCAATACCCAATTACCAGGTTGATTGTTTGGATAGTAATGTTACACGGGGTGGCCTCTGGTGCAACCTGAACAGAATTATTCACCTACTGTGTGAGGAAAGGGTATTCTTCTTCAGACCTCCCCAGCAATGGCAGCCTGGCCTCATTTCTGCTCTGCTCTTTCATCCACATGTGCATGGGAGTCTGGAAAGTCTGGAAGGTTGTATTCATTGGTTTTTGCTGGTGTGTGAGATTTAGGCTTTACCATATATGTGGTTTTATATTTAAATAATTATTTTAGATTTAGAGACCAAATAATTCCATTTTATATTTGCCTGCTTAGTTTATGTTAGTGATATAGATGAACCTGAGAACAGAACGTGATGTTTCCAGAAACTACAAAAACATTATTTCTAGAACTATCTAAAAGTAAAAATACCCATGTTTTATGAGGCCTATATTTAAGTTACTATGAAATAAATACACTATCACCTTATGGAGAATATGTTAAGTTAAGAGCATTCCACTTTAACACTAGTTAAAAGTTAAGATTAATTATATTGTTTTCAACATTTTGTGTATCTATAAAATTCAAATTATATTAATGCATAAGGTATATATCAGATCTCTAAACATTTTTAAAACTTGTGTGCATCTTTCCAAACTTATGTGATTATTTTGTATTATATAAGTAATATGGATTTCTAAATGTCACCAAAAACTTTATTTCTTTTTTTTTTCATGAAATTTTTAGTGTGTGAACCTATGAAACAAAGAATTAAGCAATTGGCTTGAATAATTCAGGATTATAATATTTCAGCCTCTCAGGAAATAATAACAAAATGTGAGAAGATTAATGGTATTTCCTACAGCTCTTTGGTTATGCTTCTTAAGTAATATTGGCCTGGACTTAACAAAATAGATGGTACCATAAAACTTTTCTTAGCATTTACACAGCAAGAACTCGCAATTGTTCAGAAGCAAAAGTGTAATTTCACTAGAAGAGGAGCGAATATAATTACATTATGCATGACTGAGTAGATGAAAAGTTTTATTAGCAACAACATTTTCACATATATTACATTGAAAAAATTTCTAGTTCAACTTCTTTGGAGATTATGGTTTTAAGAACTTTTTAGGTACAAATATATAGGTTGTATGTATGTATTATATAAACATATCTATATATGTAAGGAACTTCTTTAAATTATTTTTTATCCTAATGCTGTATTAAGATTTTTAAAGCAAAATTATATTTAAATTAATAAATGCATATTTGATAAACTTTAAAACTCAGATCATAACCACTTATACCTTAAATATTTATAAGCTTCTACTATATGGTAGGCATTGTATTTGGCATATTAATATATATCGATTCAATGCTTAATAGCTAAGTGACTTTGGATAAATCACATAAACTCTCTGTTCCTCCATATCCTGATTTGTAAAATAATAGTATTTACCAATAATAGTATTTATCTCACTGAGTTGTGAATACTAAAACAATTGAATGTGTGTAACACCAAGAATAGTGGCTGACACAAGTATTAGCTATATGTTATGACTATGACTTCTACCATAAAGAAGCTCAAACTATGATAAGAACTGCAGACATGCACAGAAAATACATAAATACACTGTATCATGACAGATATGCAGAAAGAAGTGAGGATTGACTTTATTTGGATAGCAGTCAGAAAAGACTGCACAAAAAGGTGCTGTTTGAGATGAACTTTTAGACAAGCAGAAGACCAATGGGTAAATAAAGGGGGAAGAGTATCCCAGAGAGAGAGAGAAGGAATGCAAAAGCATAAGGATGCAAAACAGTCTCACTCACATATGATCCCACTGAAAAGAACAAACAGTAGGAGAAAGAACTGAATAGGATGGTGGAGGCCCTGTGTTCCCTGGTAAGAAAAAGGTTGCAAGTGTGACATTACTATCCAAACAGTCAACCTGGTAATTGGATATTGATTATCAAGGCCACAGTCATTTAAATCTATAATTGGAAACTTCTATGTGAAATAATTACAGAAAAAAAATACCACCTTTCAGGAGATTTCCATTTCACCTCTGTTTTCTCCTCTATTTCTTTATCTATATGAATATGCTGACATATACTCCTAACACCTTGACACAGGGAAACGGTTCTAGGATTCCCTACTTGATTAAACAAATTTTTTCTAAGCCTTTTATGCCGGTGCATCAGATTTCAGATGCTTACACTGCACATAGCCACATGCAAAAGACTGTCTGGATTTTCTTTTTGAGGAAAAATAAGGGGGAAAGGAAGACTTATCTAATAAAAGAAGTAGTTTATAATGATGTTGAAAAATTGTAAAAACAAAAATTTTAACACTTTTTAAGGAATTTGGCAAGTTGAGATTTATTTCTAAAATGAAAAACTATAAACTTTGTAAATATAAATCACCAGCTCAACAAAATAATGAACACATTTTCTTGCACCAACTTTCTTAATGATGAATGGATCATATCATGATTTTTTACCAAAATGTCAATAATGGATCTCCTTGACCCTTCATCTGTGTCTGATAATTCTTAATCACACCTTTGCATTCCAGTATCGATTTAACAATGCCTACTGAGAACAGGAATTGACCTTTGGCATCTTCTTAAACTGGCCAATGTTGTACCAATTAATAGGCATGAAATCACACTGCCTGAGGAGAAAAAACAAAAAATAAATCACTGAACTCCCTTCCCCTACTAAGTAGACATTAAAATATTAAATAATACTCAGTGTGTTCCTGTTGAAACCATTAGTAAAGTATGGAAAAGGGTTATTAGTAACATGGTTGCCACATCTTAGAGCTTCTAAAAGTACAAAGAAGTTATCCCAGAGAAAGCAAGAGACCAACTGACCAATTTTTTCAGGATATTTTCAGTAAACGTTTACATAAGTTCATTGCTGTTAATTTGACCTTGTTTCTGCAGTTATGAGAGGTGTTTTCAATTTAAAAATAAAAGGGTTTAGAATAAAGAATAGTTTTTTCCTAAGTAGAATTTCTTGTTTACCTCTGAAATAAATCTAAACTGCAATGACTTCATTCCACAGGAACTACCAAAATTTCTTCAGGATCTTTCTTCAACTGATGCCGATCTGCCTTGGAACAGAGCAAAAAACCGCTTTCCAAACATAAAACCATGTATGTGCCCTTACTGCTCCTGGTTTCTACCTGCAAAATGTTTTAAAATGAGCACCAAATGCATCTTAGCCTTTTTATTTCTTAAACCTATTAATATTAATTGAATTACAATAATGTATTTTATTAGCAGTTATTTTCAAATTGTATCTCTTCTGCTTTGTTAATATGTATTAAAGTTAATGTACATGATTTTCAGCTTGTTCATACAAGGTTCACTTATGCAGGTGCAAGAAACTGTAGACCTAATAGTTTCTTAGCTTTGTAATTTAACCCAGGTAACATACCTCTCTAACATCTTCCTACAGATCTAGTTCTCAAATGAAAAGAGAAACATGTAACTTTGTGCATTCATTTCCCTTTAAATCAGGGCTGTGCTTTCTTATGGAATATAAGAGATGCATTGCAAAATATTCATTGAAGATCAAAGTAAATGTATGCTTACCAGGGTGGTTTTACAAAGGAGGCAGGATGGTGCCTCATCATAATAAACAAAACTTCATTTTTCAATCAATAAGAAAAGAAACTATTATCGCTTTAAGAATTAGCAGTGATTGGGGTGCCTGGGTGGCTCAGTCAGTTAAGCGGCTGCCTTCGGCCCAGGTCATGATCCTGGGGTCCTGGGATCGAGCCCCAAGTCCGGCTCCCTGCTCAGTGGACAGCCTGCTTCTCCCTCTCCCTCTGCCTACTTGTGCTCTCTATCTCTCTGTCAAATAAATAAATAAAATCTTAAAAAAAAAAAAAAGAATTAGCAGTGATGTGAAAGGAAAAATAGAACATTCTTCTGTTCATAATAGCTATATATTTGATATTACATTTTTTGAACAGATGTGCCTCCTATCTATATTCTGATTCCATACACTTTATATTATGAGATAAGAAAGTGCTATTTGTGATATTCTGAAATATTATTAATATTGTTTCAAAGTCTAGAATTTTAAAATACTCCTAATTTTAAAGTATTTTTAATAAATATACATTTTTCTATGTTCTATGCATTTTCAAACTATAATGGGAAAATTCCTTACTTAAGAATTGAACTCTTCTGCCTAGAAAGACACAGATTTGAAGAAGGATAAAATTGCAGAGTGTAAAATCATAAAGGATGTGGATAGGAGGACATGGGCCAAATTCTGATATTCTAGAACTCAAGGATAACTGAGACATGAAGTAAACAAATTTGGGGAAATATGATATAGGAAGTAGTAATGTAGTGAATCTGCTAATTCCCAAGAATTAAGATAGGATGAAAATGCAAATAGCTTTTATCATCCAAAATCTCTTCTGGAACAAAGCAAATCATAAGTAAATGACTTCAGGAGCAAGTTGACAAATCAGACACTATTGTAAGAAGTAAGGAATGTTAGTATTAAGTCTCTAAGTTTCTATGGCATGCAGTTTCTCAATAGGTCCTTTTGTTTTCCTTTTCAGAGAGTTAACCTGGGTTGGATGTATCATAAGTTTAAGAGATATGGAAATTCTCATGTCTTTATATTTGTCTCTACCTAAATTTCTTCAGTACTGTCTGCTTCATGCTTATTCAATGCTCTTCTGTGAAAATAAACACTGTTATCTGATTGAAAGACAGTTACTGGGCGCCTGGGTGGCTCAGTCGGCTAAGCGTCTGCCTTCAGCTCAGGTCATGATCTCAGGGTCCTGGGATCTTGCTCTGTATCAGGCTTCTTGCTCATTGGGAAGTCTGCTTCTCTCTCTGCCCCTCCCCCACTCTTGAACTCATACTCTCTCTCTCTGTCTCTGTATCTCTCTCAAAAATAAATAAATAATCTTTTAAAAAAAAGACCGTTACTATGGAATATTTAATGTTTATTTACAATCATATATTTGGCTGAAATAATTTATAATATATCAGTATATATAAGATAAGCAAACCAAATATGGCTAACTTATTTCCAAAGACCAAAGAGTATCTAATTTAAAATACATAAAAATTTGAGACATTAGTAAGATATTCTTTTTAAGATTTAAAGAGAGAGAGAGAGCAAGCAGGAAGAGGGGCAGGGAGAGAGGAAGGGAGAGAATCTCCAGCAGACTCCCTGCTGAGTGCAGAGCCTGACGACACGGGGCTCAATCTCACGACCCTGTAACCATGACCTGAGCCAAAATCAAGAGTCAGACACCCAACTGACTGAGCCACCAAGGTGCCCCTGCAAGATATTTTTTAAATGTGACATTTCAGTCTTTTTTTAATTAAGATCCCAGTGCATTATTATCTGGGTTCACATCATGGCTATAAGAAAAGTCAGACCACATAGCTTATTACTTATAGGATAGGAAGAGAGTAAGAGTGGTCAATGAAAATAAATAACCTTAAAACAACAAGAAGAGCTGAAAAGTCTGATTGCCCAGTTTCTTCAAATCTGAGGCTAAGACAAAAATGGAACTATGTTGTAATCAAGGATGTTTGGGATATTATAATTGGCATTCATGCATTTTCCACCTTTGCTAGAGTCAAATGGATAATGTCCAATTGTTTTCTGCTTTCTTCTTGATTTCAGTACAGAAAACTTATGGAAATTTTTCAAATAATATATTACATCTATGTTCAATATCCTTTAATGGATTTGTAGGGAAACCTTTTTCTTAACTATACTCGTAGAGAGTAGGGGGTCCTATAAGAAATAATTTAGTTAGGTAGATTTCTCTATTTTTCAAGAATGTGATTAGAATAATTTATTAATTTAACTAATGTACTGCCGGCTGTATAGTAAAAATGCTAGGAATGTGTGGGCGCTGATCAAACTTCCTGGGCTACAATCCTGTGTACGTATTCACTGCCTTAGTGACTGGACATATTATTCAGTGGTGCCCACCTCATAAGGTTATTGTGAGGATTAGATGAAATAATTATGTAAATCACTCTGCCCAGTACTGGAACATGGAAAGCTCTCAGTGTTCATTCTTATGATTGTTAGTAATCAATGGGTGAATAGATTTAATAACAGGCCCTTAGGGTCTATAGTCTGGACATAGCAAGCCCACTTCCCTAACCTGAGTGAGAAGGCAAGCTGTAAACTCACAGCCACCTCTGTGGGCAAGTGCACCCCAGCCACACACACACACAGTACAAGCAAATGAGATGTTTAAACTAAATATATTCTCCCACTGTGCTTGCAGAGAAGCCGTTAAGCTGAAGAAACGTTTTTTTCTCCCGTAGAGAATGAATTCATTTTAATAGACTCTGAATTTTAGCTTGAGACAGCTTAGTGAAGTGCATTGTTTCCCCTGAGTAATGTAGGAAGTAGGATTTCAAATATCACAGTGCATTTTAGAAGATATTAGCTTACAGGGCTTTAAGATACTAGAATTAGCAGCAAATGCTTGCAGAAGAGATTTCCAAATCTCCCTTTGACAGGACACTATGACCTTCAGAAATGTTCCAACACCACGAAGAAAAGTTTTAGCTTGCTGTTGACTCAGATAATTATAAGCGGGCATATTGCATGAACAGAAGCCTAATGGCTTCCCTTCCTAAATTACAGGACTAGCCACAATGTCATTAAAGTAGTTAGATCATACCAAATTCAAGACTTTGGGACATAAGTCATTTGCATAAATTTGCTTAAACATTCCCCATCTCTAAACATATCAGGCTGGTCATTTGAATCACTAACAATATAGCAAAGTCATTAAACAGGTAACATGTGCTTAAGTTGTTGTTGTTTTTAAATTTTATTTTATTATGTTATGTTAATCACCATACATTACATCATTAGTTTTTGATGTAGGGTTCCATGATTCATTGCGTATAACACCCAGTGCTCCATTCAATACATGCCCTCTTTAATACCCATCACCAGGCTAACCCATCTCCCCACCCACCTCTCCTCTAGAATCAAGTCCTGTTCAGCTTTATAAGTTCCATAAGCTTTCATGTAAGTTTTCCTCAAGAGGATTCTACAAAATAAATATTATAACTATATATTATAGGTGAGGTAATGAAGGAGCAGAGAAGTTAAGGAATTCACCTAAGGCCATTCATATGGTAAATAGATCATCTGGAATTCAAACCCAAACCCATTTACCCATTTTCCTCCACTACAGAGTGCCTTCCCAATGAGATTTAAAAAAAAAAAAAAAAAAAAAAAAACTTCAAAATAATTATGTAGTAATAGGTATTTTATATCATTTCCATGCCTAGCTAAAATTAGCACTGGACATTCCAATTGAAATACCCATCATAATACCAACTGGGTAAAAATCCTCAGGAAAAAAATAATTTGAACCCCTTTTCTGAAGAAAAGTAATGGTTAGGGGCATCTAGTTTTACCAGATCTTAAAATAGTCTAAAGAATAATAATTAGGGGCACCTGAGTAGCTCAGTCATTAAGCATGTGCCTTCGGCTCAGGTCATGATCCTGGGGTCCTGGGGTCCAGCCCCGCATCTGGCTCCCTTCTCAGCGGGAAGCCTGCTTCTCCCTCTCCCACTCCCCCTGCTTGTATTCCCTCCCTCGCTTTCTCTCTCTCTGTCAAATAAATAAATAAAATCTTAAAAGAAAAAAAGAATAATAATTAAAAGTTTGGTATTAAAGAAAGAGTGGGCAGATACATTAATGGAAATGAATAAATAGTCCAGAAATAGGCCTAGAAATCTAGTGTATAATAAGAGTGCTATTTTGAATATTATTATTTGAACATTTTGAAATGTTAACAAACTGGGACTTCGTTGTTCCAAAAGACAACAAAGAAACAAACAATAAAATATAGATTTTACCTAGTTCCATAAAAAATAATAAATCCCAATGGATCAAAGATTGAAATAGTTGAAACAAAAGCAGAAAACCCATTAAAAGTTCTAGAAGAAACTATGAATGGAAGATTTGTAAAAATGAAAATATTGGTGTGACAGACACCTTTGTGTGAATGACACAAGAAACCATCATGATGCCATGAAGAAAAATACTTTGAATTTTGATTATTAAAAAAATGTACATTTTATGTATGGCAGGATAGCTAGCTACATTGATGGATAGGGTCAAAAAATGACAAGAAAATTTCAATACATGTAAGTATGTATTGAATATGTAACATGATATATTTTTTGTATAAAATATTTTTTAAAAATAGAAAAATAGTATAATATGAAGTGGCCATTAATGAAAAAGTTATTTATATATTAATTAATTAATTAATTAATTTATTTATTTTAAAGATTTTATTTATTTGACAGAGAAAGACACAGCGAGATAGGGAACAAGGGCAGGGGGGGTGGGAGAGGGAGAAGCAGGCTCCCCACTGAGCAGGGAGACTGATGTGGGGCTCGATCCCAGGACCCTGGGATCATGACCTGAGCTGAAAGCAGATGCTTAACTGACTGAGCCACCCAGGCGCCCCGATGAAAAAGTTATTTAAAAAGGCCAGGGAGGAGGGGAAAGATGGCGGAGGAGTAGGGGACCCTATTTCAATTGGTCCCTGGAATTGAGCTGGATAACTACCAGACAACTCCGAGCACCCGCGAAACCAGCCTGAGATGTAAGAAGATCTGGATCTCTACAAACAGAATATCGCAGGCAGTTGGTTTTGAGGTATGAAGCAGAGAGCCGTGATCCTGCAGGCAGATATTGGAGGATAAACAGCAGCGGGAGGGTGCCTGGACGTGGGGATCCTACACCGCCAGTGAGTTACACCCTCGGGCGCTGCGGACGGGGCACAGACTCACAGACCCGTAGCGTCGGGAAAGAACTTTAGGGCAGCCCAGGGGTGGAAAACCAGACTGGCAGGGTCGCGTGCACGCGAACTGCAGCGCCCCCCCCCCCCCACGTGGACAGAAAACGGAGCGATGGCCGTGCACACGTGAACTACAGCCTCTGAGGCGGAAACCCGGTGCGCCGGGGTCGTGCCAGTGAACTGCAACCCTCGGGGGTGGAAACCCCAAGCGGCGAGTCGCACGCACATGAATTGGGAGCAGCTGGCAGTTTTAGAAGCACCAAGGGCAGAGACGAGCCCCGACCTGGAGGCAGGAATGGGAGCGCTGCGGAGGGGCGCACAACCCAGGACGCTGCAGTTTATAGCAGCAGGGACAGAAACGGAGACAGTGTGGCCTGCAGAGCTCAATGAAGAACAGACTGAGGTCTCTCTGCTCTGAGGCAGAGGGCTGGAAACGGTCTCTTCTGCTCTGACTCGCGGAAGAGACGCGGAAAGCCACCAGGGAAAGGCGCCAGAGAACAAAAGCCCCAAAGACTGATTCCCACTGAGCCCATCCCCCGCCACAGGGGCGCAGGGCAACTCCGCCCAAACAGGGTTGCCTGAGTAACAGCATGGCAGGCCCCTCCCCCAGAAGACAGGCTGGGAAAACAAGAGGCCAGCAACCCTAAGGTCCCAAGAAAATAGGTGCATCTTGCTTGGGTTCTGGTCAATAATTTGGACTCTATACATTCCCTCAAACACCCATCAACAGAATGACTAGGAGGAGGAGCCCCCAAAACAGAAAAGACTCAGAGATTATGACTTATGCTGCAGATTTACAAATGGATGCAGACATAACCAAGATGTCGGAGATGGAATTCAGGCTAGCAATTGTGAAGACAATGGCTAGAATGGAGAAATCAATTAATGGCAACATAGAGTCTCTAAGGGCAGAAATAAAAGGTGAATTGGCAGAACTTAAAAATGCTATCAATGAGATCCAATCCAATCTAGATAATCTAACAGCTAGGGTAACTGAGACAGAAGAGAGAATAAGCAATCTGGAAGACAGTATAATAGATAAAAAGGGAAAAGAGGAGGCCAGGGAAAAACAACTCAGAATCCATGAAAATAGAATCAGAGAAATAAGTGACACCATGAGGCATTCCAATGTCAGAATAATTGGAATCCCAGAGGGAGTGGAGAGAGAGAGAGAAGGCTAGAAGATGTATTTGAGCAAATCGTAGCTGAGAACTTCCCTAATCTGGGGAATGAAACCAGCATTCGAGTCCTAGAGGCAGAGAGGACCCCTCCCAAGATCAAGGAAAACAGGCCAACACCCCGGCATGTAATAGTAAAACTTGCAAATCTTAGAACCAAGGAAACCATCTTAAGGGCAGTTAGGGGAAAGAGATTCCTTACGTACAGAGGGAGGAACATCAGAATAACGTCAGACCTATCCACAGAGACCTGGCAAGCCAGAAAGGCCTGGTAAGACATATTCAGAGTACTAAATGAGAAGAACATGCAGCCAAGAATACTTTATCCAGCAAGGCTTTCATTTAGAATGGATGGAGAGATGCAGAGCTTCCATGGCCTGCAGAAGTTGAAAGAATATGTGACCACTAAGCCGGCCCTACAAGAAATATTAAGGGGGGTTCTATAAAAGGAGAAAGACCCCAAGAGTGATCTACAACAGAAATTTACAGGGACAATCTATAAAAACAACGTCTTCACAGGCAACATGATGACAATTAATTCATATCTTTCAATAATCTCTCTCAACGTGAATGGCCTAAATGCTCCCATAAAACGGCACAGGGTTGCAGATTGGATAAAAAGACAGGATCCATCCATATGCTGTCTACAAGAGGCTCATTTTGAAACTAAAGATACATCCAGACTGAAAGTGAAGGGATAGAGATCTATCTTCCATGCCAGCGGACCTCAAAAGAAAGCTGGGGTAGCAATTCTTATATCAGACAAATTAGATTTTAAACTAAAGTCTGTAATAAGAGACACAGAAGGACACTATATCATTCTTAAAGGGTCTATCCAACAAGAAGATCTAACAATTGTAAATATCTATGCCCCCAACATGGGAGCAGCCATCTACATAAGCCAACTGTTAACCAAAATAAAGAGTCATATTGATAACAATACGTTAATTGTAGGAGACCTCAATACTCCACTCTCAGCAATGGACAGATCATCTAAGCAGAAAATCAACAAGGAAACAAGAGCTTTGAATGATACATTGGACCAGATGGACCTCATAGATATTTACAGAACATTCCACCCTAAAACAACAGAATACTCATTCTTCTCGAGCGCACATGGAACTTTCTCCAGAATAGACCATATACTGGGTCACAAATCAGGTCTCAACCGATACCAAAAGATTGAGATTATGCCCTGCATATTCTCAGACCATAATGCTCTAAAACTGGAACTCAATCACAAGAAAAAATTTGGCAGAAATTCAAACACTTGGAAGCTAAAGATCACTCTGCTCAAGAATGTTTGGGTCAACCACAAAATCAAAGAAGAACTTAAACAATTCATGGAAATCAATGAGAATGAAAACACATCGGTCCAAAACCTATGGGATACTGCAAAGGCGGTCCTAAGGAGGAAATACATAGCCATCCAAGCCTCACTCAAAAAAATAGAAAAATCCCGAATTCACCAACTAACTCTACACCTTAAAGAACTAGAGAAAAAGCAACAAACAACGCCTAAGCCACACATTAGAAAAGAAAGAATTAAAATTAGAGCAGAAATCAATGAATTAGAAACCAGAAGCACAGTAGATCAGATCAACGAAACTAGAAGTTTGTTCTTTGAAAGAATTAATAAGATTGATAAACCACTGGCCAGACTTATCCAAAAGAAGAGAGAAAGGACCCAAATTAATAAAATTATGAATGAAAGGGGAGAGATCACGACTAACACCAAGGAAATAGAAACAATTATTAGAAATTATTATCAACTGGGGCGCCTGGGTGGCTCAGTTGTTTAAGCGACTGCCTTCGGCTCAGGTCATGATCCTGGAGTCCCGGGATCGAGTCCCGCATCGGGCTCCCTGCTCGGCGGGGAGTCTGCTTCTCCCTCTGACTCTCCCCCTCTCATGCTCTCTCTCTATCACTATCTCTCTCAATAAATAAATAAAAATCTTTAAAAAAAAAAAAGAAATTATTATCAACAACTATATGCCAATAAACTGAACAATCTGGATGAAATGGAGGCCTTCCTGGAAACCTATAAGATGCCAAGACTGAAACAGGAAGAAATTGACAACCTGAGTAGGCCAATAACCAGTAACGAGATTGAAGCAGTGATTAAAAACCTCCCAAAAAACAAGAGTCCAGGGCCTGATGGATTCCCTGGGGAATTCTACCAAACATTCAACGAAGAAATAATACCTATTCTACTGAAGCTGTTTCAAAAAATAGAAACAGAAGGAAAACTTCCAAACTCATTCTATGAGGCCAGCATTACCTTAATCCCCAAACCAGGCAAAGACCCCATCAAAAAGGAGAATTTCAGACCGATATCCCTGATGAATATGGATTCCAAAATCCTCAACAAAATCCTAGCTAATAGGATCCAAAAATACATTAAAAGGATCATCCACCACGACCAAGTGGGATTTATCCCCGGGATGCAAAGGTGGTTCAACATTCACAAATCAATCAATGTGATAGAGCACATTAATAAGAGGAGGGAGAAGAACCATATGGTCCTCTCAATTGATGCAGAAAAAGCATTTGACAAAATACAACATCCTTTCCTGATTAAAACTCTCCAGAGTATAGGGATAGAGGGAACATTCCTCAAGCTCATAAAATCCATCTATGAAAAACCCACAGCGAATATCATCCTCAATGGGGAAAAGCTGAGAGCCTTTCCCTTAAGATCAGGAACACGTCAAGGGTGCCCACTCTCACCACTGTTGTTCAACATAGTACTAGAAGTCCTAGCAACAGCAATCAGACAACAAAAGAAATAAAAGGTATTCACATTGGCAAAGAAGAAGTCAAACTCTCTTTTCGCAGACGACATGATACTTTATGTAGAAAACCCAAAAGACTCCACCCCCAAATTACTAGAACTCATCCAGCAATTCAGTAATGTTGCAGGATACAAAATCAATGCACAGAAATCAGTTGCTTTCTTATACACTAACAAAGCAACTGTAGAAAGAGAAATTAAACGATTCCATTTACAATAGCACCAAAAACCATAAGATACCTCGGAATAAACCTAACCAAAGAGGTAAAGGATCTATACTCTAGGAACTACAAAACACTCATGAAAGAAATTGAAGAAGACACAAAAAGATGGAAAAATATTCCATGCTCATGGATCAGAAGAATAAACATTGTTAAAATGTCTATGCTACCCAGAGCAATCTATACCTTCAATGCCATCCCGATCAAAATTCCAGTGATATTTTTCAAAGTGCTGGAACAAACAATCCTAAAATTTGTATGGAATCAGAAAAGACCCTGAATTGCCAAGCAAATGTTGAAAAGGAGAAACAAAGCTGGGGACATCATGTTGCCCGATTTCAAGCTATATTACAAATCAGTGATCACCAAGACAGCATGGTACTGGCACAAAAACAGACATACAGACCAATGGAACAGAATAGAGAACCCAGATATGGACCCTCAACTCTCTGGTCAAATAATCTTTGACAAAGCAAGAAAAAACATGCAATGGAAAAAAGACAGTCTCTTCAATAAATGGTACTGGGAAAATTGGACAGCCACATGGAGAAGAATGAAACTCGACCATTCTCTAACACCACTCAGAAAGATAAACTCAAAGTGGATGAAAGACCTCAATGTGAGACAGGAATCCATCAAAATCCTAGAGGAGAACATAGGCAGTAACCTCTTTGACATCGGCCACAGCAACTTCTTTCAAGATACATCTCCAAAAGCTAGTGAAACTAAAGCAAAAATGAACTTCTGGGACTTCATCAAGATAAAAAGCTTCTGCACAGCAAAAGAAACAGTCAACAAAACAAAGAGGCAACCCACAGAATGGGAGAATTTGCAAATGACACTACAGATAAAGGGCTGGTATCCAAAATCTATAAAGAACTTCTCAAACTCAACACCCAAAAAACAAATAATCAAGTCAAAAAGTGGGCAGAAGAGATGAACAGACACTTCTCTGAAGAAGACATACAAATGGCTAACAGACACATGAAAAAATGTTCATCATCATTAGCCATCAGGGAAATCCAAATCAAAACCACACTGAGATACCACCTTACACCAGTTAGAATGGCCAACATGGACAGGGAAAGAAACAACAAATGTTGGAGAGGTTGTGGAGAAAGGGGAACCCTCTTACACTGTTGGTGGGAATGCAAGTTGGGACAGCCACTTTGGAAAACAGTGTGGAGGTTCCTCAAAAATTTAAAAATAGAGCTACCCTATGACCCATCAATTGCACTACTGGGTATTTACCCCAAAGACATAGATGTAGTGAAAAGAAGGGCCGTATGTACCCCAATGTTCATAGCAGCAATGTCAGCAATAGCCAAAGTGGAAAGAGCCGAGATGCCCTTCAACAGACAAATGGATAAAGATGTGGTCCATATATACAATGGAATATTACTCAGCCATCAGAAAAGATGAATACCCAACTTTTACATCAACATGGATGGGACTGGAGGAGATTATGCTAAGTGAAATAAGTCAAGCAGAGAAAGTCAATTATCATCTGGTTTCACTTATTTGTGGAACATAAGGAATAACATGGAGGACATTAGGAGAAGGAAGGGAAAAATGGGGGGGGAATCGGAGGGAGAGATGAACCATGAGAGACTATGGACCTGAGAAACAAACAGGGTTCTAGAGGGGAGGGGGGAGGGGGGATTGGTTAGCCCAGTGATGGGTATTAAGGAGGGCACGTACTGCATGGAGCACTGGGTGTTATACGAAAACAATGGATCGTGGATCACTACATCAAAAACTAATAATGTATTGTATGGTGACTAACATAATATAATAAAATTAAAAACTACAAAAATAAAAAATAAAAAATAAATAAAAAGGCCAATACACAAGCAAAGAAGCTCAGTTGAATTGCTTTCATATTTAAGGAAATAAAAATAAATATTATGAGACATCAATTTGTATCTATCGAAATATCATGAACTAAAATGTTTAACAATAGCTTGTGGTTGTGAAAGTAAGAGGAAACAGAATTGTTCAAACACTTTTCAAACACTTTTGTTCAGAGTATGAATTGATATAATTAGAGAACAATTTGGCAGTATCTTTCAAAATTTGAAATGCATGACAGAATTTGGGAATTTTACTGCTGGTAATGTATTCTACAAATACACTACAACATATATGCAAAAAGTTTAGTTATATTTATTTATCATTTCACAATAACAAAATGAGGTGAATTGAAATCATCATAAGAGTTAAATTAGTATGTTTTATTCAGACAACGAAATACTATATGGCTGTTTAAAATAATGAACTAGACATTTTTGTTATGATTATATATGGAAAGATACAGGTAAATGAAAAATATTGCAGAAAAGAATGTATATCACTCCATTTGTGGTTAGTTTTTATGAATTGTATAGAAGATTCTAGAAAGATATACAAGAACATATTAATAGTCATTGTCTCTGGGTAGTGGAAAAAGAGGGAACTTCTACTTTAATTTTACGACCATCTGTAATGTTCGATATTACATCATGAATTTCTTTGTATTACTTTTATAGTAAAATCAAGCAGTAGCAATTTAAATAATGAATTAGCATTACTGTCTTATATTTTCCTCTAGATAATAATAATAGAGTGAAGCTGGTAGCTGATGCTAGTATTCCAGGATCGGATTATATTAATGCCAGCTATGTTTCTGTAAGTTGCTATATTTTTATGTTTTATATTCTTATAAACATAAATACTTCAATTATATTACTCTTCCAAATATTTTAAATCAGAAATTTGTTATAAACTCTATGGATTTTATGTGCCAATTCCTTACAACAACACTAGGTACCTCCATTTTATAGATGGGGAAATGGTGGCTCCTAATAGAGATTACAATTTACTGACAATCATTTCACTAATAAATGAAAGATATATAACTTCAAGCTTCATATCCCCAGGCCTTTCCACTATATACATTCTTTGTACACAAGGACGATGTCTGTCAATCTCTCTTACAAAGAAAAAGACAAATAGTTATGTCCATACAATATAAAAATTTTATTCTCTTCCTGCCATCTAGATTTTCAGTCCTTGAAGGAGACTATGATGTCATGTTCTTCTTTGATCCTCAGTTACCTGTAGAATGTGCACTCCATTGTAGCTGCTCAAAAACTGTAAATGAACCAACGCGGGATGAATTGTGACATGCCTAATGTACTGGCACATTATAGATAATAAATGCTTGTTGCATTAGATTAAAAATCGAATGAAACCAAAGTGTTTTAGGGATTTCTCTCTCTCCCTCTCCCTCCATATGGCTCTCTTACCCTCTCAATGCTCATCACTATCACAGGTACATAGAAACTTGAAATGCATCCACGATCTGCACTGAGGTTGACACATGGAATTGCCCTTGCCCTTGCAGTCATTAAATTCAACCATTCACCTCGAAACTGTTTCTGAAAAAATCCTGATAATTAGATGTTAGCCTCTCTTAGCATTGTTTCACCTACTTCCTCCTAAGGCAGATGATTCTATCTCTGAATAACTCCAATATACAATTGTTTTCTTAAAAACAAGATGTGCTCCCTTATATTTTCACCCACTGGCTTCAATTCTAACATATAGCAAAGTTAGCCATCCTTATCATGGTGACCCTATAGACACTTGAGGGTTTCCTCTAGTGTCCACAGCCTTATATTCTTTTCTTATTCGTAGGTCATCACTCCCAGGCCTGCCCTTTGGTTCCACTGGGACTCTGCTTCTGTGATGCTCCATCCTTTCCCCATTAATGTAACTTGTTCTCTGTCCCATTTCCTTGAGACCCCTGTTAAGGGGGAACATTTCTTTCTAAATTCTATATTGGTTGATAATGACTCCAAAATTGCAATCATATAGTGGGTCTTACTGTGAAAGGGATACGTCAACGGAGAATTTAAGATTTCTTAATAGGGGAAATGAGGGAGGGTTTGGAGAAGTTAAAGCATCCTTTGAATTCCAGCCTATTTTTATGCAAGAACTTTAAATCCATTTTGAAAAACCACACACATTTTCTATTGTGGTGACATGTTTTAGTCACTTATCAAATGATTGATTCCCTTGAAAACGAAATTCTTCTCTAGCGATTTTGGTGAAATCTTGTGCTTACTAATTTTCATTGCAGCCTAAACTCTGTAGCATATTGAAGTTTTACTTTGATTTACAGAATGATGCATATATGCATTTAAATTTAATCAATGTGCTAATGATCATATGTTTTGTGATACTATAGAACAGGGCAAGGGCAAATGGTTGTATAAGTGATCTATTGATTTGTACCATTTTTATTCACTAATAAGTAGGTACAAAAGAACAACTCACATTCTCTAATGTTCAGTCAGATATAGGGTGACAGTATAGGGTAAGAATATGATTATAAAGGAAACTGACAGTTTTAGTAGGTGTAACTAAACCACATAGATTTACATAAACAAAGGAATATTCATGAATACCAAGTGCTCCCTCTAAATATTATAGGTTGTCAGGAAACAGCCATAAGAAGATGATAATGCCGGATGAGCAATAAACTAAGAATTCTGAATATATATAGCCTGCTATAATCAAGTGATGTTGTAATACAATAAATCTTACAACAGAGTCACTATGACCCGTATGTAATGATATGCATAATCATTACTGAGCTGCATGCTAAGCAGGCCCAGATGGAAAGCACTCTACATTAAGGCAGATTTCAGATTTGGAATGGAAGTATAGTGTTGCTCTTAGCTCTTGGGTAAATCTCCTTGGATTGGAATGCCAGGAACAGACGGGAATAGGAAAGCCATGATACCATAGTGGCCCTCACTTCTGCCTTCCCAGTTTTGTTCTATGGCACCTCCATCTGAAAGTTCATGAACACTTGTTCCAGGAGCAAAAGAGAGAGGCCATCTACAAATGGAACATCTCAGGGTGCTAGAGGAAGAAGGGAGGACAACTATAATGGGAGGTAGGAAAGAAAACAAAATAACTAGTCTTCAGATGGAAAAGCCAAAGAACTCAAGTCTGGGGTAAAGTGATATACTTTAAGTACATCTGTGAGATCTCCTTTAAGATTGGGAAACTCCAGGCCAGGGTCTGCAACTAGATTAATACATCTTTATCTCTCTGCCTTTGGCTGTCCTTGTGAATTGTGCTCCCGTAGCTAGGACTCACAGGGAGCTTGGAACATTTTGATGATGGATGGACTGTGGGAGAGAGGTAGGGAGAGAAAGAGATACTGCATCCTTGTAAGCAGCCACTAACTTTACAAATGAGTTTAGAAATTCAAGAGAATTAACAATAAAAACATTATGTAAATGAGACAAGAGAAAGACACCAAACCCTCATAATTATCTCTACTTGAGATGCCTGAAATTACTTTAACCTGAGAGATTTTTACCATAATTAAAAATTAAAGATTAGGGGTGCCTGGGTGGCTCAGTCGTTAAGCTTCTGCTTTCGGCTCAGGTCATGGCCCCAGGGTCCTGGGATCGAGCCCTGCATTGGCCTCCCTGCTTGGCCGGAAGCCTGCTTCTCCCTTTCCCACTCCCCCTGCTTGTGTTCCCTCTCTCGCTATGTCTCTCTCTGTTAAATAAATAAATAAAATCTTTAAATTAAAAAAAAATTAAAGGCCATGATGCAAATGAGCTGTAATAGCATCAGAAATATCAGAATTGTTCCCACATTGATGAATATTATAGTACCAAAGGACATTTAGTCCCTGAGAAAGGGAGATGACCAGGAGAAACATTTTATACATTGATTCCTATTAATTGTCTTCATCCTTGAAACACTTTCTTCATTTTGCCTCCAGGACATCATTCTCTCAGTTTTCCATCTACAGCTTTGACTCTTTCATCTCAGTGCCATTGGTTTTCTGTTTTCTCCTCCACGACCAAACACTTGAATTATCTAGAGCCCAATCCTTGAATTTACTGATTCTTTCCAAATTAATTTCCTTGATAATTTCATCCATTCTTGTGTTTTAACTGAGATCTGTGTGATGATTACTTTCAAATTTATGTTTCCAGTTTGGATTTGTTCCTGAATTCCAAACTCATATACCCAATTGCCTTCACGATATTCCCACTTGGATTTCAAGTTTAATAGGGCCATAATGAATTCCTAATTTTCCCTTCAAACCTGCATATCCCAAAGTCTTCCCAATCTTCCTTTGAAATTTTTACTGATTCTTATACCCAATATCCAATGCATCAACAAATTCTATTGACTCTATCTTCAAAATATATCCAGATCCTGTCACTTCTCACCATCCCCCTGTTATCACCCAAACTACCCCCTTGGTTGGATCATTGCAAAAATCTTCTAGCTGTTCTCCTCCTTGCACCTTAAAAGGTGGTTAAAAGGCTGGTCTTCTTATAGAAATCAGAGCAAAACTGTTAAACCATACACTCTATATGTTCAAAACCTTTCAACAGGTTTCTAGATCATCCCAAGTAAAAACCAAAATCTTGCAATTACCTCTTAGGACCTAAAGCACCCTTACCCTCCCTCCTCTGTTCATTCTTATGTCATCTTCTATAACTGTCCCCTCCTCGTTTACTCCACTCTAGCCATTTGGTGTTCATAGAAAATTCTAGACACATTTTTCCTTTAATGTTGTTATACTTGACTTTCTACCAGGAACACTTGCCCCCAAATCCTGCAGAGCTTACTCCCTTACTTCTTCAAGTCTTTCCTAAGATATCACCAGTGATTCTTTTCTGAACATCCTATTTTCTAAAGCCCTCTTTCATAGCACTTACCACTTTTAAAAGTTCTATGTAACTTGCTTATTTAACAGACTTAATGGACTTAATGTCTATCTCTCCTATTATATAATAAATAAAAATATAAAGTAAATATCAATATATTCATTTATATAAATATAAAGAATATAAAATAAATAAGTGGGAATTTTAGTGTGTTTTGTCAGTGATGAATCCCCAATTCCTAGGACAATGCCTGGCACACAGTAGAAACTCATAAATATTATTTCAATGGAGGAATGTACATATTTTAATACTGAAAGAAATCACCAAAATATTAATGGTACTTCATTCTGGATAGTGAGATTGTGGGTGAATTCCACATTCTATTATATATTTTATAACTAGTATATTTTTATCTGTTGCTCAAAAACTAAAAAACACTGTATATGTAAATGTTGATTTAATGTTGCAATTATATCCTTTTAGGGCTACTTATGTCCAAACGAATTTATTGCCACTCAAGGTCCATTACCAGGAACTGTTGGGGATTTTTGGAGAATGGTGTGGGAAACCAGAGCGAAAACATTAGTAATGCTAACGCAGTGTTTTGAAAAAGGGCGGGTAAGTTATCGGAAAATCTTTTCACAAGATGTTATTTTACAGTTGTCTTAATATATGTGTGACAATTTCAGCTAATACTGCGAGTCATCAATAATTTGGACATCTATAAGGCAGTTTTAACTTCGTAGCAATAACTGTGATATATAGATCAATATAACAATGGTTCTTACGACTGGTGATTTTCTCTGAATACAGATCAGATGCCATCAGTATTGGCCAGAGGACAACAAACCAGTTACCGTCTTTGGAGATATAGTGATTACGAAGCTAATGGAGGATGTTCAAATAGATTGGACCATCAGGGATCTGAAAATTGAAAGGGTAAAAAAAAGGCAAGGGAGGGGAACACAATAGTAAATATGAATGCTCTAAATGTCTAAAAGTAAAATTAATTTCTAGAACTGTCCCTTGCAGCAATATAAACACTGTGTGGTATCATCTGTTTGCAAGCTTTTTTATTGTTTCCATTCATACCGGAAGGCAATTTGCTTTATTGTAGCTATAATAGAAGATCTATCTTGCAGGAAATCATGAAACACATAGTTTCTTCTGTTTGGTAAATAGTTATTTTTAAAAGAGCACCTTCAAAAGATAGGACATCAGCTGCCTTACACCTTCATTGTGGTACTTTAATAATCGTATCATGCTTCTTTCATCTGTCACGTTACCTAGCATGGAGATTACATGACTGTTCGACAGTGTAACTTTACTGCTTGGCCTGAGCATGGGGTCCCGGAAAACAGTGCCCCTCTAGTTCACTTTGTAAAATTGGTTCGAGCAAGCAGAGCACATGACACCACACCCATGATTGTTCACTGCAGGTAAGGAAGATACTTTCAGAACCTTATATGAAACACTAGAAATGGTCTTTAAAGTCAGTGTGGTCTTTTTATTATCATGATACCGTTGATTATTTTCTGGCAGGATGTTAATGTAGCTTCATTCCAACTCCCAGTTTTCAGATGTTTTACTGGTTATAATGGAACAAATTTTAGTTTTATAAGAGGTTAGATGGCAAAAATAAAATGAGTAGTGAAGGTGTCTTAAAGCAAGGGAAAGTATCTTACTGGTAAGGGAATCTTCCTCAACTCTTGACTGGATTATGCCTTCTCAGAGGAAAGTCTTTAATTTTTTTTTTTTTTTAACTGTAGCCCTTCATTGATAGGTGCGTGTGTGTGTGTGTGTGTGTGTGTGTGTGTGTGTAGGATTTTAAGAATTTTACAAACATCTGATCCTTTATTATTACAATTGGCATTAGTCTACTACCATAATTTACATTTTTTTGTAAAAGCAAATTTTTAAATTTGTGTTGTAAAGAATAAAAGAAAATGAACTTTATAATAAAGATCAAATTAAGTGACCAACCCAAGTACGACAACAATTTTTTACAAACTTCAGCTAACACACGTCTTCCTTTGACTAGCTCTTTGAACATGGTTAAGAAGTTTTTCTCTGCTTTATTTTCATTGGTATTTAACACTCTAAGAAATAAAACTCAAGGTTGTTTAGAATTCAGAGTTTTTTCTGGACAGATGGATTTGATTGTTTTCTAACATAATAAATCTAAATAAGTCTCAACCTGAGTCTCTTCGACAATTAGTTTGTAAATTAGAGAAAAAAGTAGGTAATAATACACTATTTTATGATTTTGCTTACATGAGATACCTAGAATGGGTAAATTCATAGAGACAGAAAGTAGAATTGTGGTTGCCAGGGACTCAAGGGAGAGAGAGAAGGGTGGTTATTATTTAATGGGTACATTGTCTAATTCGTTGTTTAATGAGAACGTCTGTTTGGGATGATGAAGAAGTTCTAGAAATGGATGGTGGTGACAGTTACACAGCATTGTGAATGTGCTTAACACCAACTGAGTTGTGTACTTAAGAATGTTTAAAATGGTAAATTTTATGTTATGTATCCTGTACTGCAATAAAAAAATTTAAGTAACAGTATCTTAGTCACATTATTAATTAATACATTACTAATTATAATAATTCCAATAATTAATTGATAATTTTTCTAACAGGTATATCCTATAATTAATGTGGTTAACGATGCAAGAAAATATCAATCCATCCAAATTTTTACTCTTATTTAGAGGAAAAAATTCACTATGTAATTTAAATGATTATATATTTTCTGGGAATATTATGTATTTTTTTTTTTAAATTATAAGGGTAATACATAAATGCTTGCTCATTATAAAATATCTAAATAGTGCTTGGATTTAAAAAGCATATAGAACAAAAGATAAAAGTGTCATTTTTATCCTCCCAATTCCATTTCCCCCTCCCTATACATAACATTTTCAACAGAATAGTATATAGTGTAAATAGAGTAACAGTTTGCTTCTAAAGTTGGTGATTGCTTTTAAGCTGGGTCATTGATGATTCAAACCTCTAATGGAAAGTAGCTGCCTTCAGCTTCTCTGTATCTTGTATGTATACTGCCACTGATATTAAAGTCTGTTAGAAAAGTACCTAATATTAGCCCTGTAGCCTCAAACAGAGCAGAGAGCAGAGAGTAGCTACACTGTAGTAAACAGCATAACGTGTAAACTTATTAAATCACTATGTTGTGCACCTGAAACTAATGTCACATTGTGTGTCAACTATACTTTAATCCATAATAAAAAAGAGAGGGAATCTCCTTCTTTGTGATTGAAATGGATAAAAGAGTTCAGAAAAAAGTATGTTCATATTAATAATTCCCTTTCAGTATCATTGAAAACTGTCTACTAAATGTTTATCTCTAACTCCAACTTCTCACCTCAACTCAGACATACCTTTAACTGCCAATTCGATGTGACAACCTGAGTGACCACAAAACTCTGAAAATTTGATGTGTCTAAAACAGAACGCTTGATTCAATCTCCAAACTCACTCCTCCTTCTCATCCCCCATCTTGGTAAAGGGCAGATCCCTTCTGTGTGGCGCCCAAACCCTGGAGGCATCCTTGACTCTGCTCTTCCTCTCACATTCCAGGGCAGCCATGCATCAGACACTCTGATGTCTTGCCCCTCTTAGCTCCCCACTGCACTCTCCTGGCTCTTCTTCAAACACACAGAACAAATCTCTTCTCCCCCCAACTCCCTTGGGCTGCAGTGCATCTGCCCCAAATACCCACACTGTGTGCTCCCTCATGCAAGTTTCTTTTCAAATATTACATAATCAGAGATGCCTTCTCCCTAACCTAATTTATCTTTCTTCATAGCACTTATTACTGCCGGGCACATTCTATGCATGTTTGCTTAGTTGTGTACTGTCCTTCTCTGTCCTCTAGAGAGTAAGCTCCATAAGTGCAGGGACCTTGTATTGTTGTTCACAGCTGTACCCCAGATGCCTAGGACAGGGTCTGACACTCAAGGTATATTGGCTGATGTCATGACAGATTACACTGTTCAACATATGTGTATATGTGTTGCCAAAATCGAATTTATTTTGTAATGCTCATTCTTTCTTATATGGTTGAACCACGGGATATTGCTAAGATATTTCTTACCTACAAAAATGGCACTTTTATGTTGTTCAAAGTAACATTTGTAAGACTAAGTGACCTTCCACATGTCTTTTGTTGTTCTTTTTATATTTACTTCCTAGGTTAACCATTCAAATACCAAGATTCTTGTCCTTCTAATGGGAATTTCTGCATAAATCTTGTCAAGTTTATCAATTCACAGTTTCTATGGAACATATACCTGTCCCTGGGTATTAAACTAATTTCTTAAAAGGAAATAGCTTTTCAATTTTATTATCTATAAGAAGTAAAAAATAAAATCTAAAAAGAAAGTGAAAAGAACACATGAAAGATTGCCAATAAATACAGAGAAAATGCTATAGGGCTAAATAGTGGATGTTTTTAATGTTTAGCATTTCTATCGGTAATCAAAAATATGTTCAGTACAAAGTTTCTGGTGTTAAGAATTCTCAACAATTTTTAAAAAGACTTTATTTATTTGAGAGAGAGCGAGCGAGAGAGAACATGAGCTGGGGGAGGGGCAGAGGGAGAGGGACAAGCAGACTCCCTGGGGAGCAGGGAACCAGGACCCTGGGATCATGACCTGAGCCAAAGACAGACACTTAACTGACTGAGCCACCCAGACGCCCCAGGAATTTTCAACAATTATTTTAAAATTCTTCTCTATACTTCTCCAACTACACCCCTTATAATATTATGAAAGAAGAGGAAAAGTTCAACTGGTAAAAAACAAACAAACAAAACATAACCTCACACATTTGATAGAGTGCTAATGTTAATCATCTTGATCTATCTAAACAGTCTTAGTAACAATACAAATCTAAAGACACTGGAAAAAAAAAAGTTCGTCCAAATAAGAAAAGGACCTGTTTGGAATTTATTACTACCATAGTTCACTTTCTTCATCACTATCAACATGAACAGACTTCTGCTGAACAACATTCATATAATTTTACTCTTCCTGCAGTGCTGGAGTTGGAAGAACTGGAGTTTTTATTGCTCTGGACCACCTAACACAACATATAAATGACCACGATTTTGTGGATATATATGGATTAGTAGCAGAACTGAGAAGTGAAAGAATGTGCATGGTCCAGAACCTGGTAAGTTATCTAACATCTTGTGCAATGTCAGCTCTGGAATTTCTACAAGGGAGTCTCTCAATGGCAGCAGTCTGGTTGGGCATGGACTTGAAACTTTATTTGCAGAGCAGACACCCTCTTTTTCGACATGATAAACCTCCTAGAGGGGAAGGGTTTGGGGAAGCACATTCCACGAGGCACAGTCACCCCTCAGCACTGTTAGTGACTGCTCATCCTAGCTCATTTATACTGATAGGCATATAGAAAGTATTTCAGAAATTGGGGTCTTTAGTGTTTGGCAAATGTGGGAAGCTCAGGAAATGCATCAAATCAATTTCTTTTATAAACATGCTGAATGTTATATTTGGAAAAGTTATATTTGGAAATATTGACTGTTATGGGGTTCTATGTATTTCTCTTGTCCATATTTATCCCTGTTGTATACTAATAACAATTGTCATAGCATCTTATCAACTAACTCCCTGGGAGTTTTTTGCTTCATTGTTTTGGTTTAAAGGCAAAAACATTTATAAAATATAGAGATTTTTCTTCATTAAAAAAATCACATAGTATAGTGGTAGTGAGACTAAAAACCTTATATTGAGTGTCTAGTGAGTTCCATCTTCTATAATAATCCTTTATATGTATTATCGTATTTAATCCTTTGTTTGTAAAGCAGTATCAATAAAACTAATCACCAGACTAGGTATTATTGGCTTTGCTTTACAAATAAAGAAGCAGATGTTCCATTCAAAGAATTTAAGTGATATTTCAACATTATACAATTAATGTTTGAGAACCAAAATTTAAACCAAGAGTGTCTAACTATAATATGTAAGATGTTTCTCTCTGTATATTTGGATTGATATTTCTATACTCTTCAAATGGAAGTTTTCTCACAGTAAATATATAGATCTGCTGTAATAGTGTTTTCCACAATACCTACTAGAAAACTCATATAGCATCAGAGTTGTTAAGGGTGTGAGAAAACAGGTTCTTTGCTAAAAATAAGTTTGAAAAGAAGTTAAACTAATCTTAGAATTTCTTAAAGCCTCTATGCGAGTGTACATTGAGAGTTATATTGAGCCCTTGTGAGCATCATTTCCCAAAAATACATGATTGTGAAATCCTTGAATTTCTTTTGACCCAGAATCTATAATGCCATGTAGGGGAACATTAATGTTCTTAGGAAGATGCTGCTCTAGACTAGAGACATCTAAACTCTGTGGACTGCACAAACCCTTTCAGGAAGAATGTTTGAGCATTCAACTCCAATAACTCTATATTTATTTTTTAAATGTAGATTGAAAATTATGTAAATTGTAAAACATATACAAAATGAGAAATAGAAAACATGAGATAAAGATCAAATAAGCAGTATTTTGAAATCTTACTAATTGTGATGCCTTCATATTATCATTAAGATAGTGATACATAGCACAGGATAATTCTGTTTCAATAGTGATTTTAAATATATATTCTAAGTTATTTATAATTTTTTAAAAAGTGATCTAGCTTTTTGTCAGATTTCCTTACATTATTGTTCTTTTTACCTCCTAGGATGGCTATGAATTTATTCTAGAAACACAAAGAACATCAGCCCTGCCGTTTCCTTGTCATTCATTTGGGCTTACATGATAAATATTACCTTCAATCCATGGTCTCTTTGTAGGAATCTTTTTAAGCCTCTGCAATTTTGTGATGGTTAGGTAAAACTAGGCAATGTAATCCATATGCATTCCCCTATACGCTAAAGGGGAAAAAAGGAGTGAAGTATCACTCTTCCCTTGGAGTACTTCAGAAATAGAACATAACTTGTGACCAGGGTTGACTTCTGTATGTGCAGCCTGGGCAATGTCACAGGGCCCCATGCTCAAAGGGGCACTGCACTTTAGTGTTTGCTGTCACTGTCTTGAAAATCTTTAATAATTTTTGAGGGAGGAAACACTCATTTTCATTTTGCAGTGGGCCCACAAATTAGGTAGCTTGTTCTCAATTATAAGGGTTCCAATATCAATCCAACTGTTAACCATTATTAACACCCCAATTCTTTCTTATTTTTGTTAACAATAAGAATAAACAGAAGGCTAACATTTTCCTCCCATGTCCCTAGATTACACATGTGCTCAAGTGTTCAGTGTTCTTGACATTGATCAAGATTGGTTGGCTCTTCTAGATAGGATAGAGGGTGGGCCAGATCAGGATCTTGTTTCTTTCTAGAAACTACAGTCACTCTTCAGGTAATAAAAGTTGAAAATATTTTGCCACGCTCTATAATTTTGCGGAACTGAACTTTGTAAAGAGTGTGTTCAAGAATGCCTGTTAATAATTTCACACAATTTAGTATGCAATATATGCTCTAAACTTCATACATTGTGCTTGTTTAACCAGCCCGAGCAATATGTTACAGTTGGGTAAGGGAATGGAAAGAGCATGAATTTTGAAGTCAGAGAATTGAGTTACGATTTCAGCTCAGCTTCTTAATTAACTCCTGGCTCTGTGACTTGTTTAATTAGCCCCTTTGAGTTATTTCTCTTTTGTAAAATAGCCATGTTATACTTCTCACACACTTATGGTCAGCATTAAATAAGAGAAACTGTCTAAAGCACCAAACATGCGGTCAATGCCCAGCATGTAGTAAATGTCTGATAGAATTCTGCTGGATTCCCTCCTTGCTGAAAAGCTGGTACTCAGAAGCTCTCTTTGACCTGACTTCCTTCCCAGAAGTTTTGCTCTTTACCATCTTTTCTCTCTGATGATAAAAAGGGAAATGACCACAGTCCTTGGCTCCAGCCCTTACAAACCAGTATTGCCTTGCACAAGAGTGGTTTCTTATTTTCCTCTGTTGCACTTGGGAATGATTGCAGTTTCGATGAAGAATGCTGTCTCAGCACATCCTACAGTAGCCATGGGCAGGGGTGGGGAGGTGGGAACCTCAGAATATATTACCCCTAAAAGGCTGCTCTGGGGACATAGCCTAGACCCAGGAGAGAGCTTTGAGCTCTTTCACTGTCTCCCAAAAAACAGTTCATAGCAGCCTCCAGAACTTTCTGAGAGAATAGTCCTCAGTGAGATAACATCCTGAGCTGCTACCAGTCCCTCAAATAAGGGTTAATCTGGATGAGTCCCTTTCCTGCTCTGGTTTTCCTAGAAATTTACTGATGTGAAGTCTTAGGGTAGAAGAAAAAAAAAGCTAATATACTTGGGTTGCCTAGTTTTTTGCCAGGCACTTTACATATAGTAAGTTCTTTAAATATCACAACATAGGCGTTATGATCTCCCGGATGAGGGAGCTAAACATCAGACAAGTTTCATTCTTAAGGTATGGTGATTATCTAAGGCAGGAACTAGAACTGAGCCCTCCACTGCCTCTTTGGCAATAACACACCATGACAGAGGGATCTTGGAAAATATAGTCCTGCCCTGTGGAGCCCAGCCTGGCCTGCTGGCAGAGTTTGCACCCATCATTCTTTCCAGTGGAGAAAATGAGATCGGACAGTCTGAAGCTTCACATATCAAATGTGACTTCAAATTCACATGTGATTTGTAAAAACTACCCAAACTCATCAATTCAAATGATTATTGTTTTTAAAGAAATTATATCGGGTCCATATATTTCTACCAATAATGTTATTCATTGTGTGACATATATTTGAAAAACACTTTTTTAGAATTACCTTGAGAAGTAGTTTACTAGCAATTTCAACGGGATTTTCATTACTGTATAACGACACTTCCTTTCTTCCCAAAATTGGATCATGTAACTTGATCGTCCACTCACTGACAAAACTTAATCCCTAATGACTTCTGAATGTTCTCCAAATGAAATCCTTCCTTAAATGGTAAAGGTTGGCTACTTGTGAGAATTAAATGATACTGAGTCAACAAACATTTGTTATGTAACTACTACATGCCAGACACTATTACAGGTAATGGGAAAAGAGCAGTGAATGTGACAGAGTTCTGTCCTCCCGGAACTGACACTCTGCTGAGGAGATGTTTGTGGAAACATTTTGTAATTCTTGAAGAAATAAATACTCGTAATAATGACCAACAGTTTCTGAAGCCAGTTTCAGTAGAGGAGTTCCAAAAAGGGTTTGAGATACAGTAGCAATAGATATGAATATATAGCTCTGAAGATAGTCACTTTAGAGGACATCCTATTTAAATCAATTGTCAATATACATATGTATATGATAATATGTAATATATAGTATAAATATTTGATTATGTTCCTTTAACATCAGTTATGTTTCCTGTGTAAAAAGGAGGGTGATTTTCTATTACTTAAACTTAAGTACCTTTGGGAAAGTCCAAACTCAGAAATGCTAACAGGTTATTGAATTATATTGAAAAAACTTAAAGAACCTAGATGGTACTGAATTTAGCTTAAACGTTCAGATGAAATGTTAGGAGTCCTTATCCAGGACCTGGGTGTTTGGATATTTCAGTGATCAACTGCCTTGTACTTACAAATAAAGACCAGATATTTGACATTAAGTAGGCCAAATGTCAGGTGATTAACAGAATTGTCGAACATATTTTAAACGTGCTGATGGTGTATAGATATGTTTACTCACAGATAATGAAAGCAAATGTCTCATCTGCATTCCGATAGCCATTCTGATCATTCTAACAAGATAACTATTTATGAGGAAAATTACTCATTTAGACCTAACAGGAAAAAGGAAATTCATAAACAGATTTAAATAACCTAATTTGCCACTTTTTTATAATCACAGCAAGCAAAAACAAAGTAGCATGGGGTTTCGCAATGCTAAGTATTAAAAAAACAAAACAAAACAAAACAAAAACTTGAAGCTACAGGAAGCCATAGGAATTTAGAAAACCTGATGTTTGAGATGGTACAAAATCATTTATATATATGGTAAATTCTGTGCTTCTCGCTTAGCTATCTAACATTTTTAAATTCAGCATTACTTTTCACTGTGACAGTATAGCTCCCTTTATAAGAAAAGTAATTTTTTGAAATAATTTTTAAAAATCCACCCCACCCATTTATTTAACACTCTTTCTTTGATGTCTAGGCACAGTATATCTTTTTATACCAATGCATTCTGGATCTCTTATCAAGTAAAGGAAGTAATCAGCCTATCTGTTTTGTTAACTATTCAGCACTTCAGAAGATGGACTCTTTGGATGCCATGGAAGGTAAACAGAGGCAACGTGTACCAATTTACTAGTGTACCAGGAGCATTGATTTAATAATAACCACATGATAAAAATGTTTTAGAAGCTTGGTTAATGCACATAACAAATTTTTATTATTCTTCTCTAATCCAAGTTAGGGTAATAGCCTCTGTATCTGCACTCTATTTTTGCCATGAAACATTTAAATCTTTTGAACTGGTAATTTCAGTTCTCTCTTGTGACATGTTACTTTATGTTATAGGTGATGTTGAGCTTGAATGGGAAGAGACCACCATGTAAATATCCAGACCAAAGATTACAACTGGAAGATATTTTCAAATCCCAGGGGCCAAAATTTCCCCCTTACTCTTCTGAATTGAAATGCACAACCTTAAAGAAAGCTCTACGTTTCTGTTACTGTGCCTTACTAAATGGATTGACATTTTAGGAATAGTTCTAGGAAATAGCTAATTCAGGATAGTCATTTTGTTTTGTACAGAATAAATAGGCATTGAAAATGTTTAAGAAAAGAGATCCCAGAGATTTTTGAAGTCTTCCATATTTTTGGAATGAGCCAAATAGAAAATGATCATTAGATTAGCATGAATGTTTCCAGGTAAATTTTCCCCACATATTGGATCGAATCTTGAACAAGAATTGTAAATGTTGATTCGGTCGTGTTATTTTGGCCTCCAGGGTGTTAACGTTCCTTGTGGATAACTTCCAGGACTGTCCTAATGCTCTGTACTTCCGTGTACACCCCTGGGTTTTGAATCCTCTGTTTTATGAGTGCTGAGATATCATCTCGTGATCTCCAACAGCTGAACAGTAACCCCTTGACACGGCCGGGATTACTCAGCCTTTATACAACACACAGTAGCTCTTCAGGGACACTTAGGGCTATTTAAGTTGCTTTGTGATCTTTAGTTTGAAAAACAAAAAGAAAAATGAAACAGTGCGATTGCTCATAGGAAGCTGTAGAGTACTTTGTACTGTCTACATTTGTACCTTTTTCAGGACAAGTTGTACCACTATGCTGTATCATTAAATACATGGTTAAATGTATCAGAGTATTTGTCTATTAGATGCCTGTGCAACCTAATATTGATAGTTTTGGAAGGTCTCTTGGGCAGAAATGTATGATGTATGGCAAGCTGGTAAACTAATGATATGCTGCTGGGGTACCAACAGAAATTTCTGAATAGATTACATAAAAGGATCTTTTTTCATCTCCCAAGGTAGATCATGAAGGTGTGTATTTGGTGGAACTGCAAAAAAGGTATTAACCAGGTTGTAGCAAATTAGAGATTTTTTCTTAACATATTTCAACCTCCTTTTTGTTAGATAGTGACAATGTACTAAGTAATTTTGAACTATATAAAATTATTTTGTCATAGATTTCAATTAAGGATCATAAAATGAAATAGTATCAGTTATTCTATTTCTTCTATGATAAGAATTACACCTTATGCTTATTTCTGCTAACATATACATATAGGAAATGTGATGGCCAATAAAATTAAATTTTAAGGAATTGAGTTACTTTGCAGCATGATTCAGAGGTCCTTTTAAGTATAAATTTTATTTTATATCACATATTGAGATATAATTGATAATTACCTTAAATAATATAATGCAGTAAATTATATATACGTATAATATAGTACTAGAGTATGATATATTTAATTAACATACAGTGATTTCCCAAGGTAACCATCAGTAGTAAGATATTTTAAAATCAAATTTATTTCCCAAGAAATTAAATTCTTTAATCTTATAAGCAGTCCTGCTTCTTGTTTTTTCATGGCAAAGCAGTGTAATAATAAAATCCACTATTGTACACAACCAACTTTATTCTGTAGAAAGTTACAGAAAACAGTAAAAAATGAGAATTCTAAAAGATTTAAGTTGGAGTAGAAGCTCTTCAGTTTCCTTTATGTATCAGTCAATGAAAAAGTGTGGTGCACCAGGACTTATGAATATGGGTTTTTTTAATTCATGGAAGACAGCCTTTGGTGAGGTTACTTTTTAATGTATTAAATAATAAGAAAATAAACAGTTCAATCTACAGGCCAGCCCACTCTTTACAATATCTGTATAAACAGATGTGTACAGCATAGAGTTGCAGGTTTGACCCATATGTGTATGCATATATGTGTGTACAAAACAGAGTTTTAATGTAAGACCTCTTCTAAAACAGTGCTAGTCAAACTCTAATGTGTATACAGATCACCTAGGGATTGTGTTAAAATGCAGACTCTTTCAGTAGATCTAGGGTAGGATCTGAGATTCTTCACTTCTAGTAAGTACTCAAGTTATAATACCACTGCCTGATCTCAGGTCATACATTGAATAGCAAATCTCTAAAAGACGTTAAGATCAGAATAATTTCATGTCCACCTGAAATTATTTGAAACCTGTTTAAAAAAAAAAAGCTTTGTCTTCATTTACAGAAAAAAATTAGAACACCTGTTGAAAGTGTATCGCTCACTAGCTGTATCACAAAACTATACCTAAAATTGAATTGAAACTCACATATATTAATGATAGCTAAATTTTCTCTTAATTATATTGTGAAACAGCTGGTACATAGACACGTTCTATCGGTATCTATTGCTACTAAGTGCAAATTAGAATAATGAGGAACATCTGTAACATTTTTAGATCAGATTTGTCAAAATACATTGAAACACATGTACAATAAATGAGCAACATGTGTTTCATCTGAACCAAATGAAACTGGAGCCTCTCAGAATGGTTTGCCAGAGACGAGAGCAGCTGTGGCTATCACCTCTACTTTCATCCTGCTTTAAAACACGTAATTTTCTTCTTTCAGTTTATAGGTGAAATGTATAATAAGTCTTTTGAAAAAGGCTAATTAAACCTTGCCCTCTTCATAGAAAAGATGGCGATTCAATCTCCACATCTGGTACCAAACAGTAGATTTTAGAAATGGAATTTAAGTTCAACAAAGTATTCATCCTACAAGTCCATGACATTATTGTGGCAAGTCCATTTTCATGCAAACTTACAGAAAACTCACATGAAATTTTTGATGAAGCCTGGAACACAGAATGATCTGAAATTCTCAACTGAATGATATGAGAAAGTGAAAATATGGGGGGAAAAAGTTTATAAAGCATAATCATGGCAAAACAGATTGCCTTTTTAGGACAAGTAATATTTCATGTTAAATGACTTCATAAATAACTATACATAGAGTTTTCATGTGGAAGCAGGAGTCTTACACTTACCAGCTCATGAAGATGTTCTGAGGAATAGATTAGATTGTGCATATGAAAGTGTTTCATAAAAGTACAATGAACTCTGCAAAGTTAATCTTTTACCCAGACTGGTCAGTGTGTAATGTTTATCAGTAACATAATGCATTTCATTTTTAGGTTGTATTATACTTTCAGTATTGGTGCCATATTTGTATGTCATACACTGTGTATGTTTCACATGCACTTATTGAAAATTATGGCAGTTATATTGACTTCTGCTAAATAAGACAGCTGATGTTTTTTTCCTGAATGATTTGAGCATTCTCAAGGAATTTCTAAAGGACTAAAATGAATAGATAGAGATGTGCACAAATAACATAAAATGTGATTTGGAAAACAAGTCAAGGAAATTTTGATTTTGGACGTTTCAACTGGATATTCTGAATCAGTGTCTGCAATACAGTCATTTGAAAACAAAACTGTAACTTAATACAAGGTAACAACATTCATTATTCTCCTGTTAACAATACTATGTTTCTATTTTAATTTTCACTGCAAATATACTTGGATTAGGAAGTCATTGTAGTAAATTTTAAACTTTTTAGAATACTTTTATATACATCATCCCAAGTAATCCTTTTTTTTTTTAAAGATTTTATTTATTTATTTGAGACAGAGAGAGAGAGAGCACAAGAGGGGGGAGGGTCAGAGGGAGAAGCAAACTCCCTGCTAAGCAGGGAGCCCAATGCGGGACTCGATCCAGGGACTCCAGGATCATGACCTGAGCCGAAGGCAGTCGCTTAACCAACTGAGCCACCCAGGCACCCTACATCATCCCAAGTAATCCTTACAAAATCCTTTAAGATCTGTGGAGTCCCATATTACAGGTAAATATAATCAAAGTTTAATTGCTGTGCCAGAGACCATGTTTAGTAAGAGTGGGAGCTGCATATCATAATCAAGTTACTGAGAGTGGAGGATAAAGATAGAAATTTTAAAGGCAACAAAGAAAATAAGAGACCCCATTCAGGGGTTCAAAGATAAGAAAATATGCTGGCTTCTATTCAGAAATAATGTAAGCCAATAGACAATGCAATGACATATTCAAAGTGCTGAAAGTATCTCCTAAAACTGATTAAGGGCAACTACAAAAAAGCTAGAGCTAATGTCATACTTAATAGTGAAACATTGAAGGCCTTCACCCTAAGATCAAGAAAAAGGCAAAAATACCTACTCTCACAACTTCTATTCAACATTGTACGGGTGTTCCTAGCCATTACAATAAGCAAGAAAAAGAAATAAAAGAGATAAGGCTTGTAAAGGAAGAAACAAAACTGTCTATGTGAGTAGAAGGTATAATCGTGTGAGGAAATCCTTGAGAAATCTATTTTTTAAAAAGCTGCTAAGTATGATAAGTAACTTTAAAAAGGTTACAGGATATAAGATCAAGATACAAAGATCAATTTTATTTCTACATATGATCAATGAACAACTGAAAATTTAATTAAAAATGCCATTAACAATAGCATCTATAAACATGCTTAAGAATAAATTTAAAAAGTATGTACAGGATCTGTATACCAGAAATGATATTGATGTGAAGAATTAAAGAATATTCAAATTATTTTTTAAATGCATGTCCATGAACTCAAAAACTCAATTTGCTAAGATATCAGTTCTATTGATCTATAGATTCAATGGAATATCAATCAATTTGCTAAGATATCAGTTCTATTGATCTATAGATTCAATGGAATATCAATCTTTTTTTAAGATTTTTTTAATCTATTTTAGAAAGAGAAAGAGAGAAAGACAGCATGAGTGAGATAGGCAGAAGGAGAGAAAGAGAGAGAATCTCAAGCAGACTCCATGCTAAGTGTGGAGCCTGACACAGGGCTCAGTCTCACAAACCTGAGATCATGACCTGAGCTAAAACCAAGTTTCCTATGCCTAACTGTGCCACCCAGGTGCCCCTGGAATTTCAATCTTAATCCCATAAGGCTTTTCTTTTCTAGAAATTGATAAGCTGGTTTTGCAATTATATAGAAATGATGCAAAGACCTAGAATAGTGAAAATAAATTTTAAATAGAACACAGTTTAATGATTTACACTATAGATATATAGTGTACTCATTAAAAGAAAAAATAGAAAGTCAAAAAATAAATCCACACATATATGGCCAATTGTTTTTCAACAACGATGACAAGATAATTCAATGGGAAAAAGAATGTCTTTCCAATAGATAGTGTTGGAACAACTGAATGTCCATTTGGAAAAACATGAATTTTTATCTCCATATCATTTAACAAATAGAAAAATTAAATTGAAATGTAATACAGACCTAAATAAAATCATTAAAACTATAAAGCTTATAGAAAAGAAACTAAGAAAATCCTTATTACCTTGGGATAGGCAAAGATTTCTTAGAGTACAAAAATGAAATATAACATAAAAATTAATAAATTGTTCTTCATCAAAATTATAACCTGCTCTTCAAAAGACACTATTAAGGGGGAAGAGCAAGATGGCAGAGGAGTAAGAGACCTAAATTTCATCTGGCCCCAGGAATTCAGCTAGATAGGGATCAAACCATTCTGAACACCTACGAACTCAACAGGAGATCGGAGAAAAGAATAGCAGCAACTCTCTGAACGGAAAAGCGACCACTTTCTGGAAGTCAGGATGTGCGGAGAAGTGAATCCAAGGTGATATTTGGGAAGATAGGCGGTGGGGGACGGGGCCTCTGTCGGCTGCTACCAGCAAGTGATAGAGCCACAGAGCACAAAATGGGAACTTTTAGAAGTTGGCTCCGCTGAGGGACATCACTCTAGTGGCTAAGCAGGGGGTGGAACCCTCGCTGCGACAGTGTGGTCTCAGGACCCTCGGGGTCACAGAAAGACCGGGGGTGCCTGAGTGCGGCAGAGCTCCCAGGTATCAGAGTGGGGAAGCTGGCTGCAAAGATGGAGCCGAGGAGCAGGCTCTCAGCTTGGGGTTGCCATAAACCGTGATCCACGGCACAGTCGGGCCACTGCCCCTCCAGCAGGGACCCCAACAAGCGGCAGGTCCGGGGAGACTCCCCTTCCTCCCCTAGGAGGAGCAGCACGGGAGTGCACTGCAGGGATCTGCTGGGTTTGGAGACTCCACAGGGGGTCATGTGCCAGAGATAGAAACACTCGATCATAGGCTGGGTGAGCACGGAGTGCGGACGGAGACCAGGGAGACGGGAGTGATTGACTGCTTTTCTCTGGGGGCACACTGAGGAGTGGGGCCCTGAGTTCTTGGCTCCTTCAGGGCAGTGATTGGGAGGCTGCCATTTTTACTCTCATCCTCCAAAGCTGAACGGAAAGCTTGCAGGGAACAAAAGCTCCCGAGAGCAAACCCAAGCAGATTACTTAGCCCGGCCCCCTGCAAGGGCGGGACAATTCCACCTCTGGCAAAGACATTTGGGAACCACGGCAACAGGCCCCTCCCCCAGAAGATCAGCAAGAACAGCCAGCTAAGACCAAGTTTACCGATCAATGAGAACAGCAGAATGCCAGCACTAGAGGAATACTGCACATAGAATTCATGGCTTTTTTCCCATGATTCTTTAGTCTTTCAAAGTTAGTTTTTTTGATTTTCTTTTTTTTCTTTTCTTTTTTTTTTTTTGAATTTTTCTTTTTCCCTTTTTCAACCAACATCTTATCAATCCCTTTTTCAAAATTTTTTTTTTATTTTTCATTTTTAGAGTCATATTGTATCCCTTCATAGTAGTTAACCTCACTTTTGGTATATATATATAAGTTGTTCTCTCTTTAAAATTTTGGGATAGTTTCTTCTAACAGACAAAATATACCCTAAATCTCTAGTGTATGGCTTTGTTCTAGTTTCCTGCCTGATCACATTCTCTCCCCCTTTTTTTTTTCTTAAATCTTCTTTCTTTTTTCACCCAACTTATCTTATCAATTCCTTTTATAAAATCCTTTATAATTTTCATCTTTACAGTCATATTCCATCCCTTCATCATATTTACCCTTATTTTTGTACATACATAAGTTTTTCTTTCTTTAAAATTTTGGGAGGCACTTTCTTCTAACAGACCAAAAGATGCCCAAAATCCAGTGTGTGGCACTGATCTATGCACCAGCCTGATCATATTTGATCATATTCTGTTTTTTTTTTTTTTTATCTCTTTTTCTTTTTTCCTTTTTTCTTTCTTTCCCTTTCTTTTCCCCTGGTTTCAGGTCTGTTCTGATTTTAGTGTATATTTTTCTGGGGTCTGTTAGCATTTTGTTCTTTCATTCATCTCTTCTCCTCTGGACAAAATGTTACCCTGTTAGCATTTTGTTCTTTCATTCATCTATTCTCCTCTGGACAAAATGACAAGATGGAAAAAATCACCAAAAAAAAAAAAAAAAAAAAACAAGAGGCAGTACCAACTGCCAAGGACCTAGTCAATATGGACATTAGTAAGATGTTGGAACTAGGGTTCAGAATGATGATTTTAAAGATACTAGCTGGCTTGAAGAAAAGCATGGAAGATATTAGAGAAATCTTTTCTGGAGAAATAAAAGAACTAAAATCTAACCAAGTCAAAATCAAAAAGCCTATTAATGAGGTGCAATCAAAAATGGAGGCTCTAACTGCTAAGATAAATGAGGCAGAAGAGAGAATTAGTGATATAGAAGACCAAATGAGGGAAAATAAAGACATTGAGAAAAAAAGAGATAAACAACTACTGGATCACGAGGGCAGAATTCAAGAGATAAGTGATACCATAAGATGAAACAATATTAGAATAATTGGGATCCCAGAAGAAGAAGAAAGAGAGGGGCAGAAGGTATATTGGAGCAAATTATAGCAGAGAACTTCCCTAATTTGGGGAAGGAAACAGGCATCAAAACCCAGGAGGCACAGAGAACCCCCCTCAAAATCAATAAAAATAGGTCAACACCCTGACATCTAATAATAAAACTTACGAGTCTCAGAGACAAAGCGAAAATCCTGAAAGCAGCTAGAGACAAGAGGTCTGTAACCTACAATTGTAGAAACATTAGACTGGCAACAGACCTATCCACAGAGATCTGGCAGGCCAGAAAGGACTGGCAGGATATATTCAGAGCACTAAATGAGAAAAATATACAGCCAAGAATACTATATACAGCTAGACTATCATTGAAAATAGAAGGAGAGATAAAAAGCTTCCAGGACAAACAAAAACTAAAGGAATTTGCAAACATGAAACCAGCCCTACAAGAAATATTGAAAGGGGTCCTCTAAGCAAAGAGAGAGCCTAAAAGCAACATAGACCAGAAAGGAACACAGACAATATACAGTAACAGTCACCTTACAGGCAATACAATGGCACTAAATTCCTATCTTTCAATAGTAACCCTGAATGTAAATGGGCTAAATGCCCCAATCAAAAGACACAGGGTATCAGATTGGATAAAAAAAACAAGACCCATCAATATGCTGTCTCCAAGAGACTCATTTTAGACCCAAAGACACCCCCAGATTGAAAGTGAGGGGGTGGAAAACCATTTACCATCCTAATGGACACCAAAAGAAAGCTGGGGTGGCAATCCTTATATCAGACAAATTAGATTTTAAACCAAAGACTATAATAAGAGATGAGGAAGGACACTATATCCTACTTAAAGGGTCTATCCAACAAGAAGATCCAACAACTGTAAATATGCCCCTAACATGGGAGCAGCCAATTATATAAGGCAATTAATAACAAAAGCAAAGAAACACATCAACAACAATACAATAATAGTAGGGGACTTTACCACCCCCCTCACTGAAATTGACAGATCATCTAAGCAAAAGATCAACAAGGAAATAAAGACTTTAAATGATATACTGGACCAAATGGACTTCACAGATATATTCAGAACATTCCATCCCAAAGCAACAGAATACATTCTTCTCTAGTCCCCATGGAACATTTTCCAGAATAGATCACATCCTAGGTCACAAATGAGATCTCAACCAGTACCAAAAGATTGGGATCATTCCCTGCATATTTTCAGACCACAATGCTTTGAAACTAGAATTCAATCACAAGAGGAAAGTTGGAAAGAACTCAAATACATGGAGGCTAAAGAGCATCCTACTAAAGAATGAATGGGTCAACCAGGAAATTAAAGAAGAATTAAAAAAATTCATGGAAACCAATGAAAATAAAAACACAACAGTTCAAAATCTTTGGGATGCAGCAAAGGCGGTCCTAAGAGGTATATAGCAATACAAGCCTTTCTCAAGAAACAAGAAAGGTCTCAAATACACAACCTAACCCTACACCTAAAGGAGCGGGAGAAAGAACAGCAAATAAAGCCTAAGCCCAGCAGGAGAAGAGAAATAATAAAGATCAGAGCAGAAATCAATGAAATAGAAACCAAAAGAACAGTAGAACAGATCAACAAAACTAGGAGCTGGTTCTTTGAAAGAATTAACAAGATTGATAAACCCCTGGCCAGACTTATCAAAAAAAAAAAAAAAGAGAGAGAGAGAGAGAAATAACCCAAATAAATAAAATCATGAATGAAAGAGGAGAGATCACAACCAACACCAAAGAAATACAAACAATTGTAAGAACATATTATGAGCAACTATATGCCAGCAAATTAGATAATCTGGAAGAAATGGATGCATTCCTAGAGATGTATAAACTACCAAAATTGAACCAGGAAGAAATAAAAAACCTGAAGAGACCTATAACCACTAAGGAAATTGAAGCAGTAATCAAAAATCTCCCAACAAACAAAAGCCCAGGGCCAGATGGCTTCCCAGTGGATTTCTACCAAACATATAAAGAAGAATTAATACCTATTCTTCTGAAACTGTTCCAAAAAATAGAAATGGAAGGAAAACTTCCAAACTCATTTTATGAGGCCAGCATTACCTTGATCCCAAAACCAGACAAAGACCCCATCAAAAAGGACAGTAACAGACCAATATCCTTGATGAACATGGATACAAAAATTCTGACCAAAATACTAGCCAATAGGATCCAACAGTACATTAAAAGGATTATTCACCACGACCAAGTGGGATTTATTCCTGGGCTGCAAGGTTGGTTCAACATCTGCAAATCAGTCAATGTGATACAATACATTAATAAAAGAAAGAACAAGAACCATATGATCCTCTAAATAGATGCAGAAAAAGCATTTGACAAAGTACAGCATCCTTTCTTGATCAAAACTCTTCAGAGTATAGGGATAAAGGGTACATACCTCAATATCATAAAAGCCATCTATGAAAAACCCACAGCAAATATCATTCTCAATGGGGAAAAGCTGAGAGCTTTCCCCCTAAGGTCAGGAACACGGCAGGGATGTCCACTATCACCACTGCTATTCAACATAGTATTAGAAGTCCTAGCCACAGAAATCAGATAACAAAAAGAAATAAAAGACATCCAAATCAGCAAAGAAGAAGTCAAACTCTCACTCTTTGCAGATGATATGATACTTTATGTGGAAAACCCAAAAGACTCCACCCCAAAACTGCTAGAACTCAAACAGGAATTCAGTAAAGTGACAGGATATAAAATCAATGCACAGAAATCAGTGGCATTCCTATACACCAACAACAAGACAGAAGAAAGAGAAATTAAGGAGTTGATCCCATTTACAATTGCACCCAAAACCATAAGATACCTAGGAATAAATCTAACCAAAGAGGCAAAGAATCTGTACTCAGAAAACTATAAAATACTCATGAAAGAAATTGAGGAAGACACAAAGAAATGGAAAAACCTTCCATGCTCATGGATTGGAAGAACAAAGATGTCAATGCTACGTAGCGCAATCTACACATTCAATGCAATCCCCATCAAAATACCATCCACTTTTTTCAAAGAAATGGAACAAATCATCCTAAAATTTGTATGGAACCAGAAAAGACCCCGAGTAGCCAGAGGAATGTTGAAAAAGAAAAGCAAAGCTAGTAACATCACAATTCCGGACTTCAAGCTCTATTACAAAGCTGTAATCATCAAGACAGTAAGGTACTGGCACAAAAACAGACACATAGATCAATGGAACAGAATAGAGAGCCCAGAAATGGACCCTCAACTCTATGGTCAACTAATCTTCAACAAAGCAGGAAAGAATGTCCAATGGAAAAAAGACAGTCTCTTCGACAAATGGTGTTGGGAAAATTGGACAGCCATATGCAGAAGAATGAAACTGGACCATTTCCTTACACCACACACAAAAATAGTCTCAAAATGGTTGAAAGACCTCAATGTGAGACAGGAGTCCATCAAAATCCTAAAGGAGAACACAGGCAGCAACCTCTTCGACCTCAACCGCAGCAACTTCTTCCTAGAAACATCACCAAAGGCAAGGGAAGCAAGGGCAAAAATGAACTATTGGGACTTCATCAAGATAAAAAGCTTTTGCACAGCAAAGGAAACAGTCAACAAACCAAAAGACAACTGACAGAATGGGAGAAGATATTTGCAAATGACATATCAGATAAAGGGCTAGTATCCAAAATCTATCAAGAACTTATCAAACTCAACACCCAAAAAACAAATGATCCAATCAAGAAATGGCCAGAGGATAGGAACAGACATTTTTCCAAAGAAGACATCCAAATGGCCAAGAGACACATGAAAAAGTGCTTAAGATCACTTGGCATCAGGGAAATCCAAATCAAAACCTCAATGAGATACCACCTCACACCAGTCAGAATGGCTAAAATTAACAAGTCAGGAAAAGACAGATGTTGGCGGGGATGCGGAGAAAGGGGAACCCTCCTACACTGTTGGTGGGAATGCAAGCTGGTGCAGCTACTCTGGAAAACAGTATGGAGGTTCCTCAAAAAGTTGAAAATAGAGTTACCATACGACCCAGCAATTGTACTACTGGGTATTTACCCCAAAGATACAAATGTAGGGATCCGAATGGGTACATGCACCTCGATGTTTATAGCGGCAATGTCCACAATAGCCAAGGAAAGAGCCAAGACGTCCATCGACAGATGAATGGATAAGGAAGAAGTGGTATATATATACAAAGGAATATTATGCAGCCATCAAAAGGAATGAAATCTTGGCATTTGCAATGACGTGGATGGCACTGGAGGGTATTATGCTGAGTGAAATAAGTTAGAGAAATACATGTATCATATGATCTCACTGATATGAAGAATTCTTAATCTCAGGAAACAAACTGAGGGTTGCTGAAATGGTGGGGTTGGGAGGGATGGGGTGGCTGGGTGATAGACACTGGGGAGTGTATGTGCTATGGTGAGTGCTGTGAATTGTGTAAGACCATTGAATCACAGACCTGTACCTCTGAAATGAATAATATATTATATGTTAAAAAAAAGAAATTAGAAGGAAGGGAAAAATGAAGGGGGGGAAATTGGAGGAGAAGACGAACCATGAGAGACTATGGACTCTGAGAAACAAACTGAGGGTTCTAGAGGGGAGGGGGGTCGGGGGATGGGTTAGCCTGGTGATGGGTATTAAAGAGGGCATGTACTGAACGGAGCACTAGGTGTTATACGAAAACAATGAATCATGGAACACTACATCAAAAACTAATGATGTAATGTATGGTGATTAATATAACATAATAATAAAAAAAAAAGATACTAGTAAGAAAATGAAAGGTCAAACCACAGGCTGGGAGAATGTCACAAGAGACTTGTATCCGGAATACGTGTATATTTACAGAATAGTACACATACACCCACCACCACCGCCCCCCGACACACATACTCACACAAATGGCCAGTACATGAAAAGGTGCTCAATATCATTAGTCATCAAGGAAATGCAAATTAAAATCAGAATGAGATAAATTAAAATGATTGATTAAAATTAAATTGACTGGTCATATCAAGTCATCTTGGCAAGGATCTAGAACAGTTGGAACTGGAAGTAAATGGTAGCCACTTCTGAAAAAAGTTTTGTAATTTCTTACAAAGTTAAACATAAGACCATATTACCATTTTATCCAGCATTTCTACTCCTAGGCATTTATCTAAGAGAAATTAAAATCTATTTCTCAGAAAAGACTTGTGTTAATAATGTTCTTTTTTAAGATTTATTTATTTATTTCAGAGACAGACGATGCGAGTGCATAAGTGGGGGGGAGGGGTGGAAAGAGAGAATCTTCAAGCAGACTCCCCATTGAGCGCAGAGCCCTATAGGGGGCTTGATCTCAGAACCCATGAGATCATGACCTGAGCCAAAACCAAGAACTGGCCACTTAACTGACTGAGCCACTCAGGTACCCCTGTACTTCAGCTCAGGTCATAATCTCAGAGTTGTGAGATTGAGCCCCAAGTCGGGCTCTATGCTCAGCATGGAAACTGCTTGAGATTCTCTCTCCCCCTCTCCGTTCACCCTTCCCTCCACTCTCTCTCTCTCAATCTCTAAATTAAATAAATAAATAAAATATTTAAAAATTTGTATACATGAGTGGATTTTATTTCATGTAAATTATAGTTCAATAAAGTTGATTTAAAAAATAGAAGGATAATGAAAAAGTAGTCACAAAATAGTTACAATACACCATTTACAGAGTTCTTAAAAATACAACAAATAGTACATATTTTTTATGCATTATTTCACATGAGAACTGTGGTTTCTTCTGACATGAGAGGAAGTGATGGATTGACATAGAATCAGGAGGATCCCCAAGGGTTTCAAATGCATTTACAAATCTTGGTTTAAAATTTGAAGCATTTGGGGCTATATGGACACACAGATTTCACTCATTAAGTAATGAGTGAAAAAGTTTATATCATTTTTTAAAGTTCTCTTTGTGTTTGAAATAATTCCACTTTACAAACATGAGTAAATTTTAAACTCTAAAAATTTATTAAAATAACATAAAATATTTATGTATTATTTTCACAAATCTATCAAAGTGTTCTGCTCTTCTGCTTGAATGAGCACAATATGGAAATATTTATTTACTTCGGTTATTTACCTACCACATTCCCAAAGCACTAACAATTGGTGTTTTAAACATTAAAAATAAAACTCGACATGCTCCAAGTGCTTTCCATAGAATTTACTATGTTCTTACTCACTTAGTATTTATAACCAGGTGAATTGCCCTGGAAGATATGATGAATTCACTTGCTGGACTTCATACTGGAACACAGAATTTCATGAGTCTAAGGACACCACATTCCTAAATTGATGCATGCTAACAGGATTAATGCCTACGCCCTGGACTATTAGAAGTGTTACGTATTTATGTTTTAAAGAATACACTTAAAATTGTGATGTGAATAATCTACATAAAATAGACTATTATAATTTTATTTATTGTAACTTAATAACCACTGTCTTTATTGAATAGTTATTATGTGCCAGGCACTCTTCTAAGGACTTTACAAATATTAATGCATTAATCTCCTGACAATTCTTGGAAGTAGGTGCTACTGTGTTTTACAAATGAGAAAACAAAAGCAAAAAAGGTTAAATAATCTGTCCAAGGTGACACACTAAGTAAATGTAAGAGTCTAGGCTTAAAACCGGAAGTCTGATTTCAGAGGTGCAGTGTTAGCCAACCATACCCCATTTATTACCTAGAGACCATTGTATATATAATATCTTTGATCTTCCCTAATTAGACACAGAACATACATGTGAATGCTAATTACTCCCATCTTCAAAAACAGAAGTTTCCTGATACTGTCTAAATTAGGCCACTTTACGCAAATTATTCATGCCACATGGCCAGTGGTAGTGCTGGCCTTTGAATTCAGGGACCTAGCCCAGTCTTCTTTCTGTAGTTTGCTGCCTCCTCCAATATATATTTGGTCCAAACCAAATTGCATTGTTTATTTGTTTTTCCAGTTCTCTGCAACTTAATGCCAGATTTATCTCCCTAGCTCTCAGCTTTGATCATTTCACTAATCTGTTCAGTAGCCTTCATTGTCTGTTGAATTATACTCATAAAAAAAAAAAAAAAATCCTTTCTGGGCACCTGGGTGGTGCAGTGGGTTAAGTGCACGACTCTTGGTTTCCGCTCAGGTCATGATCTCAGGGTCCTGAGATCCAGCCCTGCATTGGGCTCTGTGCTCTGCAGAGACTGCTTGGGTTTCTCTCTCCTTCTCTCTGCCCCCTCCCCTCCCCACACACAATCTCTTTCTCTAAAAATAAATAAATAAATCTTTAAAAAAATCCTTTCCCACAGTATTACTCTTTTTTTCTAGACCTAAGCCTAATGAGAATACTTGCTTCCTACAAAAGCACACCCTACACATTCCTAAAACTGTGCTTTGGCGCCTACCTTTTCCTCAATAGTTCTTATCCCCTGGCATTCCCCACTTACTAGATTGTCAGCTGCTTGTGAACAAGGACTAAGTGCTCATGATTTTATTCATGTAGCATTTGCCATAACATCTTACACGCGAGAGAAAAACAGATATGTCCAGTTGAAAGTTTGCCATAGCGGAGGTAAAATAATATCGCCTCTGTGACAGCCTATTTTCCTACCAACGCACACATGCTAAAACATCTTTCCAATCGGGGAGCAAACACTGCCGGATCACAGATAAAAGCGGGAGAGCAGGGAAAATGGGCATACAACACGGTCGCTTGTTCAGGATTATCAGTGATCCCAGAATGAAACCAAGATCGTGACAGAATGCCAAAAAAAAAACCCTTTTAAAACAACTGAAGTTGATGAAAAAGAATTCTGTACCTTTGAGCAACTTACTTATTCAAACGTAGTTTATCAACAGCCTTTTCCCCCCTTACATTGTAGACACTTCAACAAACTTGGTTTCCCAGTTCACAGCAGTTTGAAAATAGCAGAGCCAATAGCTTATATTCTTAATATTGTGCACACACACACACGCATACCTTTCTATTAAAAGCACATAGGCCCTCAAAAGATAAAAATTCAGGACCATTTGAAATCCAGATATTTCAATAGCCTCTGAATAGAACAATAATACCTATTGCAACCAAGTCCTCTTTAAGAAAACATACTATTTTTTTCTCTTTGAATTATATTTACTCTTTAAGGAGTCAGGACTAGGTTTAGCACATTTTTTAAAGACCTTATCAAAAAATAATTAGACTAGGGGCACCTGGGTGGCTCAGTCGTTAAGCGTCTGCCTTCGGCTCAGGTCATCATCCCAGGGTCCTGGGATCGAGTCCCACGTCGGGCTCCCTGCTCAGCGGGAAGCCTGCTTCTCCTACTCCCACTCCCCCTGCTTGTGTTCCCTCTCTCGCTGTGTCTCTGTCAAGTAAAGAAATAAAATCTTTTAAATAAATAAATAAATAAAATCTTAAAAAAAAAATAATTAGACTAAAAAGGCAGGGTGAGGCAATTTCAGAAGAAACTTGGAACAAGATATTCCGCAGAGTGAGGCTGGTGCTGGAGCTGCAGGGCCAGGTCTGACCCCAGCTGGGCTGGTGCATTTGAATGGAGCCAGGCACCAGGTCCGAGGGGACAGTCGTAAGCAACAGGTGGCAAACCAGGCTAGCAGAACACGTGAGGGCAGACTAGTAAGAGGTAGCATGTCATAACAGGCAGGTGGAGCAGGGCTAAAAAGAGTCCAGGAACTGGCGCCATGCAGATCCCAGAAAAGGCAGAGGCAGGAAAGTGGGTCAGCAGGAAGCAGGGTCCTACGTGCCAGGTGGATTTAGAGGCGACTCCTTTCCTCAGAAACAAACACAAAGTAGAGAGACCCAGGCAGGTGTCAATGACCCCTTATTTCCTGAAGAAAGATAAATGATGATAGATGATAGAGATAGATAGATAGATAGATAGATAGATAGATAGATAGATAGATAGA
>NW_023270314.1:2351990-2354277 GCF_011800145.1 Mirounga leonina | reverse complement strand
AGATAGATAGATAGATAGATAGATAGATAGATAGATAGATAGATAGATTGATGATAGATAGATGATAGATGATAGATGATAGATTAGATATATAGATGATAGATGATAGATTAGATAGATGATAGATAGATGATAGAGATATAGACATACACACTTATACACATACTTATCTCTATCTCTATATCTCTCCTTCATAGAGCATGAGCTCTAAATAAATGGTGAATGAATGAATGCTTTAAAGTAACTAGGGTATTAGAATTTAAAGGCAAAAAAATTATCAAAATGAGTTACAAAAATACCGCTAATATAACCAAAATAACAAAAATAACAGTAGAAGTCAAAATTGCCATTATTTGATACAAAAATATTGTACCAAAAAAAACCCTAGAAGATAAAAATAAGTGCCCTGAAAAACTTTATAAGTAATAATAAATTCTCTAATACAAGTGACCCCAAAATAAATATGCCAAAACTACAAATACCCAATTAGTGAGTGAGAAGATATAATGAGAAAAATTAGTTCACTGATAATGTCCAAAATATTCTAAAATACCATGAGGTTAAATTTATAGGGCATTTCTGAAGAACACTATAAAATAAGGAAATCTAAAATATGATTACTTTTTGGTAACGGAAACCTATTATAAAGAACATGGTTCTTTTCAAATTAGATTATTTCAAATTTGTAAGAACTGTTTAAGTTTATCTGAAATAATAACTGGGAAATAGGTTAAAATTTTCTGAGTAGTAAGAGCGATGGGAGAATTTTTCTTTCAGTTATTAAGATGTTTTCTTATCTATAAAGTGTATTACTGATATGAGAAGCAAGTAATACCTCAGTGAAACAAGTTTTTCTAACACAGACCAAGTTATAAGGTTTTAATATGTTGCTAAGGAAAAAAGTCACAGTGCAAAAAGATATGTTATTCAGTAAATGACGAAAGGAAATTGGCTGCTAAGAAAGAAAGTATCATGTTAAATTTACCCACCTCACCATTAACCAAAATGAATTTTGGAGCGAATAAATCTTAGTATGTGCATGGCCTTATTTCCCTTCAATGACCATAAATAACTTCACTCTTTCAGGATAATCACTCACCCAACTTCTAATGCCCAGTGGATCATACTACTTCAACATAAAACATTTACATTTTTCCCCACAATTAAAAAGAATTCAAACACTTATCTATGTCCCAGAAACAAAATCTGGAGTTTAGACTACTGGACCACTTTGAGTAATCTTAACTTCCGAGTCCAAAAAAATTAAGTAAAGTAGCATATAACAAAATCTGTTCTAATTAGGAAGGAATGAATTTCCCAGATAATTGAAGCTTATCGTGTGGAGCAAGCTACCTGGTTCCCTGTGCCAGAGTCTTCACGTCTGTGTATCAGAAGCAACTCCATTTAACCAGAAAGCTCAGCCTTGCCCCAAACTCTGGAAAGAGCCTAGTCCTTATCCAGGGAAATTAACGATATATTCCTTCAATACTTCTGGGTCAGCATCAATCGAACTTTGCTGCAAATGTGCTGCAGGTCTTGTTTCCTGGTCCTAAAAATTAAGATTCTGTCTTACTTACCAGAGATACTAGTTCTAGTTTTTGGTTTTATTTGATTTTCTCAAATGATATTTATTTGATTTTCTCATTACAAAAGTAGAGAATGCTTATTATAGAATATTTTTAACACTAGAAAAATCTTTTAAAAAATGTATACCAATCAAAATTCCAGTACCTAAGTGTAACTTTTTTTTTTTTCCTAAGTGTAGCTATTATTAGCAATTTGGAGTCCTGCTTTCCATTTCATGTTGTTTTTTTCTGGTCATGGTCACAGAGAGAAATGCATTAAGATTTTATAAAAATGTTTAATAAGGTAATTGGGGTATTTATAGCATTGGCTTGAAGTATGACTGTTTTGCTTTAAAGTTCAGGCTTGAATTATATGCAATTTACAAAAAATATGTAAAATGAATCTGTCTACAAATGTGCTAAAGTCAGTCAGTTGAAAGGCAAGGCCTGTTCTACTGAGTTTTCCATTATTATGGGTTTTTTCCTAAATTTATTGGATTATTATTTTTTAAAATATGTGTTTGTAATATTAAACTCAATTTTTTTTTAAGATTTTTTTTTAAATTTATTTATTTGAGAGAGACAATGAGATAGAGAGAGCATGAGAGGGGGGAGAGTCAGAGGGAGAAGCAGACTCCCTGCCGAGCAGGGAGCCCGATGTGGGACTCGATCCCAGGACTCCAGGATCATGACCTGAGCCGAAGGCAGTCGCTTAACCAACT